>NW_022436965.1:12213166-12547517 GCF_009761245.1 Sapajus apella | reverse complement strand
GGGCCCACTTTAGAATAAAGGCTGTTGAACGAGGTGCAGTGGCTCAAGCCTATAATCTAAGCACCTTTGGAGGCCAAGGCAAAAGGATCACTTGAGCCCAGGAGGTCACGACCAGGCTGGGCAACCTAGTGAGACCTTGTCTCTACAATGTATAAAAATATTAGCCAGGCATGGTGGCATATGCCTGTAGTCCCAGTGATATGGTTTGGCTGTGTCCCCATCCAAATCTCATTTTGAATTGTAGTGCCCATAATCCCCATGTGTCATAGGAGGGACCTAGTGGGAGGTAACTTAATCAGGGGGACAGTTACCCTTATGCTGTTCTTGCGATAGTGAGTGGGTTCTCAAAGGATCTGATGTTTTTGTAAGGGGCTTTTCCCCAGCACTTTCCTTTGCTGCTGCCATGTGAAGGAAGACATGTTTGCTTCCCCTTCCACCATGGCTATAAGTTTCCTGAGGCCTCCCCAGTCATGCTGAACTGTGAGTCAATTAAACCTTTATATATATATATATATAAATTACCCAGTCTCAGGTATGTCTATATTAGCAGTGTAAGAACAGACTAACACACCCAGCTACTTGAGAGGCTAAGGCAGGAAGACTGCTTGAGCCCAGGAGGTCAAGGCTGCAGTGAGCCACGGAGCTCTCACTGCACCACTATACCATTATGCTCCAGCCTGTGCAACAGAGTGAGATACTGTCCCCCCCCCAAAAAAAAAAAAAATCAAGGCTATCTATTCA
The DNA here is from genome assembly GCF_009761245.1 of Sapajus apella. Taxonomy (NCBI): domain Eukaryota; kingdom Metazoa; phylum Chordata; class Mammalia; order Primates; family Cebidae; genus Sapajus; species Sapajus apella. Next base: position 12,546,776 of record NW_022436965.1, on the reverse strand, counting down.
ACTACCTCAACCACTTTGTGGAAGAAAATTGGACATATAGACAAATGTCACTCCATAGGTTGCACTGAGGTAACTCAGTTTGAAGATTATGAACTTAAGAAGCAGAAATAAGAAGAATACACTTTAATGAGGGAAGAACCATTTGCTTTATACAAAGACTTACTTTAGGATTTAGGATTCCTTTAATGCATGTGCCTCTTTGGAGAATTTTAAATAATCTACAGAAATTCAAAAGTATTCTGCAGCCCAGTATGAAAAGTCCCCTACAGTACCACTGCTAAGCAGTGAGTTACAGAAACAACTTTTGCAAACATCTTTGATATAAAATACGTGTATATTTGTTTGGTTTTTGCTTTTTGCTTTTCTTCTTTAGAAGGGAAATGAGAAGCTATTGCTAAAACACAATTATCCAGAAGGCAAGGAGGAAGGCAAGAGATGGGAGAGTTTTACCAGCTCTCTCTCCCGGCATTCCACTTGGACTACACAATCACTTTGCTTTTTCTCTAAGCACAGCACCAGGCATGGTGCAGTGATGAACAAACATATAGACTGCCTGCCATTCAGCTCAGGGGCTAGAGAACCAACTGGATCCCTTTTGTGGGTCGGCTGCTCTCTCTGCTTCTGCTGCTCCTACTTGAAACTGAGATAAACTACAAAATTATGCTTGCCAGGATGACATGAGAAATGAAACCAATGCTATCAGAGTCTACTCCAGAATCCTTGGTTGCAAACAGAATAAGAACTGGTGTGATACAACACTCCTACTAAATCTCCAGTTATATTTTTTAAATAAAACAAGTCAAGGAAGTATCTACACTGCTGGTTGCTTTAGAAAGCAGTAAGGTGAGAAGAGCCCGTACCTTGGTCCACAGTGAAATGGGAAAAGGGGAATTGCTGCCCCAGTAATTCTAATATCTGAACAATACCCTCTGCGAGAATTGCCCACAGACATGGATATAAAGTAGTTAGTGGGAGCTGGCATAGCTGAATTTAACACATGCATAATTTCTAAAGCATTTGGCATTGCCAACTAGAGAGTCTGCAGTCATTTTTTGGATATTTTCCAGCTGGGTATTTTGTTTTTGCTATATATAAGCATTTCCTGATTTTCTCTGCTTCTATTCCTTTTCACCCACCCACTCAGCTGTTCTCGTTGATGCTGATGCCTACAGGAGAAGTGAACAGCAAAGATGAGAGAGAAGCAAGGCCAGAAGGAAGGCAGAGATCAGGAAAGGTTTCAGCTCGAGCTCCTGGGCAGACCACCCCACACACCTGCGGAGAGCCTCCAGGAAGACGTCTCCTCCCACCATGTCGATGGCCACATTCACCCCGCCCTTGCCCACCAGCTTCCTCACTGCATCCTTCAGGCTGCCCTGACTGTAGTTCACACTGGACTGCGCACCCCTCTGCAGCACCAGCTTGCACTTCTCGTCACTTCCAGCAGCAGCTATTACCTGCATCAAGAACACAAGGTATCTGATTATCCAGAATGTGTCCCAAGAAAGTGGCACCCCACCTACCCCAACTCCAGCCAAGCCATGCTGCTCAACGAAATCATTGTGACTTTGCTGCCCTGGCGTTGGCCTTGAGCACACACGTCGAGCCCAACACACAGACCATCTTACTGGCCTCTCCATGCCCTACTGGCCATGCGGTCCACATTTCTAGAAATCCTGGAACCCTAAAGGGGTAACTAGAAGGTGGTTTGAGAGACACTCAGAAAGTCTTCTCAAATGCAAATGAAAACCACCATTTATTGAGCACCTACTATGAAACAAGCAGTAAGGATACAAGATAGATCCTTTAGAGCTAAGAAAGCAAGATACAGCAGAGTGATGGGGAAAATACAGACGGGTCCAGAAATGTAAACAAAAGGCACCCAATCTAGATCTAGAGGGTAAGGAATGACTTCCTAGAGGGTAAAACATGATTCAATAGAAAAATCTTGAGGTTAGAGAGACCTTGGTCCAAATCCTGGCTTTGCCACTCACTATGTTACCCTAGGCAAATTACTTAGTAAGAACTAATGCATTTTGTTACTATTTGCCAATTACTACTCTAAATGTCTTACATATATGAATAACTCATTTAATTATAATAGCCCAATGAAATATACAGTATCATTATCCTTGTTTTGTAGATGAAGAAACTGAGGCAAAAGAAGTTAAGTAACTTGTTACCCAAGGAAGGTGACAAAAAATGGGATACAGGCTGGGCGCGGTGGCCCATGCCTATAATCCCGGCACTTCAGGAGGCCAAGGTGGGTAGATCACGAGTCAAGAGATTGAGACCATCCTGGTCAACATAGTGAAACCCCGTCTCTACTAAAAATACAAAAATTAGCCGGGCATGGTGGCGCACGCCTGTAATCCCAGCTACTCAGGAGGCTGAGGCAGGAGAATTGCCTGAACCCAGGAGGCGGAGGTTGCGGTGAGCCGAGATCGCGCCATTGCACTCCAGCCTGAGTAACAAGAGCGAAACTCTGTCTCAGAAAAAAAAAAAAAAAAATGGGAGACAGAGCTGGAGCCCAAACCCAGGTAATTTGTCTCCAGAGTCCAAGCATTTAACTTCCATTCTGTTTGCCAGCTTCTCAAGGTTTCAGTTACCTCATCAGTAAAGTAAGACATTTTAAAAACTATCTCCAGGCACAAGCTCAAGAGAAAAAAAAGAAAAATAATTAAATGGTACACTGTATATAAAGCACTTGAAAACAAAGTGTTAGGTAATTTGAAGCCATTGTTACACACGTGCAATCATTTATTCTATTTGAATCTCGTAAGAACAATATGAAGGAAGTATAATTACTACCATTCTGCAGAGACACAGACTCAGAGAGGTTGGGCAATCAACCAGGGTCGTCCAGGTAGCAGGTGTTAGAACAACTATTCAAGCCCACTGCTGCGTTACTCCAAAGCCCATGCTTTTCCACTCCATCAGCCTAGGAGAAAACCATACCTAAGGCTGACACGGATGGCATAGATGCTGGTGGGCCATACTGTGGGGAAGTCTGGGGTTTGGAAGTCTTCAGAAAAGCTGCAAACACTCAAGTCTTGCCTAGACGTGCCTCATGATGGGGCAGCACCCACCAGCCCAAGCACTTTAGTCTCAAGGTGAATTTGCAATGGAATACTCCAAGAACACTGGTGCCCTTGAAAGATTCCAAACTGACCCATAGCTATTTGAAACTGAATGCTTCCCTCAAATGCTCCCTGGTGGAACCCTGAAATAGCTGCAGTTCACTGAGGTCTATTAGCACACAGTGCCACAGTGGGCAGACACTGCTCTAGGGTCAGGCACCTGAATTGAATCCCAAGATTCTCACGGGGTCTCCATGAGACCTGCAGTGAACCATTTTCTCTCTTGGTGCCTCGCTTTCTTGACTTGTGAAATAGGGATAATAAACACTTATACTACCCATTTCCCAGGGGCTTTTGAGGATCAAGGGTAAGATAATTGCTGTGGAGGCACTTTGGAAGCAATATGAAATGCTGTAGACTCAAGGTGTAATCAAAATGACCTGTTCTACATAGGTGGCATGGTAACATTTATATTTTTGTTTCCTTTTGTTTAAAACCATTATTGCTGTTAAAGGAAATACAGTGTAGATTAATTTTAACATATTAATTAAAGTGAGCTTTTCTCTCTACTATTTATAACAATTTAAAACAATTTGTACAATTTTATCTTCCTAGAAATGTTAAATAACCAATAGCTCTAGACAATAAAGCCAATTACAGTTTCTTCCCCAAACAGGAGCTAAAAGCTCAACCTTTTAACATGAAATGTGTTCATATCACTTGAGGAGCTTCCTGGTATCTATGATTACTTTCAGAACTCACATGTCCTCCCGAACGTAACTTAATATGAGAAAGGAGAGATGTCCCTTAAAGGAGTTCCAGACCAATTCAATTATCTCCAAACCTATATATACCTAGCTGCCCTCTGGATATCCAACTGCATGCTCCACAGGAAACTCACATTCAACACAGCCAAAACCCAACTCACTCTTCCTGCCGTGTTCTCAATCTCAATAGATGGCAACTCCACAAGTTAACTTAGTTTGCTCCTTCCCACTCAATGTCTAATAATAACAGGATTCTTTTTAAAGTGATTCTTACTGGCATGCCCCGCCCTCTAATAGGCATTGCACGTGTAATCTCAATATTCCCACAACAAATTCATGGAGAAAGCATTCATTTACAAGGGAGAAAGCTGACGATATTAAGCTGGAGGCAGAACTGGAATATGAACCTATGTCAAGCTAACTTTAAAGGTCTTGTTCTTTTGACTAGAGCAGGATGCTCTCCAGGTACCAAATTATCTATTTTTTTCCACGTCAGTATCTCTCAATGCATTGCTTCTGTTGCGTTGGTTCAGGTATCCTATCCTAATCCTGGCTTGGATTGCTCCAAGAGCCTGTCCTATTGCTTCCAGACTATGCTTGACCTTTCCCCTATCCCTCATCCCCATGGCTACCGGAGTGAACTTTTCCAAATGCGAAAATATCATTTCATTTCCCTGCTTTAAATCCTCAAATGCTCCCAATAGCTTCCAATAAATGTTCAAATTCTTCAGCCCCACACAAGGCCCCTCATGACCTTATCTCTGCCCTCCTCTCTAGAGTCACCTCCCACCATTTCACCCCGGGTCCTTGGCTCCAGAGATGCTATTTGCAATTCTCTGAATGTGCCATGCTAGTTCCTAGTTCTCTGTCTTCTAATAAGCCCTCCCACCACTAAAAAAGGCCTTCACTTCCCTTCTTACTTATCACAACCCATTCTTTAAAAGTCAGTTTAAATGTTTACCTTCTCCAAGAAGTCCCCCTTTTCCAACACTCACAGCTTCAGGAAGATGCATCTGAAGAGACCTAAGTCTTTTTCCATTATTCATTCATTCATTCATTCATTTAAGAAATAGTTCTTAGGCCGGGCGCGGTGGCTCAAGCCTGTAATCCCAGCACTGTGGGAGGCCGAGGCGGGTGGATCACGAGGTCAAGAGATCGAGACCGTCCTGGTCAACATGGTGAAACCCCGTCTCTACTAAAAATACAAAAAATTAGCTGGGCATGGTGGCGCGTGCCTGTAATCCCAGCTACTCAGGAGGCTGAGGCAGGAGAATTGCCTGAACCCAGGAGGCGGAGGTTGCGGTGAGCCGAGATCGCGCCATTGCACTCCAGCCTGGGTAACATGAGTGAAACTCCGTCTCGATCAACCCAGTAATACTGCACCTAACATAAGAAATAGTTCTTGAGGGCCTACTGTGTTCTAGGTACCATGCTAGGTGCAGGACTACAGGGATGAACCAAAGAGACACTGTCACTGCCTTCATGGGGATTACAATCCAGTAAGAGAGAGACAATAACACAATAACGAGACAAGTAACCACACCCTGAGCTCTGTATTATGAAAGAGAAGTAGACGGTGCTATAAAATTACACATACAGAGAAGGGAAAGGGGACTCACCTAGACTGAGAGACAGAGGATACTTCTCTGAAAAAGTGACGTTTGAGTTTAAATCTGAACGACAACTCTGAGCATTAGAGGTAGAGAAAATAGCATGTGCAGAAGGCATGAAGTGGGTCAGACCTTGCCAGGTTCTAGTAACTGGAAGGATGAGTGATTTGCTTCTAGGCCCCCTCCCTAGTCTGTAAGAAAATAGATGGCAAGACCCTGCTCTGGGTTACTTTATATCCCCAGTGCCTTGCACATGATTTTTAACCAATGAATGAATATATTGTTGGAATAAATATATGTTTGAAAACTGGAGTTAGGATTTTTTTTAAATGGAGACTCTAACATACAAATACCTTGGCCTGAAGAACATTTGTTGCCACATCTATCACTGCAAGGCCTGTTGCTCCAGCTGCTGCTGTCACTAAAACAACTTCACTGTACCAAAGAAAGACGAATGTTACTTCAGAAACCTTCAAAAGTCAACCAGTAATATGATTTCACAAACATTTTAGAAACAACATTTTAAAGCAAGAATGTTAGAGATCATTTCATTCAAACCTTCATATACACCTGTTCTCCACTCTGTAAGTTTATGGATGTGACTTCTAGATTCATGCTAATTTGGTTCAGATTTGAAAACTTCCCAGGAAAAAAATTCCTAAATCTCTCTAGGTAGCCTATCCCTCATATCAGTGGCAACCCTTTCTTTGAGGTACCATTCCAATTTATTCTCCAGAAATTCTATTTTAAAATCCTTCTCATATTAGATACTGCCCAATGTTAGAAGGTGATGACCATGTAATGGCCACTGCTCAACCAAACCCACCTCTCTGAAGCAATTCTGAGCGTCAGCTCTCTGAAAACATCAAGAAGCAATATGTATGCTCCAGGTAAAGAGTTGAATGTCAACACCTTTTCTTCTGAAATATCCTACCTAACACACTCAACAAGGCCTCACAGAAACAAATACCACGGGCCTCTATTAAACTCAAAGTAAAATGGGTTTGAATAAACCAACTCTCTACACTTTAATGCTTTTTTATGAGATGATCTCCAGAGTGGTCACGTTTAAGAGAGGTATTTCTCCGAATTCACACTGGCCAAGTTCATGGTCTATCATTTCCTCTCAGACAGAGAGATGTCCTCACAGTCATAAAACCCCAATCTCAAGTGGCTACCTCCCTTTGGCCTTTCCTCTGCCAAAAGGAAGGGAAGAGGTGGGGCACGGCCTTGCTGGACACTTCTGATATCAAGAGAAGGGTATTTTCTAGCCTGGTGTCATCTACACAGTCCTTACCCAGGCTGTGTATGGGCCCGATGCTCAAGAGCAAAAATCGCAGTACCATAGGATATAGGGAGGACAGCAGCTTCTTGTAGGGAGACCTTTTCTGGGATCTGCCACAGGTTCTATAAAAGAGATAACAGTGACTTGTGGATGAAGCATATGTACCTAGTCATAAAGGTTGCTCAGTAAATATTAGGATTTGATTTGGTGACTGATTTGCAAAGGGAAACACTTGCCCATAACCAAGCCCAGTAGAAGTCAAGACTAAGCAAGCTGTGGCAGAGTTCACGACTCGAAGGCATCAGACTTCAAAACCCCAAGGCTGGCATCTGGCTCAGGAAGGAGCCAACAGGTAGAAAAAGGAACACAGATCACTCTACTGTGATGGATGAATGGTATGATGTGTCAGTTTTCCCTTAATAAAGATGGCAGAGGGCGGTGGGGCAGGGGGTAGGGAGAACAACTGTGTACTGTTCATCGCCAGGGGGCACCATTCACACCCTGCACAACCATACTAGACTACCCTGGCTGGCTCCATTCCCAGGGTGTCTCTTTCATAAGCTTTGTGTGGGGAGAAGACCATTACATCCAGCTCAATGCCCAAAACCAGTTTTTCTACTAAAACTACCTAGTCCAAATGAACAGCCAGCTCAGGGACTCAGAAAGCAAAATGCTGTTCTTCATTCAAACACTCAACACAAACAAAGCTCTGCAAAGTGTTGTCATGTTAATGAAGAGGAGTTTAACATTTGAAAAAATGAAGTGCTTAGCTGAGAAACAAGACATGACCAAATAAATACAAAGAAAAAGAAGGAGAGGGGGAGACGGGAATGAGGGATAGGTGGAAATTAAAGAAAACAAAGGAGAAAAAAATTTCCAAGCATTAATCTTGAGCGGTACGGATACCTTCTGATCAATGATGCATTCTTCAGCCATACAATTAAAGTTTCTCATGCCAATAACTCTATCTCCCTAAAGGAAAAATACCATTAAGGATATGTGCAAATACATGACCTTGCATTCCCTTTTCCTGAATTAATCAAAAACAAAAAAAAATCCACATCTCTGACTCCATAAGACACAGGTTGGTCTTAATTATCTATTCATGGTTAATGTTTAGTAAATAAAATAAGGATTGTCTCAATACCACTACCAGGTTGCCAAGCCAATTTGAGTGAGAACATTTGAGACGATGAGATAGAGTAAGGGAAAGGTTGATTTGAATTAGAAGCCCAGTCTTCATTTCACAAGAGGCTCAAATTCTCAGTCCTCTCGGTTAACGACCGAGGTGTTGCCTTTTATTCATAATAAAAAGTTTAAGGCAGCCAGGAATTTCCAGTGACTTATTTTACCCAATTCAGAATTTGTTTCTTGCCTTTTTATTTAGGTTTCCCTTTGGTGTCTGCAGGCAAAAACCAGTAGAAGCAAGGCCCTTTGGCTACAAATGAAGTTAGCACATTTTTCATAGCTACATATATATTGATTCCCTAGACTTCAACTAATTTACCTCTTTAACTGTGCTGACATCTGTGCCTGTCTCCAATACTGTCCCAGAAAACTCGAGTCCTAAAAACATATTGTTTAAAGATTAGGTTATCTGTAAAGTACAACACCATGGAGATGAGAAAACACTGATTGACAGGCCAATCCATTAGGTTCTGGAGCTGAGAGAGTTTAGGTGCCCCTCCTCCTCTCATATGCGGGTAGAGAGGTAAGGGTGTTATACAAACATAAGATTTCATGATCACAACCTGGGAAGCTATAGCAGTCCCAATCTTACCATGACACAAATGAAAATTTCAAGAATGTGCAAAAGCACAGAGAATTACAGGTGCACAGGTACTTCTAACCCTAATCACTGGGACCTTACCTCCTATAGCACCCAATGACAACGATCATCGTATTTATCTGCTTTCAAGTCTCTTCTGCTGACTACAGGGCCCTCAAGGACATGAATTGCGTTTATTCAGACAGTATTTGGCTCAACTGGATGAACTGGTGCTTTCTGCCCTTTCCTCTTTCACTTCCGAAATTTCTGAATTAACAACCATGGTTCCTACTTGAGCTGCCAGGGGAATAGCTCAATTGAGTATGACATCTTCCCCTGCAACCAGCATTTCAGCAAATACAAACAGAAGGAGATGGTTCCAACTGTTGAGACACAACCAAACACCCTGAGACCAAAACACGGTAACTATTTTACAGTCACTATATCTTTAATAATATATATCTGCATAAGACATACATGCGCTATATACTTGCTAAGCTGTACTTATAGCCCTTTAAATAAATTTCAACAACAAAAATCAGTCACTTGTTCACATGTTCGGATCTAGAAGTAGATTAGGAACAAAAATCAGACAATGGGCTGCCAAGAAACCCACAATCTTTTCTTCTCCTTTGGCATTAGGCTTTATTGGGAATGTGTCTGTGAGGCTGCAGGTTTTAGCGTCAAACCAATGTCTGTGATCCTTCAGTGAAGAAACAAAATTGGGGCAATATCCGGCAAAGAAAGGGAATGACTAGGGCCAATGATAATTTTAGTGAACAGAATTTTGGTGAAAATTCATTTGTTCATTTATTCGTATTTAGAGTATTTATTAGCACCCACTAAGAGCCACGTACAATGCTAAGCTGGGGGATACAATGTTGAGCAAGACAGGTGTAGAATCTGCCCTCGTGAGGCTCACAATCCAGTGACCCTAATTCACAGTGAGACGGACACATCCAACTGAACCATCACTGACGGCAGGCAAACACTAACAGAGCACTGCCTGAGACCAAGGGTATGGTTCTGAAAACGCTGTATCTTTTTTTTCTCAAGCAGTCTCTTGGTCTCCCCATACTTACCCGGTGTGAAGGGAAGATGGGGCTTTTCCTGATATTGACCTCGGCAGACCAAAATATCAGCAAAGTTAACGCCACAGAAATGGACATCAACTCTGACCTGCAAAGGAAATAGAGCAGCAAAGCAGAAAACTACACATCCATGGAGACAACGTTCATTCAATTATACCAAAATAGTTACTGAATGACAACGATATGCCAGGTTCTGAAGTAAGAGCTGGGATACGCTCATGAGGCAAAATGGGCAAGGTTTGTGCCTTCATGAAGCTAAAGTATAGCAGAGAAAACAGACATTAACCAGATAATAATGAAGATACATATATTAAAACTCCAGTACAATACATGGGGCACACCTGTGTTCTCAAGCCACTCCACCTAGATTTAGGGATGATTCGAGGATGAATGTCGTTCAGCATGTGAACCCAGGAAGCAGATAGGCTGCCATCATGTGCTCATCCAAATAATCCGTGTTAGCCATGTTAGCTCATAGGCTCCACGCCGGTGACACTTCAGGGCTATGGCCGCCTTTCTCCCTCTCCCTGGGAGTCTCCAGCACTGAAGCCCACTGCCTGCTTGACGCTGTCTGAGGTTCTCATCTCCTCACCAGATGGCACTGTGTTACTAGAGAGGTCAACAGGCAGGACCAAAGTGACGTCCACATTTCAGTGGAACAGCTGCCCATATCCCTAAACGAATCCAATCCCAAATCTCTGCAGTACACCAGAGGCATATGTTCACATGGAAACACGGGGGTCACCGGGCTGGTTTGGGGGAGGCAGACGCCAAATAATTGGATGCCGGCACTTAAAACGTGGAAAGAAGCAAAGGATGAGGTCCATGTACCTGTGTTAAACCAGTAACTTGCACATACAAAGTCGTGTGCAAATCAGAATTCTCTGTTTCTAAGGCAACAGCTCTGAGCACTGAGAAAGAGGCCTATAGGCGTGTTCTGGGGAAACAATCTTCCTTTGGCACTTTGGACCTTGGAAAGGGATTCAACCTCCTAGCCCAGGACGCAGTTGCCCTCCAGTCTCTCGGTCGCCCTCTCGCTTCGGAACTGGGAACTTGATTCAAGAAGGCAGGCTGAGGGGAGTGTGTGGTAGCGGGGAGAAGGGGAGGGCAGAAGGGGATAAGCCAGCCCCCTACCTCTTGAGGCCCGACGGAGCGGGGGGGCCACCTCTTCAATGGTCAGGGGCTTCTTCAACTCTGCGCAAATCGCGGCGCGGTAGTGCCGGCCGCAGCCCTGCCCGGCTCTCCTGCAACACAGAACGAGGGCCGGGTCACTGGGGCAGCCCCGCTAGGGCACCCCGGGACTGCTTGCGGGGCTCAGGGAGGAGCCGGAGTTGCACCTGCAGAGGCACGCCCGAGGGAGGCACCGCCTGCAGAGAACCGCCACCTTGCCGAGGACCGGACCGCGCGAGGGGCGAGGGGGCGTGGCCAGAGCGCGGCCGGAAGGGCCGGACAGCGCCGCCCCGCCCCGGGAGAGCGGAAGGGCGTCCTCAGAGGCCTCCGGACTACGCTCCCCGGCTGCCAAGCCCCAGCGCTGGCGGGGCAGCTCCGGCCCGGGGCGCCCGGCTTCTCCCGCGGCCGAGCCCGAACGAGCGCGCGAGCCCCCTGTTGGGCGTCTCTGGAGGTGTAGCCGGCTGGAAGAAGAAAAGAAAAAGGAAAACACCAGGAAACGGAATTAGATTACCCGAGATTAACGTTTGTTGGCATTTTTTGTAACAAATTTTGGAGACTTGGTTTTTTTTTTTTCATACAATTTCAATTTTTATTTTAAAGGGGCTACGGGTGCAGATGTTACCTGAGTATATTGCGTGATGCTGAGGTTCGGGGTACGAATCATCCCGTCACTTCGGTGCTGGGCCTAGAACCCAATAGTTTTTTCAACCCTTGCCTCCCTCAAAATTGGGAGACTTTTTAAACTACGCTTGGCGACATTTAAATAGTAGTTTGGAGCTGGGTGGCTCACGCCTGTAATCTCAGCACTTTGGGAGGCCATGGCGGGCAGTGGCCCGCGTCTGTGGTCTCAGCAACTCGGGAGGCTGAGGCGGGAGGATCACTCGATCATAGGAATTGGAGGCTGCGGTGAGCTATGATCGCACCACCCTGGGCGACAGAGACCTTCTCTATAGATTAGAAAGATAAGATAAAGGTTCTTGGGTCCTTTGCAGTGCAAAATCCTAAATGCACAGGTAAAGGCTTGATTTTATTTATTTGTTTGTTTGTTTTATTTTTGAGACAGGGTCCCGCTCTGTCACTCAGGCTGGAGTGCAGTGGCACTATCTCGGCTCACTGCAACTTCCAGCCACTTAGGGTCAAACCATCCTCCCACTTCAGCCTCCCATATAGCTGGTACTATAGTCGCACGCCACCACATGTGGCTAACTTTTTTGTATTTTTTGTAGAGACGGGGTATCACCATGTTGCCCAGGCTGGTCTCAAACTCCTGGCCTCAAGCGATCTGCCCACCGTAGCCTCCTGAAGTGCTAGAATTACAGGCTTGAGCCACCACGCCCTGCCAGGTAAAGGCTTTAAAATCAGCATGTGAACGAACGCCTTGTTAGAGTTCAATTCTTGTTACTAATTTTCTCACATTTACAGGATCTAGTTATTAACGATCCAATGTTGAATGAGCCTACACAGATCCAAAGAATACTTCCAATTAAAATCAAGCTAAACCCCACCACAGGGAGAGTGGAAGGCCATTGGTTCTCATGTTCCCAGTGCCCGTATTAGGCTTGGCACCGAGATGCTCAGTAAATGTTTGTTGATTTGCAGACCAACACAGACCATTTGCACTAGGTGAATAAGCACACTCTGGAAGAATTGAAAATATACAATATAATCTCTGAAATACTATAAAACTGGGTAGATCTCTATTGCAACAGTAACCAAATATTTATAGGCTAGCTATATAAGAGAAGCACACATTATCCTGGAGAGAATATTTCATTTGACAGGTAACTTTTTTTTTTTTTTTTTGAGACGGAGTTTCGCTCTTGTTACCCAGGCTGGAGTGCAATGGCGCAATCTCGGCTCACCGCAACCTCCGCCTCCTGGGTTCAGGCAATTCTCCTGTCTCAGCCTCCTGAGTAGCTGGGATTACAGGCACGCGCCACCATGCCCAGCTAATATTTAAAGAGAGCTTGATGCCTTTAAAAGACATCTGGCAGAAAAGTAATCTCAGATTCAAGCCTATCTCTACCACTTGTTTGTGTGGGTTTGACATTGACACTTGTTGGCTCTCTGCCTCAGTGAACTCCTCTGTAAAGTGAACACATTGGGCAGAATAATCCCTAAATTGCTAAATTATTTCTATTTTTTTGACAGAAACAGAATTCCCAAGTAAAGCATGACCTGGAAGGCATGATCAGGAATGAAATAAAGGGAAAATGAAAGGGAAAAATGAAGTAAGAATGAACTTCTGAAATTATGGCCTAAAGGCTCTGGAGGAAAGAAATCTAAGAGCAAGGTCCTCACCTTGGATATACAGTAGAGCTTACTGTTATTTTAATAGCACTCACAAGAAATTTGAGAAGTCATTTGAGTCCTCTCTCCCTTCCCACAAGAGGAAGACTAGAACAATGACTAGAAGCTGAGAAAATGAAAAAACTTGTGTTTCCAATAAGACATGAAAGCACTTTGTGAACTGCTAATCATTAGGCATATAAAATCAAACCAGGAATAATAAAATCAAACCAGGAATAATGGAGAAATACTAACATTATCATCAAAGTGAACATTCTGGTTGCTAAAAAGTGAGTGGCAAGGCACACTGGCTCACACCTGTAATCTCAGCACTTTGAAAGGCTGAGGTGAGTGGATCACTTGAGGCTAGGAGTTTGAGAACAGTCTGGGCAACATAATGAGACCCCCCTCTCTACCAAAAATACTAAAACTTAGCCAAATGTGGTAGCACACGTCTGTAGTCCCAGCTGCATGGGAGGCTGGGGCATAAGAATCACCTGGAGGTTGCACTGAGCCAGGATTGCGCCACTGTACGCCAGTCTGGGTGACAGAGTGAGATCTTGTCTGAAAAAAAAAAAAAACAGCAACAAGAAAGTGCACATTTATTAAGTATGAAACCAGGATTTATTGTCCTGAGGATGAAATATTATATATGGAAAGTGTTTTGTAAAATATTAAGTATTTATACAAGATATAAAGCAAGCAGCTCTTAATTAAGCTCCATGAAAGCAGCAATCATTTAATCTCCTTTATGTTTTCAGTACTTTGCACAAGACCTGACACAGGCATTTAATACATGTTTATTTAATGAATTGTTCAATAAACACTGAGTTATCCATTATCAATTTTCCACATACAAAAAAGTATCTTTAAGAATCAAACTTATTTTTAATTGTTTTTATGGAAAATTTCTCAATTATGATTTTCATAATATCCTTGTCTTTCTCAAATAATATGAAAATATTTGGGACAAGAATATTTAGAGAAATCAACTAGTTTGGAGAAATTAGTCAAGACTGCATTCTGCATTTATAACAATATCTGAAAAAAATAGTAAAAGCCCCATTAAGAAGAATCTTGGAGAGAGATGAAAGTATTTTCGGTAATTGAGGTGATTTTAAGCACATATGCAAAATAACTTTCACATTTCCAAAGAGAATCAAAGGTATGTGACAAGACATTTAATAGTAGTTGCTATAGTAGCAAAAGAAATATTTGGTCTATCCATCAAAGTGCTGCCACCACACCCTGCTATCTACTTTTGGCGATTGTTTCTGATTATTTTATTTTATTTGAAGGGAAGATGGAAATGGGACAAGAAGAATAAAATTTGAGTCCTGGGAGAGAATCAGACCAAGCAGCTAAATCTGAACCATCTATCCTCTGGAAGAAAAGAAAGAAAGGATAAATAGCTGCCCTGCAAACCAGCTTGAGGGCTCATTAAGGAAGTAAAAGAGTAACAGATGACTCTTCCTTCTGGTATAGCTCACATGAAGAGATAATATTTAACATCCAGAAGCTGCTGGAGGGCTGAGGGTGGAGAAGCAAGCCAATGCTGAATACACAAACAGCTATGTTTTCACAGAATAATAGACAAACAATATATAAACAATGTAAGCACCATGCAGGACTATGCGGAAAATGCAAAATTATCCTCCACAGTTAAAATGCTTTAACCAGTAGATTGTCAGTCCCTTGAGAATATAGACTGTCTCAGTAGCCTCAGAGCATACCACCACTCCTGGAACATTGCAGGTTCTCAGCAAATGGTAGGAAGGTGTGAGCGGCTGCCAGCCACAACATAACTATCCAAAGCCACGAATCCAGACAATTTTAAGGGTTATTGCACCCACTTCCTTAGCTAAGTATACAGATGCTGAACATAATCTCATCTTCTTTATAAGTAGTTCAGTATTGCCATGTTAGATATAAATTCTCTTCTGCCACAATGATGTCCCCCCAAATTCCTGAGGTGGGTAGGAGTAGTTTGCTTTTTCACTGCATTCCCCTAAGAAGGCTCTTTCTGATTGTTACAGTTGGGGTTAACTTTTATCAACTTCAGAAATGTACTTTGGCCATTAATATGCATATTGACCTACTCTATTCCAGGAAATGTGTAAGATTTCTATGTAAGTCATTTGCTCCAAAAGTTATGGAATCATAGAATTTTTGGAGCTGGAATGGGTCTTTGAGATATTCTAATCAAACCACTTCATTTACAAGTAAAAAATCTGAGGTTAGGGGAGAGGCTGCTCTTAATACTGTGCTCTTCGGATCTCACTTCTCAACACTATTCTTAATAGTGATAATATTTCACATTTTCATAGTTCTTCATAGGCTTCAAATCTCTGTCACCCAAATTTTTTCATCCTGCTAACCATGAGAGTAATAATAATCACAAGTAGCACTGGCTAGGTGTGGTGACTCACATCTAAAATTCCAGCACTTGGGAGGCCTTGGCAGAAGGACCCCTTGAGGCCAGGAGTTTGAGAACAGCCTGGGCAACATAGTGAGATCCCAACTCTATTTAAAAAAAAAAATAGAAAAATTAGACATGGTGGCATGTGCCTGAAGTCCCTGCTACTAGAAAGGCTGAAGAGGGAGAATCGCTTGAGCCTAGGAGTTCAAGCTTGCAGTGAGCCATGATTGTGCCCCTGCACTCCAGCCTGGGCATCAGAGGGAGACCCTGCCTCTAATAAAAATAAACAAGTAAACACGTAAATAAGCAGTAGCACTTACTGGTTATTTCTGACAAACCAGTCACTAAGTGCTTTTGCATGATTTCATTAATCAACCCCCAATAGTTCTATGACTAGGATACTATTATTTTTGCTCTTTTATAGATGGGGAATATAGGCTTAAGGAGGTCAAGTAACTTGCCCAACACTACAGAGCTAGGAAATGGAGCAGTTTAGAATCATCCTGATTGCCTGGTATCAGAGCCTCTACAACAGTATCTGGCTGCCTACTGTGCTTTCCCTGATACCCCCGAAAGCACCCAAAGAAGGTATTATACAATATATTTTAAAGCAATGCTTTGCTTGCAGTTTTAAGCCTCATTTTATAGGAATTTTACACTCATTCAAGCCTAGAAAATAGATTAATTCCCTGGAGGAGAGAATAGAGAAAGCAGCCTTCAGGGATGCCTGTGGTTAAGGGACAAGAGCAGAAAGAGATCCTAACGCATAATTAGGGTTACTACACTATTCCGTACAGCCATAAGCTTGAAAACACACTTATTTCATTTAAATGTAAAGTCTATTGCACAAGATTAAAACTGTGATTATGTAAAGTTGTTTTCATATCCACTCACTCACAAATATGATTTGAATAAAACAATGTGCTGACAGGGTTGCCTGGTTACCAGTCATCATTTAAGCAGGTACCAGCAGGCATTTGGGCTACATTCCTGGCACCCAGATGGGCCAATTTGGAAGCAGCAGTGACCTGGGCAATGGCTGCTGTGCCTCTTAAAACCAACCATGAGGATTAGATGCAGGGAACTGTCTTCCACCTTGAACCATCATTGTTAATTCAGCTGACAAATTTTCAAGCATTTTGGCAACCTTATGAAGCTCTTCCAGCTCCCACCTCCCCACAAAAGAAACAAATTATTCCCTTCCATATGTCCCCCCAAAGAACTTTGTACCAACCTGTACTAGCTTGCTAATCTCAATGTTCAGGTGGTATTTACCCCTCACAGCTAAGCTGCGAGCATTGTAGATAATTCCGAGGACAGCATAGTGAAGTGAAAAGAATTTGGGCTTTGGAATAAGATGTACCTGTGTTTAACTCCTGGGTTAACTACTTACTCACTGTGACCATGCAAAAGTTACTTAAATCAGCTTCCATTTCCTCATCTTTAAAAGAGGCATAATAATACCCACCTCAGGTGGTCGTTGTCAGATTTTTTTTTTTTTTTAGATGGAATTTCGCTCTTGTTACCCAGGCTGGAGTGCAATGGCGCTATCTCGGCTCACCACAACTCCGCCTCCTGGGTTCAGGCAATTCTCCTGCCTCAGCCTCCCGAGTAGCTGGGACTACAGGCATGCACCACCATGCCCAGCTAATTTTCTGTATTTTTAGTAGAGACGGGGTTTCACCATGTTGACCAGGATGGTCTCGATCTCTTGACCTCGTGATCCACCCGCCTCGGTTTCCCAAAGTGCTGGGATTACAGGCGTGAGCCACCGCGCCCGGCCTCGTTGTGAGAATTAAACAAAATAAGCACGTTCGTGGCAGCATTCAATCAATAGCAGCTTTTATTATGAAAACACCGTCCCTGCCCTTGAGCCTCTCACTGTCTAGCGGAGCGAGGTTCGCATAAATAGACATCTCAAATGCCTGTGATATGTTCTGTGATGAAGGGCTGCAAGAGGGATATGGGAGCAGAGAGGAAGGTCAGCCTACCCCAGCCAGAGAGCATCATTTCAGGAAAGCCTCACAGAATAAGAATGAAGAGGGCTCAGCTAAATGTGTCTCAGGCAAAGGAGTACACACGACAGAACATGGCATGGTCAAGGAATTGCAGGTGGTCATTTACAATTGAAGTATGGCTTGAGCTAGAGAATGACGAGGGATAAGGCTGGTGTAGAAAGAGCACAGGTTTTGGAATTCCAGCATTCAGGAGTTCCAGCTTCTTCACTCTCCAACTACATATCCTCAACCAAGTGACTTCTTTCTGAGTCTCAGTTTCCTTATTTATAAAATGATGGTGATTATATGAATTAATGTATGTAAAGTCCCTGGCACAGCATATGCATTATTTAATTAATAACAAGTATTATTTAACTGTGTTTATCTAGGATACGTTTGGTGGTTGGTCCATAGTATACACTCATATTTTTTATTGAATCAGTTGAAGGAGGAATGGGTGAATCATTCTCTTACTGCATATTTTTTAGACACTCTCCGTCTGCCGGTCACTGTTCTAGGCACTGGGGACACAGCAGCTAACAAAACAGACAAAAGTCTCTGCCGTGGTGGGACTTATAGTTCGTGAATCGAGATGGGAAAGGGGGTGCACGTGTCCATGAGGGGACAGTGCTTCATGGTCCCTGTGTCTTTATGGTTCTCTGATGAAAAGCTAATAAACTGACAAGGCAAAGTTCCCAAGAGGTCTGGATGTTAGTTCCACTTTGTAGTAACAATGAGGAGGCTCTCATCCTCTCCCTTAATCGCTTCTCACTTATCAACCCCCAGCTTCCTGTTGTGATCCAGGGGAACTGGTGAGTTGTGTTGTTTGTCAGGAAGAAATGTCAAGGAGAGCTCAAGTAATTATTGGGCTCTAATGTCTAAAGCGATAGCAAGAGGAAATAGGAAAGCAGAGCGCACAAAAAGGCTATGGAGAGGGGGATTTGCCTGTCTCAGCAGCCAGGTGATAAGTGAGCTCAGATGCCTTGTGATGATGCATGGAGGTTTCATTTCAACAGCAGGATAATCATAATTCACATGTGTGTATCTCTTTAGAGAGAGGGTTCACCAAGGGGATCTCATTTAATCCTCAGAAAGGCTCTGTGAGGTAGGAATTAACCCCATTTAATCCCATCTCTCTCCCTTAGGTTAACTCCTCCCTCTCCACTGTGGCATATCACGATGCCCATGTTTCAGTCATAAACAAAAACAGCAAAGGCTTCTTTCATTCCTTATCCCTGTCTAGCCATCATCTCTTCCTCATAGCCAAGTCCACCAAATATTAAGAACATGCTTGTTAACTCCATTGCTCCCCTTCCATTTACTCATCCTACTGTGATCAGCCCCCAAAGGCTCCGAAATTGTTGTGACTTCCCACATGCCCAGTCCAAGGGACGCCCGTCGGCCCCTATCATAGTTGGCTGCTTTAGCATTTGAAGCCATTCTCTGTTCTTTCTCCTCCTGCTTCCCAGCCTGCCCATTCTTGGTCTTGTCCTCAGGTTCTTCTCCTCCACTAGACCTTAATGCTGTCAACCGGGGTTCTTTCTACCACCCTTCTGTGTGTGTGTGTGTCTGTGTGTTGTATATTTTTGTTTCTCCTGCTCTCCAAGTGAACAGGATTGCCTTAAAATCCTGCTCAGCCTTCTGATTTGCAAAACCCTTTCTAGCAGCAGTCTGACTACCTCTCACCTTCTCCCTCTGCTGCCCCACCTTGAAAACATGCGCATTCCCCTGCCTCTTGCTTTCACAGTGGCTCTTCTCTAGCTTCAGTAATGCTCACATCACATTGTGCTGTGACTGTTTGTATGTCTTCCCCAGGAGATTATGAAAAACTTCAGGGTCAAGACTATGACTTTGCTACTTTTGTCTTCTCAGTGCCTGGCTAGGTACCTGGCCCAAGGTAGACACTGAGATTTAGAGGTGTTTGGTGAATTCTTAAGAGTCAAACCAAGAGCAATTGATGAACAGTCAGGGCCTGAACCCCATTCTTCTGACTTTAAAGGTGATAGTCTCTCTACCTCAGAAGAGAAAAAAAGCAATGTTGCAAGTATTATAAGTGCCTTGAGCCCAGTAAATTCTATAAATTAAGGGGCAAGATGGAGGGGAGGATTTCCTTTTTCCCACAAACATTGCCCCAGCTACCAGGTGTGGAAGGATTGTTTGCCATTTGTAGCCTTCCTTTCACATACCCCAGGATAAAAGAAAAGAAAAAAAGAAAAAAACACCCACCTCCCCTCTCTTCCTCCCAGTGGACGGCCGTCACCATTACTTCCTGTTAAGCCAGGAGGCAGGAAGCATATCCTAGCTCCTGAAACTCCCAATTTCCCTCAGGTTTCCTCACAGACCAAGGGGTGGAGAGTGGTTTAATAAGATGCCTTGTAGCTGGACCTGCCCAGAATATGATCTCTACCATCCTGAAGCAATACTCCTGAAGAAACCTTCATAAAGTGGTCAAAGATACACCTGGAAGGAAGGAAACTGCCTTCACCAGGAATAAACAAGCCTTCTAGGGAGAGGCTCTGAAATCAGACTATGTGTGCATTCGGCAATTACAAGTTGAAGTTCCACCCAAATACACATAATCAAAGGCTTTAACCAAGGCCATCATTACGTGTGCCGGGCCCTCCTGCTGTTTGGGCAACATTTTAGTGCTGCAGTGAAGCAAGAGAAATGTCATCAAAGCGACGAGGTACTGAGAGACCCGTTCGGCAGCGCCTTTTTTTGACCTGATGATTCACTTCACCTTGTCGTTTATAATGCTGCAGGCTGGGAGGGAAAGAAGGAAATGCAGAGGAAAAAAGTAGGCTGTGTTGTGCATGTAATTTGTTTCGCCATTTCAGACGGCTTTTTAATGAGCTTTCTCATTAAGGGCTCCATGAGTCTACGCTTAAAGTTTTCCGGACAAGCAAATAAGCAAGACTGAAATTAGATGGCATCAGCCCAGCACCTCATAGTTTGTTTCAAAGCTACAGTCACAGGGAATGGGGGTGCTTAAAAAACATTATTTGTGAGAACAGAGATTTGATAACTCTTTTGTCTTAAAACATTTGAAAATGAATGATGTGGTTTTAATTAATCCCCATGAAAATTCCAACATTCATCAAATATTAGAATATTAGAGTGTATCTGTGATAGCATTTCTCTATTCAGCTGGTTCCCATGGAGAGAAGTAATTGTCCTGTGCTATCCTAGCCCTGAGTTCATATTTCTGGTAGAGTACCCATTACATTGCATCAGATATAATGTCCCCTCTAGGCGCTGACCCCTGTATGATAGGCAGTCAGCCTTACCCAGTCCTCCTTTATACTTCCAGAGCCCAATCCAGTGTCCAGACATACAGTAGACACTCAATAAATATAGTTTTACCATTTAAATGAATTCATTAGGTACAATTAATACATGAACAAGTACATAAAAGACTTGGACTTGAGTAGTAGACTTCACATCAGGGTAATTCATCACCTCAAAAGCTTCAACATTTTAATTTCTGAACAGTCCCTTATTAAAGTGGCAGCCTTCAGTTAAAATTATCAAGAGGGAGGCCGGATGTGATGGCTCACTCCTGTAATCCCAGTACTTTGGGAGGCCGAGGCGGGCAGATCACCTGAGGCCAGAAGTTAGAGACCAGCCTGACCAACATGGTGAAATCCCATCCCTACTAAAAATACAAAAATTAGCTGGATGTGGTGGTGCATGCCGATAATCCCAACCATTCGGGAGGCTGAGGCACAAGAATCGCTTGAACCTGGGAGGTGGATGCTTCAGTGAGCTGAGACTGTGCCACTGCACTCCAACCTCAGTAACAGAGCAAGACTCCGTCTAAAATAAATAAATAAATAATAAAATAAAATTATCAAGAAAAGTACTGGTGGGGATTTGAAGTGCTTGTTTTTTGTTTTTTGTTTTGTCATTGATGAACACCGTCTATTGGGTTTCTGACCATGAATTGGCCCTTTTTACGATTGAGAAAGTGATGTAGTCATTGCTTTATTTATCTTTCCAGTGAGTTTTTAACAAAGAATAAATGCAGACACATGAAAGTGACTTCTCTCTGTTGCCTGTGCTTGAACCAGTTGTCCGGCAGTCCTTCCCTCTGTATGGTACAAAGAGTGCCTCACTCTATGATTCCAGGGACTTCTAGAGATGATCTACTTTAAAAGTCTGACATTCTGGTGGCCACAGACTGTGTGCTTGACAGAAACCAGGTACCTCTCCACCTTTGTTGTCAGGAAGGGTACAAAATAAGGAAAGCAGCGCCCTTCATTGGTGCCTTATTGGATTGGAGATTGATATCAAAAGAGGGTGACACAAATAATCCTCCCTAAAACATTCGCCCGGTGGCCATTCATTTTTTACTGCTGAATATTCTTGTGTGTACTGGACTCATATCAGAGATATAGACATTTCTGTTTCTTCTCCTCTCTCTCTCTCTCTCTCTCTCTCTCTCCCCCTCTCCCTCTCCCCCCACCACCCCTTGTCTTTCTCACCCAAATCCATTCTCGAGTAGTAAGCAAGAGGTCAGTGATCCATTCCTAGGAGCAGAAGAATGGGTGTGGGTGTTCTCAGGTTACATTTCTGGAGAGTTGTTTTTTTTTTTTTTTTTTTTTTTGATAAGCATCACCTAGTCAGCATTTCACAAAGTGTGATCTGAGAACTGTGTACATCAGATCCCTGAAGATGCTGATTGAAGGGCTTGATCTCCCCGCTGGCTTGGCATTCTGCAGAGAAGCACTGACGTCTATAGTTTTATCAGGCTCCCAGGATGATCCTGCTTCCTGCTGAAGTTCAAGAGCCTCTGGCCCTGACTTCTGACCTGGTGGTGCCTTGGCTCACTAGAGGGCACCATGGAACAATGTTTTTTCTGGCTGCAGGCTTCCTGTCCCTGCCAACCCACCAGGGCCGCAGCACCCACATAGTTCTGGGTTACAGCTTCCAAGCCCATCCTGGAACCGCAGTTTCCTTTAAGAAACTTAGTCTGGTTGCCACATCACCAAACAAGTCTAGTATTTATTTCCACAATGGGACTATAATAAATCAAATTTCTAAAGAAAAATTAGGTTTTAAGTTATTTCGTGTTTATTAAACACAAATTGTGTACTACAAAAGCTTTAGGTATCAACAGGATTAATAAAAGAAAACATCCTACTATCAAGAAAAACGTGGAAAAGATAAGACAAAATTGTAAAATCATTTAAAAGCAATTATAGTTAATAGTAATTTTCAAATGAATCGTAAAAAAAAAAAATTACAAAATCTAACACAGACATTTGCCAGTAAATGCACAAACAAGGAGTGACCCCTCAGATGACTGGAATAACTGCAAACCAGGATCCCTGAGAAGCCATCGTGGAAAAGGTGGGAGGAGAGAGGGCCTTGGAATAAAGTGAAAAGGAGAAGAGAAGGTCAAGGCAGCCTAATTACAACACATGTCTAATTCAGGGCCCTTCCTGTGTCTCAGCAGTGACTTAACTAAAATGAACATGTCAAATGCAAATCTAGGAAGTACCACTGGGCTTTCAGTTGTCGTATTGGCACAGTATCCATTTATTCAATAAATTCTTGCAGAGCACTACCATGTGCCGGGCACTGGGAATACAAGGCCGGACAAGGCAAACACTTAGTGCTGCCTTCATTCGTTTACAGTTCTGTGGGAGAGGCAGGCCGGCAAGACAATATTCCAGAGCAGTGTGTTACGTGGTAGGTAAAGCAGGAGATTTGTGGGAGGTCACAGGAGGGAAGCCTGGTCGAGAGCCAGGGTGGTAAAGGAAGGCTTCCCTGGGGTAGAAATGTCCAGTGGAAAGAAGGATGAGTAAGCAGCAGAGGGAGAAAGAGCATGTTTGAAGGCTGGGAAGAGAGGAAACAGAGTAGTTTGAGGAACTGAAAGAAAGGCAGGGCTGGCCCCCTGATAGTGGGGGTGTGCTGAACAGCCTGGAGAGCACGCCGCAGATAGGGGCCAGCTCATAAGGAGCCTTGTAAATCATAACTGGGCTACCTAGACATCATCCTCTGGGCACTGGCGATCCACTGAAGGGTTAAGAGCAGGGGAATGGTGGTTCCCTAATGAGATCTGCATTTCAGGAGGACCTGTCTATGCCAGGGTCAGCAATACCTTGGAGTAATAATAAACAAGCAAAGACATAGGAATCAGTCTCCATTTAATTGGACCTTTCTGGTTTCCTTCCTCCATCCCCATTCACCAGCTTCCCTTGAAACCTTTTCAAACTGAGGTCTGTTTTTAAGGTCTGCTTCCCATGCTAGATAGCAGAGGAAGCAGGTACTTAAAAATATGACTGTCACAAGCTGGACTGCCCTTCTTTGAATCCCTTAGGGTCCTTGAAAAAGGCCATCTCTAGCAAAGTGTAGAAGGAGGCAGAGCCACAGTGGATTGAGAGGAAGAGTGGTACAAACCCCATTCCCTGGGTTGGACACCCTTAGCACTTACCACTGTTTAAAGGCGGTGCCTGTCGAATGTTCCCAACACAAAGAAGTGATACATATTTAAATTGGTGGAGATGCTAATTATCCTGATCTGATGACTATACATGATATGTATTACAACATTCCTATGTGTCCTATAAATATACACAATTATTATGTGTCAGTTTAAAAAAATTAAATAAATAAAGGCAATGAAGGGGGGAAACTACAGACACACGTACGGATCAGTGCACAAAATTAATATGGAACATACGAAGAGAGGCTTCATCTTCCTAGGAAACTGCTGTTTTATTACTGCCAGGACTGACTTATGGCTTTCACTTTGCTCACACATCAAAATTAAAACTCTTAATCAGGCCTCACATCCTTATCTACATGGTAGCTGAGAAGCAGGTGATGGCAGTAAACTTTAATGACCAGAAGAAGCGTAATATAAATGCAGCCGTTTAAACCTCCCTATTTAATTAAAGTCTAGTTCTGTGCTTGCTGCTTGCCTGGAGAATAGTCAGAGGAGCACTTTTTTTTGAGACAGAGTTTTGCACTGTCGCCCAGGCTGGAATGCAGTGGCACGATCTCGGCTCCCTGCAACCTCCATCTCCCGGGTTCAAACAATTCTCCTGCCTCAGCCTCCCGAGTAGCTGGGACTGCAGGTGCCCAGCCACTGCGCCTGGCTAATTTTTTTTTTTTTTTTTTGGTATTAATTTTGAGACAGACTTATTTTTTTTTAAACCACTAACTCCACCCTCAGGCCAATCCGAAAGCAGCTTGCATTATATCCTCATTTCCTAAAATGGAAGCCGTGTGTATAGAGAACAGGCCTTGGAGTGACACAGGTTCCTCAATTCCGGCCTCTGCGACAGGGAGGCCTCCCGCCCAGTTTCCTTTTCTTCAGAGTGAGGAAGAGTCTGTGAACAGGGGCTGGAGCCTCTGGACACAAAAATAGAATATTTGAGCGTTTGGATTTTCCTTTCCTGACAGTGAACTTACTCAGGAAGAGGCACTTAAACAAGATTTTTTTTTCCTCTGTTTTTAAAAAAAACACGTTTAACAGGCAGAACAACACTGTGGAGAGAACACCTTTCAGCCCCAGCTTCTCTGGCCCCAAACAGGCCAAGGTGAGGCAGTCTTTTTCTTCCTTAATGGCCCTTTTTGCTTGTAATCACATTGCCCCCTACAAGCCTCCCCCCAGCATGCTTCTAGATGCCTCTGCAAGCCCCCCCTACCAAGTCTTAAAAGCACAATCATCTCTTTGATTGTCGGGCTCATAACTGAGATTTCCCACACAGTGGTATGAAGAGACATATGATTCAAGCATCCTCATTCCAGAAATATTATTAGTGTCAGGAAAAAAAAAAATAGGGGCCTGCTCTATGTCTGTCACCTGAAATAAACTCCCTGTTCCTCCCTACTGCTTCTCAGATACTCAGTTCTAAAGATTATTCCAGTTTATTTTGCCACCCCCAAAGTTTCTAACCCCAGCCCCTTAGCTAGTGACTGAAGGAGAGAGGAGGAAAAGGGCCCTCTGAAGTTGGCCACCTCAGGGTATGTGAAGCACATGCTTGTCACGTGGAGAAAAAATGTACCGGGCTAACCTCTGAGACTCCCTAGAGAATCCA
Source organism: Sapajus apella (assembly GCF_009761245.1). Lineage (NCBI taxonomy): Eukaryota > Metazoa > Chordata > Mammalia > Primates > Cebidae > Sapajus > Sapajus apella. The sequence goes on along the minus strand of NW_022436965.1, from coordinate 12,521,252 downwards.
GAGTTTGTGTCTCTTTGCAGAGCTCAGAACAGTCTGTATGTTCTCCTCTCCCTGTTGTGTGCCTGGAGCTTCCCCAGTGAGATATCTCCTGCAAAAGCTTTTCCTGTAAGGGGTGGGGAGCTTTTGTTCTCTGGGAAATATGGTGAAGCTAATTAAGAGCATTGTCCTGTGAGGGGGGAAGGCGGAGGGCTTTCCGAGACCGTGTTTTCTACCGGGGTAAGTGAGGGCTGCTGAGATCTCTCTGTCCTTCTGTGTTAACCATTTTAGGGGGAGATTGCGATGAAGCCCTATAACATAAAAATAGATATGTGAAATATAATCTGTCTCTCCCTCCCTCTCTCTTTCTCTCTTTTTTGGCATTTGAGTTTCTGTTCCTAACTCACTTCAGAAAAGGACCCTCTGACAATTTGACTTTTAACTGCCACTGACCTGGTAGACACTGGAGGTCACAAGACTAACACCTTATTTAATTTTACCCCAAACATGCAGGTGTGCTGCTAAAGTGAAATGTCCAGCAAATATATAGATTTGGTTGTGGGTTGTTCGTGTCGAAGTAGTTCAACAACTCCTAGTTCTTGATTTCCAAAACAGGAGTAGCATATTTTATGGCATTTGGAAGATATAGCACCACAAAAGTCTTAAAATACATAAGCTATGATTGTCTCCATAGTAGCAAACCCAATTAGGAGCAAGCATGTTGAGGCAGCATTTTGTAAGGTATATCACTTACCTGGTTTGCTCTCTCTGGATTTAAAAATCTTTATGTATCAAATGCTACAAATATTTATTGAGCACTGACCACAAGATGGGTACTGTTCTGGGTGCTTCAGATATATTAGTGGATGAAACAAACACAAGATTCCTGCCCTTGTGGGGCTTATAGTCTAGATGAGGAAGATAAAGAACAATAAGTAGGTTATGTAATATACTAAAAGCTGACAAGTGCTTTGGGGAAAAACATAGGTCAATATAAGGGCAATTGGGAGAGTTTCACTGAAGGAGGCAGGTTGCAATTCAATTAAGGTGGTCAGGGTAACCATTAGGTGGTTATTGAGGTGACAGTTGAACAAAGACTCGATGGAAGTGATGGAAAGCTGTGTGCAGTGGGCTTGCACCTGTAATCTCAGCTACTCAGGAGACAGAGGTGGGAGAATCACTTGAGGCCAGGAGTTCAAGACCAGTCTAGTAACATAGCAAGACCCTGTCTCGAATGAATGAATGAATGAATGAATGAGTGAAGTGATGGAGTTCACCATGTAGACATCGGTGGAGAAGAACTTTTCCAAAACAGAGAAGAGCCAATGCAGAGGACCTGAGATGAGAATGTGCCTAGAACAATAAGGAGGCTGCTATGGCTGGAGTAGGAGAGCATCGGAGGAGAGTGCAGAGAGGCGACAGACTCCAGTTCAGCAGAGCCCTGTGCGCCACGGTAAGGTCTTTGCCTTTGACTCTGAGCAAAAGAGGGAACCATAAGAGATTTTTGAGCAAAGGAGCAAAGGGGTTTCATTTAAATTTTAACAGAACCATGCTGGCTGTCTTGTAGAAAATAGACTGGGATAGTGTATCAGCAAAAGTGATTAATCCTAGGTACATAAACATATATGTATTTTTCTGGTTATATTTTGAAAATAGAGCCAACAAGATTTGCTGATAGGTTAGATGTGGAATGCAAGAGTCAGAGTTAAATCAAGGACAACTGCAAAGCTTTTGGCCTGAGCAACCAAGAGGAAGGAAAAAGCATCAGTGGAGAAAGGGAAGGGTGCACCAGGGTCACTTGGGGTGCATACGATCCAAGTAACTTATCTATGGTTCCTATCCAAGTGTGTTCATCAGAATTACATGGGACACCTTCACAATTATACTTGCACAAGATCCTGAGAGATTCTTCTTTAGCAGGTCTGGAGTGGGGGTCCAAAAATATATATTCCATGGAGAGCCACTGAATTGTAAAATAATAGTTGTTAGAGTTCTGGGTTTAAAATTCTGGACTTTATAATAAAACAAGTGAAATGAATTATAAATAACTTTCCCACTCCTGGGATGAACTATTCTTTAGGTCCTCCTTTCAAAATATCTTCTGAATGAACTGCATAACTTACTAAACAATTAAAATGGAAGCATACAAAAATGATAAATAATAGAAGAAAGCTGCCAAGTTAATTTCCAATCTCTCCCATTATGAAATTGGTAACACACATAGCCATTTATGGGACAATTCTGTCCTGAGGTTCCTTTGAAGCTAATCTAGTGTGGGCTATCTAAACATCAAGCCATTCACCATCCCTCCAGCAGTGAGCAGAGAGGGAAGGGAAAACCCTCGATGTAAAATACACAGGAAGAGAAAAGAGTGTCTCCAGGAAGATTTGGGGGAATAGTTAAAAAGGGGAATGATGGTGTCTTCAACCCAGGCATTACTCAGGGACATTCATCTGTTGGTGAAGATTACTGATCCCAGTTTCCAGATTTAAAAACTGAGACTCGAGGCTAACCGAGTTCTCCTTCTTATACCAACTAACAGTTCAATGGTAGGACTGAACTTCAAAGTGACTAATCACTTTGGAGGCCAGCTTTGCTGGTTTCCAGGCTGTCAGCCCTTGCTTGTCAAATTGGTTCCACCAAAAGTTGGAATCCCCTGGTGAAAGGAAGGCTTGCATAATGAAGCAGCGTTCCATGGGGACTTTCTATTCTGTCTGACTCCCAACCAGATCTTTCTTTCATGCTGGATTATTTTCTCAAACTATTTATTTCTGTGCGGTGGTGTTAGGAACATTGACGACAAAATGGCACCTTCTTACTCAATTTTGCTGCTCCCTGTGTGTCTGACTCACACCTGCTGACAGGAATGAGCCTCTCAGCTTCTTCCTTCCTTCCCCGGGGAGCTGGAGGTAGATTTTAACTTGCCCTTGCCCTTCCCACCCTCCTCATGAAGACTGTCAGCTTAGTTCCGATTTTAAAACAACAAAAAAGAGAAAGAAACAAAGCAACTCCACAAACCTTTATTACTCAGCAGGTCACTAGAGGCGGAGAAAGAGCAGCTCAATTTTCCAGTCTCACATGGAGGCACCAGTGCTGCCTGTGAAAGGCCAGCTTTGACTTGTAAAACAGCAGCTAAATTGTCCACAGAGGCTCTTATGCAAGCAGCAACAAGGGGCTCCCCTTTCTGTGTTCAACCTTCACGCAGAAAATATTTTTTGCATTGGCAGGAACATCTATTTGAGGACATTTATTTGGGCGACGTTTAGAATACTGGTCTTTTTGAAATCAAGTATTTACTTGACCTAAAAATTAATGCTCAAGTCCAATGAAAGTAAAGTAATGCAATGTGTCACTCTTATTGCCAATAGGCTGCGATTATGAGTTGGTACTTTGTTTTCCCATTATTGACAATAGGCTGGTACTCATTTTTCATTTCCCCTTTCTGCTCCAGACTCTGTGGAGCACAGCTCTTTGCAAGAGAGCTATCCTAGGAGTAAAGGTTGTGTCACTGTTTACAAAGAGCAAAGGTGTCCAGTTATATGTGGATTAAATCCCTGACTTCATCTTCCTTAACGCCTTGCTCTGTGATACCAAGACAGAAACCATTTGGAGAGGCGCTGCCTGTGAAATCTATTAGGATTTAGCCAATCTTTAAAAATCACTTTCTTTGGAGGCAGGGCTTGGGTCATTTTCAGACCGTGTTAGAATATTTTACCTTTATTTGCACACTTGTTAGATGGCCAGTAAGTGTGCACTTGTGCTTTTTTATTTTTGGCCTCTCTTCTGGGGTTGCATTGGGATATTGGGAAGGGGGCACAATGAAGAGCAAATTGCTCTGATTAATACTGTGTTATAGTTGACTATCAGGGTCATTTCCCTAGATGCCAGTCTTTCTTTATGAAGACAGAAATACCTTCTCGGTGTCTGTCTATTCCTACAAGAGGAAGGAGGCCAGTAAGGAAGACAAGCAGTAATGAGTGGGAATGCACATTTGTTTATTTACATATATACGTGTCAGGTTGATGCTATAAATATGACTGTGCCAGCTTTTCCTCCTACTCTGAAACTTCTCTTAAGTCACCTCAGTTCCCTCTTACACTGTGTCCTTGGAAACAAATCCAACACTGTTATACAATTTTATTCTGTTTCTTTCTCTCCCCCGACCAAACAAACTAAGCATCTAAAGGCACTACTTCTATTATTAAAACTTGACTTTTAAATCACAGGCTTGTGAAGCTTGAACTAAGGCCTGGCTTCTGTGACTCTGGAAAAGCAAAGCACCTGCAGAACCCAGCCCTCTCCTGGGGCAGGATGCGTGAGATTGCAGGTGTCTGCGACACTGGGAGAACTGAGGGCCCAGTCATCTTAAATTACTGGGAAACAAGCTAAAAGTTATCTTAATGTTTACTTGCTTTTAACAGTCACATTATGTAAAGAAGACATTACCTCAGACTCAGTCATGACGACTTCAGGAACCTTGAGGTGTCCTGTTTGATTGAGACTTTATTCCTCAGGGGAATACAATTCCCTGAGTACTTGGGTAGAAATAGAATGACCTCATTTTCAAAAAGCTCCAAGTGACCAGCAACCAAGTTGGTGTAATTTTTATGCAAGATGCTTAATATTCACTTTTCGGTTAATGTTAAGAATTTTGGTTTAAAACAAAAACATTCATTTTATAAATAATGAGTAAATAGCCGTATGGGGATAAATGATGCAGTATCTGACTTTAGAAGTAATAACAGCAGGCTGGGCATGGTGGCTCAAGCCTGTAATCTCAGCACATTGGGAGGCTGAGTGGGAGGATAGTTTGAGCCCAGGAATTTGAGATCAGCCTGGGCAACATAGGGAGACCCCATTTTACCAAAAAAAAAAAAGAGCTGGGCATGGTGATGCATGCCTGTAGTCCCAGCGACTCAGGAGACTGAAGCAGGAGGATCACTTGAGCCCAGGAGGTCGAGGCTGTAGTGAGCCATGATTGCACCACTGCACTCCAGCCTGAGCTACAGAGCAAGACCCTGCCTCACAATAATAATAATTAATAATAATAACAGCCAAGACTCATTGAATATTTGCTACATTCCAGGCACCATTCTAAATGCTTTACTTAGATTTTCTGATTGAATTCTCACAACAAGCCTGTGAGATAGTTATCAATAAAATCTCCATTTTGCAGATGAGAAAACTGAGGCACAAATTTGCAAGTTGTCTAAGATCACAGTAACAGGATGTTGTAGATCTTGGATTTGAACCCAGGCAATCTTATTCTAGAGCCTCAATTCTTCATCAATTGTGCGGTAAGTCCTCTCTTAGCATCATTGATAGGTTCTTGGAAACTGCAACTTTAAGCAAAATGATACATACCAAAACCAAGTTTACTGTAGGCTAATTGATACAAATATGAGTTAACCTCCTAAGGCACATTTCAGATTACAAACCTCACCAAACTTCTAACTAAGGACCCCAAACACTTCTAATATTAAAGACTGAAATAAATGTGAACTATATAGATATTAAAGAAAGAGAAATAAAAACAAGTAAGATACTTATTAACTCAATTTTTGGTTAACCAGTGAGTGACAGCAGTCATTGTGGTGGGTTAAATCAAGGAATAAATGTTTGCAAAGCAAAAATTATAAGGAGCATTTCCTTCCACACAAAGGTCAAACACAAACAGTAATGAATATGGTAGGCTCACGCAGTACTTTCCTAACACCTCCTTTATTATCATCATGCATTTGTATGATTATCATTGACTTTAGGAATATTTATGTATCTATTTAGTGATGGGATCTCATTCTATTGCCCTGGCTGGAGTGAAGTGGTATGATCATAGCTCACTGCAGCCTTGAACTCCGGAGCTCAAGTGATCCTCCCGCTTCAGCCTCCCAAGTTGCTGGGACTATAGGCACATAACACGGCACCTTGCTAGGTTTTTTTAGTTTTTATTTTTGTAGAGATGAGGTATTGCTTTGTTAGCCAGACTGGTCTCCAACTCCTAGCTTCAAGCAGTCCTCCTGCCTTGGCTCTTCAAAGTGCTAGGATTACAGACATAAGCCATTGCACCTGACTGAGTATTTGTTTTTTGCAGTAATTTGTATTCATTCATTTTACAACCTGCTTATTCCAGCTAAGGTTAGTGGATGGTCCGGGCCTGTTCCAGCAGCTCAGGGGGAAAGTCAAATTCACCCTGGACAGGACCCCATTCCATGTCAGGGTGCTGTCATACACACACCTGTGTTCAATCACACTGGGACCATTTTGACATGCCAGTTTACCTAACATGCACAACTTTGAGATGTGGCAGGAAACTGGAGTACCCAGAAAAACTCAAGAAGACATGGGAGAGTGTGCACACTCCACACAGACAGTAACCTGGTCTGAGAATCAATTATTTTTCTCATCAACATTAAAATGAATGATGTTGAACAAAACAATATTATTTGAGGACCTGCTGTACTTGATTGCCATGGCCTCACATGCCTTGAGGCTTAAAGAGAGAAGACAAATATGAACTATGATAGAAGCAGGTGTAAAAAAACAGGGAACATTTAAGAGATATATTGACCCAAGCTACCCACCATCATGACATACATTTTTAGACAAATTGCCTGCTTCGTGGGACACTCAAGAGCATATCTGAGAAAGTACTTTAACTTCATCCCCAGTAGGTAGAAACATAGACAACATAGAGATTGATAGAGAAGAGCAGGTAACCCAGTGGAAGAGTTAGCAAGACTTTATCTCATTGAGACTAAGGGCAGCTTTGCAGCAGAAAATCTAGAATCAGTTCATCAAGGCTGGATAGAAGACTGCAGTGGGAAGGGAACAAAGGAAACCTTGTTAAGAGATGGCCGGGTCATGAGAGGCCACACATGCCACACCAAGAATCAGAGCTCTACTCGGAAGGATTTACACTTATAAAGATCATTCTGGGCCAAATGCAGTGGCTCATTCTTGTAATCCCAGCATTTTGGGAGGCCAAGGCAGGAGGACCACTTGAGCCCAAGAGTTCAAGACCAGCCTGGGCAATATAACAACACCCTGTCTCTACAAAAAAATGAAAGTTAAAAATTACCCCAGTGTGGTGTTGTGCACCCACGGTCCCAGCTACCTGGGGGCTGAGGTGGGAGGACTGTTTGAATCTGGGGTGTCAGGGTGGCAGTAAACCATGATCACACCACTGCACTTCAGCCTAGATGACAAAGCAGGACACCTTCTCAAGAAAAGATCATTCTGGCTGCAGGATAGAGAATGAGTTAGGGCAGGACAAGACTGACAAGACTGGAGGCAAGATCGGTCGGGAGGTGCCCGTAGTAATCCTGGTTAGAGGTGATGGGGACTTGGACTGGACAGTGGTAGTACACATGGAAAGAGTGGATGGATTCCAGGCATATTTAAGATATGTAATTGTCAAACTTGGTTAGAAATGGGGTGGTGGCTCACACCCGCAATCCCAGCACTCTGGGAGGCTGAGGTGGGAGGATCACCTGAGGCCAGAAGTTTCAGACCAGCTGGGGCAACCTAGCAAGAGACCCCATCTCCTAAAAAAATTATAATAATTGAAAGCTAGCTGCGGGTAGTGGCATACACTCATGGTTCCAGCTTCTCTGGAGGCTCAGGTGGGAGGACTGTTTGAGCCCAGAAGGTCAAGGCTGCAGTGAGCTATGATTGTGCCACTGCATTCCAGCCTGAGTGACAGAGAGACCCTATTAAAAAAAAAAAAAAGGAATAGGGCATATACGAGGGAGAATAATTTAGGAAGGACACTTACATTTTAGACTTAGGCAACTGGTTGTATGGAAACCCAAGAGGAAGAGCAAGTTGGGAGGCAAAAGCAGGTGAATTTGAAGCAATTGAGTTTGAAGTTCCTATAGGACAGCCCCAACGTTTTTGGCACCAGGGACCAGTTTCGTTGGTGGGGTGGAAGGATGGCTTCAGGATGAAACTGTTCCACCTCACATCATCACACATTAGTTAGATTCTCACAGGGAGCGTGCAACCCTTGCATGCACAGTTCACAATAGGGTGGGTGTTCCTATGAGAATCTAATTTCCCTACTAATCTGACAGAAGGTAGAGCTCAGGCAGTAACGGGGGGGGGGGGGGGGGGGTGAGGGGCGCGGGGAGGCTTATGGTGCTGCTCACCTCCTGCTGTGCGGCCCGGTTCCTAACTTGTCATGGACCCATACCAGTCCAAGTCCCGAGGGTTGAGACCCCTGCTGTAGGATTTCTAAGTGGAAATGTCCAGAAGACAGGTTGATATGTACATATTTTTGGTATAAAGCTTATCAGGGATATCTAGACCAGTATTAAAATATGGGAGTCAGAGGCAAATAGATGGTAATTTAGGCCAAAAGAACAGATGATCCCATCCAGGGAAAGTGTGTAGACTGAGAAATGAAGATGCCCCAGTACAGAATGCCAAGGGGAAAATTTGGCAAGTGGAAGAGGAGCACATAACAAAAAGCACAGCCAAAGAGGTAGAAAGAAAATCCAGCCAAGCGAAGAGAGCAGCTCAAGAGATGGTGAACAGTAATGTCAAACATTGAGAGGGGGAAGAAATAAACAGAGTAGTACCCCTGGGATTTTGCAACAGGGAGTTTATCGGTGCCCTTGGTGGTAACAGATTGAGAGAAGTGTTGATGGCATAAGCTGAAAAGTGGTGGGGTGAGGAGCGAGTGGGAGGTAGGGGAGTAGTGATGCCAACTGTAGACAATTCCTGAAAACTGGCTGCAAAGGGGAAGAGAGAAAGAGCAGAGGCCATGAGGGGCTTTTGTTTGTTTGTTTTGCATTTTCTAAGCAGAGATTTGAGCATTTTGAATATTGAAATAATATCATAGGAGAGGGAAAGGTGAAGAAGGAAGAGAGAGGAAGAAATCAATAGGGCAAGATTCCTGAGAAAGTAAGAGTTTGGGATCCAAAGAACAGGCAGGGGCTTTAGCTGCAGAAAAGAGGAATGCTTCCATAGTCTGGTGGGAAGCCAGGCTTTAGCATGGGGTGGGAAGTTGAAGTGGTTATTGTCGGGTGGCTTGTATTTTCCCTATCAGTGGGTGTTGAGTCATTTGCTGAGAGTGATGGGGACATGATTGATGTTTGTGAGTGGGAGGGATGATTGAAGATTTTTGACGAGTGGAGAAGATGAGAGAGTGCTGCTTTGAAAAAAGAAAGGGAACATGTTACAAGGGGCACAGCTGGGTCTGGAGTAAGGTCGGAGAACTTCCTTCACTGTGACAGACTTTTAGAGAAATTCCCTGCTTTGTATGAGACCCAGAAGCTTGCCTGGGAAAGTACTGTTATGCTCCTCCACAAATAAGTTTGAAACATATGTAGACATGTTAGCTCTTTGTTGAGACATAGCCTAAAAAAATTTCCTAAAATTAACATTAATTAATGATTCATTACAAGTGATATATTTACAGTAAATATGCAGACTCCACAAATATCTTTTCTTTAGATTCTAAAGTCACTACATTGGTATAACTAATATAAGGAGGTAGAATTACTTAATAGTTGGCTGGGCGAGGTGGCTCGTGCCTATAATTCCAGCACTTTGGGAGGCCAAGATGGGTGGACCACCTAAGGTCAGGAGTTCGAGACCAGCCTGGCCAACATGGTGAAACCCCTTCTCTACTAAAAATACAAAAATTAACCTGGCATGGTGGTGGGTGCCTATAATCCCAGACACTCAGGAGTCTGAGTCGGGAGAATTACTTGAACCAAGGAGGCAGAGGTGATAGTGAGCCGAGATCGTGCCACTACACTCCAACCTGGGCGACAGAGCTAAACTCCATCTCAAAAAAAAAAAAAAAAAAAAAAAAGAATTACTTGATAGTTAAAAGCACAGACTCTGGAGGCAGTCACCCTGGGTGTTCAATCCTGGTTGGGCCACCTACCATCCGTGTGATCAAAAGCAAGGTAACTTTTCACCTGTAAAATGGGCATGATAAGAACACTTACCTCGTAGGGTTATTAAAGGAGATTATATTATTTGGTGTAATATTTTTGATATATTAACTTTTAAGTTATTAACTAATTTTCTTCCTGGAACTGTTCCTTGTGGTATATTCTTTGATGTAAAATAGGGCAGAGGTGGGAGTGGAACTGGTGGGAAAATAAAAAGCAAAAGGAATCTTCCTAAGAACCCCTAAACCCATTAAGAAAAGGATGTCAGGAGATATATTTTAAGCCAATAGCAAGGGATGAATTGTCTGTGAGACAACTGATGGTCCCCAAAGAGTAGAAAAGACTCCCTCCTTTCTGGAGAGAAAAGAAAGAAGCTGAGAGAAGTATGTGTGTGTGTGTGAATGTGTCTGAGTCACTGGAGAGAAGTCCAGACTTCATCAGAACCAAGCCCATAAGAATGAGGGGACAGCTCAGCAAAGGGGGCACTCTGTTAGTTATTGCTCTGTAACAATTTAGCCCAAAACTTAGTAGTCAAAGAAAACAAACATTTATCATAACAGAGTGTCAGGGGTCAGGAGTCAGAAAGGGGCTTAACTGGGTATTTGTAGCTCTGAGTCTCTCATGAGATTGCAGTGAAGCCACTGGCTGTTTGTAGTCATCTACAGGCTTGAGTGGAACTGTAGGACCTGCTTCAAGTTCGCTTACATGGCTGTTAGCAGGAGGCTTCAGTTTCTCACCACATGGGCCTCTCCATACGGATGTTCAAGACATAGTAGCTGGCTTTCTCCATAGTGAGTGATCTAAAAGAGAGGAGAAGAGAGGAAAGACCAGGAGAGAAGACAGAAAAGACACCAAGATGGAAGCAACCATATCTTTTATTACTTCATCTTAGATGTCATACCATCACTTCTGCCACATTCCGCTGTCTTTTTTTTTTTCCTTTAGACTCTCGCTCTGTCACCCAGGCTGGAGTGCAGTGGTGCGATCTCGGCTCACTGCAACCTCTGACTCCTGGGTTCAAGCAATTCTCCAGCCTCAGCCTCCTGAGTAGCTAGGACTCCATGCCTGGCTAATTTTTTTTTTTTTTTGTATTTTTAGTAGAGACAGGGTTTCGCCATGTTACCTACGATGCTCTTGATCTCCTGATCTCGTGATCTGCCCGCTTTTACCTGCCAAAGACCTGGGATTACAGGCATGAGCCACCATACCTGGTCTCTTCTGTCTTATGTAATCATCCCTGGTACAATATGGAAGGGGTTTGCTTGAGAAAGAGAATACTAGGAGATGGTGATCATTGGGAATTATTTCAGAGGCTGGCTATCACAGATATCATGCTGGGTATTGTTGGAGCAGCCAGGCACAAGTGGGAGCAGACTGCCTGACTTCCCTGAGTTTTGCTCAGCACCTGTAGCTCTCAACTTAAGTTTAGCATTAGTGGAGGGTGTCTTTTCTACAACAGACATCCTCTCATCACACAAAGACCTTCCAGCACGAGTGATGGCCCCCATGCTCTGAGATTTTGCTTGGTCCTGCTTACCCCATGTGCATGACCCCTACCTTGCAGAGAGTCTAAAAGAAGAAAGCCTGAACTTACGATGGGCGAGTGTACTAAGAAAACTCCCTTTCCAATTGGGGCAGCAGCTAAACATATTCCACCTGTGTGATCACTAACTTTTACCAGGTGTTTATTCATCACATTCTCACTTTTTAGATGAAGAAATTGAGGCCCAGAGAGGTTGAGTAACTTGGGGAGGGTAATAACTAACGTGGGGAAAACAAGATTTGAACCTGCTGAACCTTATTGTCAATCCATGATCTCAGCCTCTATTCTATATGCATGTAGGGCAGTTGTATTTAGCATGAAGCCCAGCATTAGTAAGTATTGTTATTATTATGATTATTAATTTTTGTCATTGGAATAAAAGGTAACTTTCTATTATGGATTCAAGAAGCTAAAGGATGGGTGCAGTCATTTTGAAAGGTAAACATGTTTTTATTACTCTTTTTTGTTACTTTCATTAAAAACTTGGACACTATTCATGTATACAAATTGCCATTTTGATCTCTGTGATCACGTACCCACCAATTGCTCGGTGATGGCTCTAGATTGACTATGGCTACTACTTGTTTTATTCCCGTTCATAAAGTTTTAATAACCCTAAGTCTTTCTTTCAAACATTAGAGGCCGGTCTAAATCAGAAGCTGCCAATTGTCCTCTTAACTCAACTGTAACCCATATCACTAACCGTCCTTGAGGTGACTGAAAAGAGTATGGCTTCTGCTAGGTTTGAATTTGGCCCTTTATTCCAAAAGAGCTGTGTGACTTGGGAAAATTGCCTAATGTTACTGGGCTGTTGTTTCATCCTTTGTAAAACTGGGCTGTTGGGAGGACTAAATGAGGTAATTTACATAAAGTATTTAGCACAGTGCTTACCACAGAGTAGGCTCCTAGAGTGAAATGTCCTTTTCCTTTTCCTTCTTCAAACAGGGTTTAATTGCTCCAGTCACTGTGGTCCCAGATAATTTTGATTGTGCTAGGTTACCACACCTGAAGTGTATCTGATGCTATTTAAATGCATAAGAAAATCGGCCAGGGCCGGGCGCGGTGGCTCAAGCCTGTAATCCCAGCACTTTGGGAGGCCGAGGCGGGTGGATCACGAGGTTAAGAGATCGAGACCATCCTGGTCAACATGGTGAAACCCCGTCTCTACTAAAAATACAAAAAATTAGCTGGGCATGGTGGCGTGTGCCTGTAATCCCAGCTACTCAGGAGGCTGAGGCAGGAGAATTGCCTGAACCCAGGAGACGGAGGTTGTGGTGAGCCGAGATCGCGCCATTGCACTCCAGCCTGGGTAACAAGAGCGAAACTCCGTCTCAAAAAAAAAAAAAAAAAAAAAAAAGAAAATCGGCCAGTAATATCTCTGTTTATTTCGTATTTTGTAAAAAGTCAAATATATCTCCCTCAATATAGTCCCTCAAGGCAGAAACTATTTCTTATTCACATTTTTCTTTTTCTATAGTACCTAGCAAAGTGACTGGTAGTATGTAATATGCATTTGCTGACCTAAATTAAAATCAGAGTATTTAGAACAGACTGAAATGAAAACAGAAAGTCCTTGCAGTGGAAGATGAAGTAAATGGCTTTGGAGAGAGGAGGAATTGATATTTCCATGAAACAAATCATATGCACTGTATAGATTTTCCTATTACCTATCATTCAATACTCTCCACGAACATTTTAGAATTCAATTAAATGACATTTCAAATATTTAAAGAGATAATGATGACAGAAATAGATTCATCCTTTTGAAAATATTTAATGTTTTATTTCATGAGCTTAAGTGATATGAATACCTAGTACTAGAGAAATTATACCATTAATCATATTAATGATTTAATTGGCTTTCCAGAGTAAATGTTTCAGTTCTCTTGTTGCTTAAAGAGAGAATTATTAGAGAGGAAAAAGATTTACTTTGGAGGAAGGCAATTTTTATTCTCTTTTCAACTACTAGGGACAACAAGATAGGACACTTTAGATCCCGAGTGGTATAAGTGGGACAACGGGCCTGAAGCACTTTACTCTCCTCGCCCTAGTGTCTAGTTACACCTGAATGACAAAATGTCAACTCTAGATCAACCCCAAACTCAATCATCTGATTTCTCCATGCCCCCCTCTGCCACTTGGCAGCTTGCCGTTGCTGCCTCCTGTTTGGGTGTGCAGTGCTGTGGCTTTTTAAACCTTTCTGCTCGATGGTGCTGTTCTTCATTCAGTGGTACATGTCTTGTCAGAGAAATGTCATGCCTGTCTCCTGTAAGCTCTTGAGTGGGAGTGGGGTTTGACTTACAGCAGAGCCCCTTGATCCCATTTCGGGGTCCTATGAATGTGTTGGATGACTTCTTCAAGGAGCTGTGTCAGGATGGGTTTGAAAACAGCTAGGCTTTACTAGAACCATCTTTCTTTTCCTTCAGGTGGTGTTGCCAGGTCAGGTCCCCTGTTCCAGTCTCTCCCCTCACTTATAGTAATTTGTTTTCCTTTCCAGGGTCTCCCTGTTTACCTCTGCAATCTGGCTTCTGTTGGTGGGGGCTAAAGGGTGAGAGGTGCTCAGGGAGTGGATGAAGATATCTCTCAGGCACATTACTTAATAATGCTTTTTTCTAAGTAGAAGTTTAGGGGTTTGTTTTTAGGCAGAGTTGAAATGTTCCCATATCAAAACAGCCACATCAAGGCAGCCACATCAAGATGTTCTTGGCATCAAAATGACTATGCCAAAGCTGTGTGTCAGCAAACTGACTATGACAAAACAGCGTATATCAAAATGGCTGTATCCTACATTGGCACAGGAGTTGCCATAACAGGAATGGTTTCTAGAATGTCATTACTGTTTATAGCAATGTAAAAATGAAAAGTTGTGTTTCCTTCCACCACCAATGCTTCTACTTTCAACTGGGAGCCAGATTTACCCACAGGGACCCCAAAAGAATGATAAAGAGGTACCATTCCTTACTCCTAGTGATCAATGTCTTCTGCAAAAAAGAATTGGATACAATTTAACAAAGATAATCCTGCTTTCACCACAGAAATCGTGAAACTCCCATACTAATTTTATAATCATGTCTTTACACTTTGTTCTCATCACAAAGATCTTTTGGAATTATCTGCTAACAATCAGCCAACACACTTATGTCAGCACTGAGACAGCCCAGAGCCACATGTTCACTGACTACCATTGCATGTTCAATCACAAGCCTGGAAAAACCCATAACACATACTCATGCCCTGATCTGATGCCTCTTCAGACACCCAATTAGGATGCAAAATCTTTCCTGAAAGGATTGACGAGATAAACCCTTTCTAATTTGTATTTTCAGGCTAAGAATGCTTATAGACTGGGGAGATTCTTGCCCTGGGTATACAATATACAGTGGACATGCTTCTCTGTCCTTAACTTAATTGCTGACCAACTCTTCCTTGACTTTCAAGGCACCACACTCTCTTGGCTTCATCTTGCCTCACTGTCCACTCCCTCTCAGTCCTTTTCTGTCTCCTTTTTTTCTACCTGACCTCTAAATTTTGGAGTGCCTCCGTGCTCAGTCTTGGGCCTTCTTCTCTAAGTATAACTCTCTCCTTAAGATAGCACATTCAATTCTGTGACTTTAAATAGCATCTGTGTGCTGACAACTTCAAATATGTATTTCCAGCCTGCATTAGTCCATTTTCACGCTGCTGATAAAAACATACCAGGGACTGAGCAATTTACAAAAGAAAGAGGTTTATTGGACTTACAGTTCCACAAAGCTGGGGAGGCCTCGCAATCATGCCAGAAGGCAAGGAGGAGCAAGTCGCATCTTATGTAGATGGCAGCAAGCAAAGAGAGAGAGCTTGGGCAGAGAAACTCCCAGTTTTAAAAACCATCAGATCTCGAGAGATTCATTCACTATTGCAAGAACAGCATGGGGAAGACCCATCCCCATGATTCAGTCACGTCCCATTGGGTTCCTTCCCACAACACATGAGAATTATGGGAGCTACAAGTTGAGGTTTGGGTGGGGACACAGAGGCACACCATATCACAGTGCTAACCTTTCCCCAGGACTCCAGATTCATAAAACCAGTATCTCTATTTCAAAGTCCAAGAGATATTTCAAACTTACAGGTCCATAATGGAACACTGACTCAAACCTGTTCTTCTTCTAGTCTTCTTCATTTTAGCGTCAGAATGAACTATATAGTCTCCCAAGCCACACACATAGAAGTTATCCCTGATTTGGTTTTTCACATCCCATATATATAATCCACCAGCAAATATTACTATGAGTCTACCTCCAAAATATATGTTGACTATATCTCCTTTCTTCTCTTTCAAATGCCACAACCCTAGTCCAAGCCACTATCATCTTTTTCCAAGACTTGCAACAGCCTCTTTTTTTTTTTGGTCACAATGAATGCATATGCAATAGCCTCTTAATTGGTCTCCCATCCTTTTTTTTTTTTTTTTTTTTTCAGATCAAGCAAGGCTCAAGGGAGATATCTCAAACTACCCTGTCAAAAGTACTTCCCTCCACCTACTACTTGTTCTTTATTAACTCACCATGTTGACATGCTTCATAGAACTTACCACTGTATGTAACTTTCGATTTCCTTCCTAACAATCATGTTTTTCCCTAGAATATAAGCTCCACAAGAGCAGAGGGTTCAACTCTTGTTCTCCATTAGTTCTCAGGGTTTACCGTAGTGCTCGACTCACAGTAGGCTCCTAACAAATATTTGCCGGAAAGAATGAACTCAGGTATTTGCAAAAGAGGGAGGGGATCTCTGGGATTATAAAAGTTCAGGCATCATCAATATTTGCTGTTGTTCAGAAGCATTCCATTCAGATTGGCCACATATACATGTATAAATACATGTATTTGAAGGGAGTAAGTTGAGAATACTTCAGGCCTAGTTCAGACATAATTCTTAAAAACTACCACTTTGATTGTTCCAACCTGAACACTGGGGTGACAATCCATGTTGCTTAGTATCACCTGGTTCAGGCACCAATCATTAGCTATAACTAAAAGTGTCTTGTTTTGTTTAGAGGTGGAGTGTTGCTCTGTCACCCAGGCTGGAGTACAGTAGCTTGATCATAGCTCGCTGCAGCCTCAACCTCCTGGGCTCAAGCAATCCTCCTGCCTCAGCCTCCCAAGTAGCTAGGACTACAGGCGTGTGCCACCATGCCCAGCTGATTTTTATTTTTATTTTTGTAGAGACAGGAGTCTCAACATGTTGCACAGACTAGTCTCAAATTCCTGGGTCTAAGCAATTCTCCCGCCTTGGCTTCCCAAAGTGCTAAGATTACGAGCATATGCCACTGTGCCTGGACTCAAAGTGTTAAGATCTTATGACAAAACAAAATATTTAGATAAGAAGAAATAATCACACGGATTAAAATGACCTAGGTTGAATGTATTAAATAGTAGAAATTATGATTTTGTAAACTGGTACATGAGTTCTTTTTAGGTAAGGAATTGTCTTTATTTAGAATAATATCTTGAGAGATGCCTAAGGGGTGTTAGGTGAGGCTCCGTATGGGTTGAGAAAAAAAAAAAAAAAAAAACCAAAAGATCACAAAATCATATTCTGCAGAGCCAAGAGTAGGAGAAAAAATCACAAAATCATTCTGCATAAACAATTACTGGGAGATATGGGAAGAAGAGAGAAGAGGTATGGGAGGAGGCAGAGTGGGAGAGGAGGCTGAGCAAAATGTCAGGAAGCTTACATTTGGCTTGGTGGAAATAGAACAAGGAAATCAAGTTTTCAGTTTTAAATTGGCTGCTAAAGAGTACTGCATATTTGCCATGTAGCCTCCCTATATGGTAAACATTATCTTTGAATTGCCAGGAACAGTCTACCACACACAGCTGCCTCTCATGAATTTGGGATGGGAAATCAAGGAGGAGGAGCTGTAACCCATCCTTGGGTCAGTGCCAAAAGAAGATAAAGGAACAGCTGCAAGATACTGCAGAGCGAAGAATGGTAATTTAGCAGAAGCCAGAAATCAAACCCAGAGGTACCAAGAGAATGGGGAGCCTGGAAGAATCTCAGGGAATTTGGGAGAGCATCGACTTCCCATGAGACATGGGATGAGATTTCCAGGTGAGTTTATTAAACTGCAAGGTAGTATTTGACTTCACAAATAATCTAAGAGTCATTGGCAATAGGATTCTGCTGATAAATATTAATCACTCCTCACCCTAGT
This sequence comes from Sapajus apella, assembly GCF_009761245.1. Lineage (NCBI taxonomy): Eukaryota > Metazoa > Chordata > Mammalia > Primates > Cebidae > Sapajus > Sapajus apella. The sequence continues at coordinate 12,503,632 of NW_022436965.1, read as the reverse complement.
ATTTGTGAAAACTCTAGTTTGGGATGATAGGTGCAACAGACAATGTCTGTGTCCTCCCCCTGACAAATCCGTATGTTGAAATCCTATCCCCCAATGCGATGGTATTAGACGGTAGTGTCTTTGGGAGTTAATTAGGTCATGAGGGTGGTTCCCTAATGAGTGGAATTAGTGCCCCTATGAAAAGAACCCCAGAGCTCTCTTGCCCTCTTTCTGCCATGTGAGGATTCAATGAGAAGACAGCAGTCTGCAATCCAGAAGAGGACCCTCACCAGAATGCAACCTTGCCAGCACTCTGATCTAGGACTTCTAGACTCCCAAACTGTGAGAAATGCATTTCATTTTGTATAAGCCATCCAGTCTGTGATGCTTTGTCACAGCAGCCCCAAATGACTAAAACAATAGGTAGTGTGTGTTTTGATTCTGATCCTCTCCTTTGATCATTCTATCCTGTTTTATTTGTTTCTGTTTTCCCCTGTGGTTCCATACTCCAACGTAGACCATGCTGGCCAAAGCGATAGATCACTGGGTTTTTAAAATTATTTTTAGAGTTGGATAGCCAGAGCAATAAAAATTAAATTTATCAAATCTATGTAGTAAGAGCAGGCTAGTGAAAACTAAAATTTAAATAATAATAGAGGCCGGGCGCGGTGGCTCACGCCTATAATCCCAGCACTTTGGGAGGCCGAGGCGGGTGGATCACGAGGTCTAGAGATCGAGACAATCCTGGTCAACAAGGTGAAACCCCATCTCTACTAAAAATACAAAAATTAGCTGGGCGTGGTGGTGCACGCCTGTAGTCCCAGCTACTCGGGGGGCTGAGGCAGGAGAATTGCTTGAACCCAGGAGGCGGAGGTTGCGGTGAGCCGAGATTGCGCCATTGCACTCCAGTCTGGGTAACAAGAGTGAAACTCCGTCTCAAAAAAAAAAAAAAATAATAATAATAATAATAATAATAATAGAAAAACCAAAAGTTTTCTGCAAAGAGCATATTCAATTCAACTAAATCACTTATTCACTGATTTCAACAAATATTCTGTGCCAAATACTCTGCTGGTTCTGGAACTTTGAATATGAAACAATCCAGTTGTTTCTCTCCATGAGTTCATAGTTCATCGGGGTTACAAAAGCAAATACTTACGATACAATGTAGGAAGTGCAAAATGTGAAAGAGGAGAGAGGCACTTAGTGAAGGCTTCAGAAGGGATCAGAGTTAGGAATGGCTTTTTTTTTTTTTTCCTTGAGACAGGGTCTCACTCTGTTGCCCAGGCTGAAATCCAGGCTGAAATAAAGTAGTGCAATCATAGCTCACTGTAACCCTGAACTTTTAGGCTCAAGTGATCCTCCTGCCTGACCCTCCCAAAGCACTGGAATTACAGATGTAAGCCACTGTGCCCACCCAGGCGTGGCTTTTTTAAATAAGCTGACAACTGAGTTGGATCTTTAAGGATGGGAATAATCAGTCAAGACAGAGATGGGAAGGAAACTAGATTGAGGTTAGGGGTAGGAGAGGGAAATAGAAGCAGAGATGTGGCTTCCAGAAGGAACAGTATAGGCAAAGACATGGAAGGGGAAAAATGCAAAGACTACATAGGAAACTATAAGTTTTGATTTGCTGGAAATAGTTATAAATGTGCTAGAGAAAAGGGTAAAAACTAGACGACGGTGACTCTGAATACCATCTGTAAAAAGCATAGGCCATCTTGTCTGTGACATGGAAAGGCTAATGGGTTTTGAGGCAGAAAAGTGGTATGGCAAGAGTAGAGTTTTAAATAAATTATTTCAGTGTTTACAGAGAGAACGGTTAGAAGGAGGTTGTAGTTGCACCTGTGGTTATACCTGTATTTGAGGTAGACAAAACAAAGGAAATGTGTTAGCAAATTTTTGTTCTAGACCAAGTGAAAGATGAAGAGAGGCCTATCTGAGGTGTGTATAGTGAAGACGGAGAAGTAGGAACAGGTCGAGCAATGTTTAGGAAGTTAAACTCTCGGGGCATGGTAACCAATTAGATTGGCGAGATGAAGGAGACACACTATCAAAGGACTCTCTCTCAGATGTCAAGTATGGATAACAGGGTCATGAGCTAAGACTGTGTCAACAGGAGGTAAAACTTTTTTTAATGGAGAGGATGAATTTCATTCTAAACGTGAAGTTCTGGGTGACTTTGGGACAGCCAGAATAAGCCAGAAAATGCTAGAACTGAGGGGAGAGGTCTGAAAGCACAGCACTGGAATTCATCTCTGTACAGATGGTAGTTGCAACACTGAAGATGCCTGAGATCACCTAGGGAACATCTGTAGAGTGATAGTCAAGGAGGAGTCCAGGGAGAAGATGAGCCCCAAAGGAAGGTAGAAAGGGAATGATCAGAGATGTATAAGAAAAGGAGGAGAGTGGTGTAATAAAATAAAGAATGTGGCCAGGTGCGGTGGCTCACGCCTGTAATTCCAACACTGTGGGAGGTTGAAGTGGGCAGATCACGTGAGGTCGGGAGTTCAAGACCAGCCTGACCAACATGGAGAAACCCTGTCTCTACTGAAAATACAAAATTAGAAAGGTATGGTGGTGCATGCCTGTAATCCCAGCTACTTGGGAGGCTGAGGCAGGAGAATCACTTGAACCGAGGAGGTGAAGGTTGCAGTAAGCTGAGAGCATGCCCTTGCACTCCAGCCGGGACAAGAGTGAATCTCCGTCTCAAAATAAAGTAAAATAAAATAAAAAATAAAGAAAGCATTTTAAGAAGGAAGTGATCAATTGCATCAAATAGTTACAACAGGTATTGTAATATAGGGCTTATAGGACAATAAATTTTAAAACTGAGACGTCAATTTATTCTCTTAGATGTCATTTTGAAAGCTGTTGTAATAGAGTTATAAGGAGCTGAAGAATGAGTAGAGAGGCAACTCCCTTGACTATCAAAAGAGGATATTCAAACCAAACAAGGGCAGGATCTGAACAGGAAGTTACTGGCTTGTGTCACATATAAATATAGATACATAAAAACTAAACAAAATATTTGCAATTCATTGAAAATACAATATAATCAAGGAGGGTTTAATCCCAGAAGTTAATGATACCTTATTTATTTATTTATTTATTTTTTAAGATGGGGTTTCACCATGATGGCCGGGCTGGTCTTGAACTCCTGACCTCAGGTGATCCACCCACCTCAGCCTCCCAAAGTGCTAGGATTACAGGTGTGAGCCACCGCACCCGGCTCGATACCTTATTTTTTGAAATCTATTAGTGTAATTCACAATCATATCCCATCAAGGGAGGAACTTAAATGATCACCTCAATAACTATAGAAAAACATTCATTTAATTTAAAATATTCTTCTTGGAAAACCAGATAGATCAGATCATGCTAAATATCAAAAATCTATAGCAGATATTGTATTTAATGGTGAAAAAAATGAAAACATTTTCTTCAAAGTCAAAAACAAGACATGATATTATATCCATTCCTTATTGTTCTGGGGGTCCTAAATAATGCAGGAAGACAAGAAATAAAAGCATACGAATTGAAAAGAAAGGAAAGAAAAAATCATTATATGCAAATAATATAATTGTCTACAGAGGATATTCAAGACAATCTTTTGACATTTTCTCAATACTTATAAGAGAGTTCTTCAAGGTTGATGGACACAAAGTCAGTGTTCAAGAATCAATAGTGTTTTTTGGCCAGGCATGGTGGCTCACTCCTGTAATCCTAGCACTTTGGGAGACCAAGGCAGATGGATCACTTGTGGTCAGGAGTTCGAGACCAGCCTGGCCAATATGGTGAAACCCCCATCTCTACTAAAAATACAAAAATCAGCTGTGTGTAGTGGTGTGTGCATGTAGTTCCAGCTACTCAGGAGGCTGAAGCAGAAGAATCTATAGTTTTTCCATATCAGCAACAACCAATTAGAAAATATAATCATACCTACATTGCTGTCACAACAAAAGCCATAATGTGCCCAGGAACAGATTTAACAAAATATGTCTAAGATTTACATGGAAAAAAATTATGAGACTTTCTCGATGAATACAAAATAGAAGAGGTATGTCATGTTCTTGGAGGGAAACTCAATATTATAACCAGGCAATTCTCCCTAATTTAACATTTTGCAATCAGAATCTCAATGGGTGCTTTGTGGAATTTGACAGTTGATTACAAAATGCCCATCCAAGAGTTCAGGGCCAAGAACAGGCAAAACAAATTTGAAAAAGGAAAATAAGAATGGGGAGAAATTAAGACAGTATGATATTAGAGCACAAATAAATATAAAATTCAGTGGAACAGACAGCAACACGTAGGAGAGCTTGGTAATAGAATACAGGAAGCAGCGGGAAATAGCTGGACTATTCAATAAGTGGAGCTAGGTCAATTAATTATCCATATAGGGAAAAATTAGATCTTTATTTCTCACTATATACATAAATAAATGTCAGGTGAATTAAACTCTTCAATGTGAAAGGCAGGATAATAAAGCTTTTGGAATATAGTAGAGGAGAATACATTTATAACTTTGGAGTAGGGAAGGTGATATTAAGGTATGAATAAAACCATAAATGAACACAAAGATGATAAATTAGAATTTTCTTCCGTCCCTCCCTTCTCCCTCCCTTCTATTTTCCTCCTTTCCTCTCTTCCTCCCTTCCTACCTTCCTTTCTTCCTTCTGAGATTGGGTCTCACTGTTCACTCTGTTGCCCAGGCTGGAGTGCAGTGGCGCGGTCTTAGCTCACTACAAACTCCGCTTTCCAGGCTGAAGCCAGCCTTCCACCTCAGCCTCCCTAGTAGGTGGGACTAAACGCCCTTGCCACCACTCCAGGCTAATTTTTTTTGTATGCTTTCGGATTTTTTTTTTTTTTTAAATATTAAGAGACGGGATCTCGCCATATTTCCCAGGCTGGAGTGCAGTGGCTATTCACAGGCGCGATCCCACTACTGATCAGCACGGGAGTTTCGACCTGCTCCGTTTCCGACCTGGGCTGGCTTCACCCCTCCTTAGGCAACCTGGTGGTCCCGGGAGGTCACCATATTGTTGCCGAACTTAGTACGGACACCCGCTTGGGCATAAGGCACTACAGCCCAGAACTCCTGGGCTAAAGCGATCCTCCAACCTCAGCCTCCGCCTCCCAAGTAGCTGGGACTACAGACATGCGCCACCGCTCCCAGTACTTTTTTTTTTTTTTTTTTTTTTGTATTTTTAATAGATACAGGGTTTTGCCATGTTGCCCAGGCTGGGCTTGAACTCCTGGCCTCAAGCCATCGGCCCACCTGCCTTGGCCTTCCACAGTGCTGGGATTACAGGCATGAACCACTGCACCCAGCCTAAAATTAATTTCCATGTGAGAAAAAAACCATAAACAATATTAAAAGACCAGGAGAAAATTTTGCAATTCAAAAAACTGACAAAATTAGAGTACAGAAAATACATGGGGAAAACTTTTATAAATCAATAAGGAAAAGAGATAAATGCAATGTAAAAGAATTATCAAAGAATGTGAATTGGCCAGGCACAGTGGCCCATGCCTGTAATCTCAGCGCTTTGAGAAGCCAATGCAGGAGGATTACTTGAGGCCAGAAGTCTGGGACCAGCCTAGTCAACATCATAAGGCTCCATCTGTACAAAAAATTAAAAATAGCCAGGCATGGTGGTAAACATCTGCAGTCCCAGCTACTTAGGCTGAAGTGGGAGGATCACTTGAGCTCAGGAGTTCAAGGTTGCAGTGGGCCATGACTGAGCCACTGCACTCCAGCCTAGGCAACAGAGCAAGACTCAGCAGAAAAAAAAAAAAAAAATTAAAAATTAATATAATGTGAATAGGTAATTCGAAGAAGTAAAACCCAAATTGTCAATAGCATATCAAAAGATGTTTAACCTCTCTATTAATGAGGAAAATTCAGAATTGACACTGGATTGCTTTTCATGTAATATGAGAATGGCAAAATCTAAAAGTCTAATAATGTGATATCTTGGCAAGAACATGAAGAAAGAAACTTTTATATCTGCCGATGGAAAAGTAAATTGGTACAACTACTACGAAAAGCAATTTTCCAATTATTTGCAGAGTTGAATATGTATATTCCGTACACATAGCAATTCAATTTCTGAACATATATCTAGAGAAACACACATATACATAAGGAGAAGTGCCTTAAGGATGATCACTACTTTATTGTTTGCAATAAAAAGTTGGAAACAACCATTTTTGTGGAATATGTAAATTAATGGGTGGACTATTTATATGATACACAATTATACAGCAGTTAAAATGAATGGAATAGAATTACAAGTATCAATGTAGATAAATCATGAAATAATGCTGAATGCAAAAGGTAAAGTCTAGGATATGTGTACATATAAATTTTATAAAGACACAAAATAATTTTTTCTTTTTTTTAAAGATCTGAAGAAAAATAGTGACTGGGAGGTGGAAGTAGTGAAGATAGAGTATTATCTACCCTTTGGAAAAGTTCAGATAGAGAAAGGAAGAAAGATTGGATAGTGGCTTGAGGAAGATTCTGGGTTGGAAGCCACACCTCAACACTTTTATTATGATAATTTTTGAAAGAGGATTTTTCTCTATTGCCTATAATGGAGTGCAGTGGCACAGTCATAGCTCACTGCAGCCTTGAACTCCTGGGCTCAAGCTATCCTACTGCCTCAGCATCCCCAGTAGCTGGGATTATGGGCATGAGCCTGCATGCCCAGCTATGACAATTTTTAAATACACAGAAAAGTTGAAAGAACTCTGCAGTGAAAACTCATTTACCCACCGCCTAGATTCCACAAAGAGCATTTTGTCTTATTTGGTTTGTTCTACATCTATCCATCCACCAATCCAGCGTATTTTTTAGATGCATTTCAAAGAAAGCTGTAGCTTGTTTTGTTTTGTTCTGTTTTTTTGAGACAGTCTTACTCTGTCACCAAGGCTGGAGTGCAGTGGCATGATCTCGGTTTACTGCAACCTCCACCCCCCAGGTTCAACTGATTTTCCTGTCTCAGCCTCCTCGAGTAGCTGGGATTACAGGCACCTGTCACCATGCCCAACCATGTTTGTATTTTTAGTAGAGATGGTTCAAACGATTCTCCTGCCTCAGTCTCCCTGAGTAGCTGGGATTACAGACGTCTGTCACCATGCCCAGCCATTTTTGTATTTTTAGTAGAGATGGGGTTTCACCATGTTGGCCAGGCTGGTCTTGAACTCCTAACCTCAAGTGATCCGCCCACCTTGGCCTCTCAAAGTGCTGGGATTACAGCTGTAAGCCACTATGCCCAGCCAACTTTTTGATTAGATGGGAGAGATGAATACATGAATTGAAAGGAGACAGTGTTGAGGGTGTCGTTGAAGGAAAAAAGAGAAAATAATTGCTTAACCCCTAAAAGAGGTGGAAGTGTCTGGCCTTTGAAAAAGAGGAGGGGCCTCTCATTCCCTGAGCCTGAAAGAAAAGACTAGAGGGATGGGGATGTTGAAGGAGATCTTACTTAATGCCCTCATTTTTTCTACTTGAAATAGGAGGTGGAAACATTTGTTGAGAATGAGAGTTCAGAGTTGACCAGGTCTTGAGGAGGGAAGACAAAGATCAGGTGTATTCACGGAGCAGAATGGGAGAGGGAATTGATCAAAGACAAGCTAAGGGGTTGGGGAATCTCTAAGGGCCCAGTCGAGCTTGAATCTGTAGCAGCAGAAGACTCCAGCTTATGGGGTTTTCTCCAGGCCTCAACTGTTTGAGAAGGATGATATGCTTTGGCTCTGTGTCCCCACCCAAATCTCATCTCAAATTGTAATCTCCACTTGTTGAGGGAGGGAAATGGTAGGAGGTGATTGGATCATGGGGGTGGTTTCCCCCATGCTATTCTTGTGATAGTGAGGGAGTTCTCACAAGATCTGATGGTTTAAAAGTGGTAGTTTCCTCCTCACTCTCTCTCTCTCCTACCATCATGTAAGATATGCCTTGCTTCCCCTTCACCTTTTGCCATGATTGTACATCTCCTGAGGCCTCCCTAGGCATGTGGAACTATATGTCAATTAAGCCTCTTTTCTTTATAAATTATCCAGTCTCAGGTAATCTTTTTTTTTTTTTTTTTTTTTTTTGAGACAGAGTCTTACTCTGTCACCAGGCAGGAGTGCAGTGGCATGATCTTGGCTCACTGCAACCTCTACCTCCTGGATTCAAGCAATTGTCCTGCTTCAGCCTCCCGAGTAGCTGGGACTACAGGGACATGCCACCACACCCAGCTAATTTTTGTATTTTTAGTAGAGACGGGGTTTCACCATGTTGGCCAGGATGGTCTCCATCTCTTCTTGATCTCTTGACCCTGTGATCACCCGCCTCAGCCTTCCAAAGTGCTGGGATTACAGGTGTGAGCCACTGCGCCCAGCCAGGCAGTATCTTTACAGCAGTGTGAGAACAGACTAAAACAAAGGAAAAGCAGAAAAACAGACTGTGAGTCTCATCTAGAGTTGATGCAGTGGGGGGTGGGCGGGGGTAGGGGTTGGGGGGGTGGGGGGTGGTGTGTGCAAGTGAACAGAAGGGACTAGTGTTTTTATTTTATTTCATTTTAAGACAGGGTCTTGCTCTGTCACCCCGGCTTGAGTGAAGTGGCGCAATCTCAGCTTACTGCAACCTCCACCTTCCAGCTCAAGCAATTTTCATGCCTCAGCTTCCAAGATAGCTGGGATTACAGGCGTGTGTACCATGCCTAGCTAATTTTTGTATTTTTAGTAGAGGCGGGGTTTTACCATGTTGGCCAGGCTTGTCTCAAACTCTTGAACTCAAGTGATCAACAGGCTTCAGTCTCCCAAAGTGCTGGGATTGCAGGCATGAGCCAATACTCCTGGCCTGGGACTAGCATATTTGAGATGATCAGTCATTAGTCCCAGGCAGAGCATGGAAAGATAGTCTAGGAAAGCCTGATTGACTGGAATAAAATGAAGGGATCTACAGAGTAGAGTTCTCATGAAATGGGAAAACAACCCTCTGTTGAGCCACAAACCTTGAGAGAGTCCTGTCCTCACTAGGCTCATTGCTTCAGCTCCAGACACAGATAGCTTTGATTAGAACAAGGTCCTTGTGGCCTTTCCAAAAACTTTGTGACAGGCTTCCCAGTGAGTCAAAGTACAATATTTGAAGCCCATCTCTCCCTCATTCCTCTAATCTCTAGTCATTAACTGAATGGGCAATGCTTCTAAGTCACCTGTGCTCTCTATTGCCTTCATCCCCTTAACGAATGGTTCAGTACACTTCTCATATCTGCCTATCACTATGAAAAACCCCTTTCTCACATCTTGTGTCTATCACTACAAACCCCTTAATCGTCCTTTGCACTGAGCCACTTGGAACCATTATTCCATTATAAATAAGATATTCTACATTCTTAATATTTTTTCTTGGAAGTGTACTCTTCACTTGTCTTGAATTGAGGGACCCACTTCAAGGCTAGGATTTGCCTGGCAACATCCTCTAGTTGAGGCTGTTCATTCTCCCATACACTTTGTTCTGTTGTGCTATAGAGGGAGTTGGGATGCAGGGGTTAGCATCTGGCTGATTGTTCATTGCTACTTCTAGACCACCACTCTTTAACTCTCAGGTAAATGCTCATTCTTTTTTTAAGTGTTCCCTCTACCCTCTCTTTTCCTTTGCCACTAACCAACCTCCTGGTTGGTTCCCTTCATTCTACAAAAATCTGGGGACTTTACTCATAGTTTTTCTCTTTATCCCACCTTCTATTACTATACTAGGAGTTGGTGTTAACAACTGTTCACTAACTTAGCTTTCTAATTTTTGTACCTTCTTAACCCTTCCAACCTTCTACTCCAGTCCACCTTAGTCATCCACCACTCAGGACCACATTTTGTATCCTGTCATCACTCAGACATTACACCTTAGCAGTCTTAGATTCTGATATCCCACCTTCTGACTACTTGCTTCTAACCTTCCAGCTCCTCTTTCATTATCTTGCTAACAATTTCCTGTTATAATCCAACGGAAAAATGACTAAAAACAACTTTCCAGGTTTCTTATTTCTCAATACTAATGATTAACCATGATCAACACTGGGGAGAGATTTCAGGAGCAAATAAGACCATCTTCATCCATATTTAGATGACAGCTTACAAAAGATATATTCTGGATATTTTTTGTCTTTATCCACAACTCTTAAATAGGCTTTAGCTATTATAACCAATGTCTTGACATCTTTAAGATATGAGAGAAAAAAATGAAAATGGTTGCGTAGCCTCCACATACCAATCAATTATAATATTTCTCTCAGAGTAATAGGAGGACAGTGGAATAATTTTTTAAAATCTCTTCTTTAGAATCAGTTGGTTCCGATTTTTTAATCATATGTTTTGAGGACTCATTAGAACAATCACGCTAAGGAAGTGACCATTGTCTTTGGCTAGGGTTACCTAACTTGGTGTCTCTATAGTTAATAGAAAAACACAGAAATTAATTTGCTAAAGATTACCCTCTTCATAGATATTGTTTGTTAATATATGTTTGGCTTGGGATATTCCAAGAAGAGCTCAATTACTCAACAGATATGGTGTTTAGGGCACTGGCAAAGTAGGAATACACAAAAACATATACAAAACTTTTAAGTGTTTGATATTTGCCTTTTGTTAGTTAGTTAGTTAGTGAAACAAATTCTGTAGTGGTTATCACTGAAAAAAGAAATCAAAACTTTGTTGCTCTTCCTAACACTTTGCAAAAAAAATTTTTAGGTGAGGTGAGGCACCTTCTTATTTTCAGCGCTTAGGACCACTAAGGTTTTAATTAGACCCTAATGTCAGGGGCCATTGTGATTCCATATGAGTATTTTTACTTTTTTCACATTCCTGTAGTTGAATGCTGAAGTGAAGTAATGATTTTGCAAGAGTTTTTCCAAGAAGTGACTGGTGGATGTCTGCTTGTCTCTGGCCTGTTCCACTGTTTTTCCAAACAATATTGTCATTGGTAAGTACAAACAGTGACCTTCTCTTAGAGGATATGGGCCAGATATAAAAGGGTACTTACAAAACCCAAGAAGATTCCTAAGCCTTTCTTTGGTCCTGATAACTCCCTAAGATCATGCAGTTTCTAATTGCTGTGAAGAGAATCAGTGCTCCTTAAATTCTCCTCATTAACCTCAGTTTCCCCATTAGATTATTCACTTCCTCTCTACCTGACCTGCTTCCAAACTTGACTCATGCCACAGTTTTGGTTTCTATCCAACTTCTTTCTACGCAGAATGCTGTGGAATGAATGGCAGCCACCCAACCACTTGAGGCTTGCTGTCCTATACTCCTGAACAAAGAGACTGGGAAAGTAGAGAAATATTTACTTTTAAAGACAAACCCCTTCTAGGGAGTAGAAAATATAATTTTCTATGATTGCATTAGATTCTGCTTAAGACTCAGGATGCAGGATGCTATCGTGATGAGGGACAGACAAGGTTGAAAAGGGGAACATACTGAGCAATGAGGAACAGCTGAGAGCTACAAAGATAGGGCTGTGCTCATGTATAAATAGAAATGTTGCTGCTACCCTGATGAATCAGACCAGATGTTTCTCTGATGTCTCTGTTTGGTCTTTTGGTTAAAAAAATAAGTATAATTTTGCTAAAATTGTATGTGGGGCCAGGAATATGGCATAAATGCTTTAAGCTTAAATAATATGTAAAAGAATAAAATTACTTTGCTGAGAAAACCTTTAATAACAAGAAAAATATCCATTTAAAGGACAGAAAAGGATGGAAAGGAATAGATCTTTTGATGGGGCTCATGAATTGAGATTCAGAATTGAGATGTGAATTCGAATCCTTCCTCTGACATTAGTTTTGTGACCCCAGTCATGTCATTTTCCTGGGCCTAGGAATGTTTATTTTTAAAATGGGGAGGGGCAGGAGAGAAAATGAGAGTTGTATGATTGGACTCATTAAACGAACATTTTAGTATCTTTTGCAGCCCCAAACATCTATGAACAAACCCAGGCTTTCCTTTTTGCCTTTAGGAAAATTTCTTGTTTCTTGGTTTCTGGTTTCTTTGAGGGGTTAATTTATGAAAGACACAGTGGGGGATAAACATGAATAAAACAAGGTTTCTGTCCTCAAGGAGCTTATAACCTAACAGCAGATAGTAAGAGTTATACAAAGGACTACATCATAATATATACTGCAATTGGTTCCAGAAGACAGACAGAAAGAAATGCTACCAGAACTCAGAGGAGGCTGAGTTAATTGCCATCTTGGAGAATAGGGAATGACTTGATGGAGGAGGACAGTGGTATTTGATGGGGATCCTTGAACGTTGCATTCCAGATGGAAGAAACAATTAAGCAGAGGCAAGGGGCAAGGAAAGTGCTGGATGTATTTGCAGAACAGAGAGCCTATGGGGTTGGCTGAGCACATGCAATGAGTGAGGCAGCGACAGTGGTTAGGGACCACGTTTGGAAGGTCCTTTTAAGCTCTGTAAAGCATATATTTTACTTAGGCAACAGGAGCTGTCTTTTTTTTTTTTTTTTTTTTTTTTTTTAGCTTGGATGTGGTTTAGTCTGAACTGTGCTGTAGAATAATTCACCTACAACAGAAAGTAGGAAGTACTGGAGGTGGAAAGGTGTCAGGGGAAGGAGGACAGCTAACAAGCTAATGGAATGATATTGGTGAAAGTTAACTAGGTCTGAGCCAGGATGGTGTCAACACAAATGCAAAGCAGGGCTTGGATTTATGCAAAGGAGGGTGGAGAGGACTCAAAGGTAACTCCAGGTATAAGCAAGTTTGAGGCAGAACCCAGTAGTTTTACTAACTTAAAAAGACAAATGAAGAAGGCAAGGGTGTTTGGGCAAGGGGTAAGGAAAACATGAAGATGTCACTTCCCATTCATTGAGTTGCAAGTCCAGGAAACATATTCTTGGTGGAGGTGTTCAACATTTACAAACTCCTGATAGGACCTTAGTACTGTGGATAAGGCTGGAGATGAGTTTCTCAAAGTCGATATTATCCAAGTGACAGCTGAAATCACAGAAGTGGGTAGATCACCAGGGAATTAGGGAGTGAGGTGAGAGGAAGACAGATGGCAGAATCTTGGGAAATGTCTGAATTCTTCCTTATGATAGACTGGGCATAGTCAGTGTTATAGAATATAATCAGGAGAGTGCATGAATGTGTCTAAAGGGAGCAAGAATACTGAAAGGGAGGAGCTGGCGATCCACAGTTTAAAAATTGTATTACTGTTTTAAGGATTAGCTGGTTAGAGTTGGTGCCTACATAGTCTAGAAGGGACTGGCTATAAGAAAATAGCTGGCTGGGCTTGGTGGCTCATTCCTGTAATCCCAGCATTTTGGGAAGCCAAGGAAGATGGATCACTTGAGCCCAGGAGTTCAAGACCAGCCTGGGCAACATAAGGCAACTCCATCTCTATAAAAAATGCACAATTAGCCAGGTGTGGTGGTGCACACCTGTAGTCCAGCTACTTGGGAGGCTGAGATGGGAGAATTGCTTGAGCCTGGGAGGTGGAGGTTGCAGTGAGCCAAGACCACATCACGCCACTGCACTCCAGCCTGATCAACAGAGCAAGACCCTGCCTTAAGAGAAAAAAAAAGGAAAAGAAAATAGTTAATAGCATTTGTGATGAGGGAACCTCGTGTGTGTGTGTGTGTGTGTGTGTGTGTGAACAAGTGAATGAAAAAGAAAACTGGACACATACTTGGTCTTCAGGTTGTGACATGCAAGATCCCAAACTCTCATCTCTCCTTATTACTGATTATTGGTAATGTATACTTCTCTTTATTATTGGCAATGTGTATTTAGAACCAAAGGCCTCTTTCTGTCTTTTAGAAATCTCAGACTCGTGCCAGCATTTGTTTTTTAGACCTAGGAAAACTATTATTTCTTCTCCTTCATAGTTACCCAATTTTTAGTTCCCACTTGTCTGGGGACTTGGGTTTGATTCTTGATGTTACGAATTCCAATGATAGTTAATATGTAGATCACCTTTGGGAGCTTAGTGTTCAAAGCTATAGAATCTGGAGGAAAGAGGAGGGGAGGGGAGAAGGCAGGCAGGGGAGTGAGACTTTAGCTTTCTTGTAGTTCACACATAAAGAACTGTTTGCAAACCACAGTGTTAACTAAGACTTCATCAACCAAGGATTTATCTTCACATTAAAATCGGGGTTTATACCGGGGAGATAGCACTGGTATAAGTTCAAGTAGGATTAACTGCCTCCCAGCAATGCCAATTGGTTTACAACCTTTTTTTTCCTTCAATATTTTTCTTACATATAATTTGCAAAAACCATGAAATACCTAGGTTCCACAAATGCCACGACAGCTCTACCCACCAAAGAAAAACACTCTTCAGCAATCCAGATCCATTAATGAAATTAAAAATTAGAAGAGGTGAATTTTAATCTCAGTCTACTAAGTAGCCATGTTTGGGTAGGTTGCTTAATAAAATTCTACGCTTAAATTTTTTAAAATTTTCTAAACGGTGATTTAAAAATACTGGTTCTACTTGTCTCACAGAATTATTGTTCAGGTTGTGAAAGTATTTTCCTTCTTTCTTTTCTTTCTTTTTTTTTTTGAGACAGGGTCTCATGCTGTTGCCCAGGCTGGAATACAATGATGCAATTATGGTTCACTGTAGTCTCAAACTCCTGGGCTCAAGTGATTCTCCTGCCTCAGTGTCCTGAGTAACAGAGACTACAGGTATGTGCCACCATGCCTAGCTAATTTTTTTCTAATTTTTGGTAGAGATTTTTTTTTGGGGGGGGTCTCACTATGTTGTCCAGGCTGGTCACAAACTCCTGGGGCTCAAGTGATCCTCCTGCCTCAGCCTCCAAAAACGCCAGGATTATATGTGTAAGCTACCATGCCTGGCCTGTGAAAGTATCTTAAGTTATGAACATTAGATAAACTCCAGATATACTATTACTTAGGCAATTAGATAATGACCTGCTGCTAGTCTGGGGTCAGGATAGGGAGGTGAAGCAGGGACCAGTATCTGAGGGTTTGGATAAAAAAAGTAGGATTATTCAAGATAGATTAAAGACTTAAATGTAAAACCCCAAACCATAAAAACCTTAGAAGAAAACCTAGGCAATACCATTTAGGACACAGGCATGGGCAAAGATTTCATGACTAAAATACCAAAAGCAGTTGCAATAAAAGCCAGAATTGACAAATGGGATCTAATCAAACTAAAGAGCTTCTGCACAGCAAAAGAAACTATCATTAGAGTGAGCAGGCACCTACAGAATGGGAAGAAATTTTTGTAATCTACCCATCTGACAAAGTTCTAATATCCAGAATCTACAAGGAATTTAGACAAATTTACAAGACAAAAAAAATCCCATCAAAAAGTGGGCAAACGATATGAACAGCCACTTTTCAAAAGAAGACATTTATGCAGCCAACAAACATATGCAAAAATCTCATCAACATTGGTCATTAGACAAGTGCAAATCAAAACCACAATGAGACACCATATCATGCCAGTGAGAATGGGGATTATTAAAAGTCAGGAAACAACAGATTCTGCTGAGGCTGTGGAGAAACAGGAATGCTAGTGGGAGTGTAAATTAGTTCAACCACTGTGGAAGACAGTGTGGTGATTCCTTAAATATCTAGAACCAGAAATACCATTTGACCGAGCAATCCAATTTTTGGGTATATACCCAAAGGCTTATAAATCATTATACTATAAAGACACATGTACACATATGTTTACTGCAGCACTATTTATAATGGCAAAGACTTGGAACCAACCCAAATGCCCACTGATGATAGACTGGATAAAGAAAATGCTGCACATTTACACCATGGAATACTATGCAGCCATAAAAATAATGAGTTCATGTCCTTTGCAGGGACATGGATGAAGCTGGAAGCCATCATTGTCAGCAAACTAACACAGGAACAGAAAACCAAACACCACATGTTCTCACTCATAAGTGGGAGTTGAACAATGAGAACACGTGAACACAGGGAGAGAACATCACACACTGGGGCCTGTTGAGGGGTGGGGGGAAAGGGGAGGGAGAACTTTTGGACAAATACCTAATGTATGTGGGGCTTAAAACCTAGACGACGGGTTGATAAGTGCAGCAAACCACCATGGCACATGTATACCTATGTAACAAACCTGCACATTTTGCACATGTATCCCAGAACTTAAAGAAAAAAAAAGCAGGATTACTGGGCGTTGGCAGAGGCCTTTTCTTGAGCTCAAAAATGAATGATGCCACTGAGGGAACAAATGTGTAAATAAATTCTGGAAATGTTTCGCCCACCACTTATAATGCTGTTTTTAAGATAATTGGTTGGGTAAATAAATTCCTTATACATTGACTAGTAAAGAGATACTCAGCTTTGCACATCTGATGCCATATTCACTTTCTCTCTAACTTATGTTACCATGGCTTTAATTTAGTATAAATAAAAATGCTCTAGGTCTGCTCAGTGCTGAGCCCTGCAATCTCCTGGCTTCATCATCTCTCATGCACTAAAGCACACACTATTGTTTACACGTGGAAGACTGACTTTGCAGCCAGTCTAGTAAGCAAGCAAGCAAGCAAGAAAGCAGGGTCCTAGATACTAAAAATGACCATTCCAATAAACCATCATGCCACAGATCAACAAGCTTAATCACAAAAGGTGCTTGAGGGAACAAAGTTGAAGTAATATCCACTGAGTCATTGCGGAACTATCTGTAATTGTGATTGATTTGCCAGGTAACCTGGGTTTTCCTCAGTTTCCTCACCTGTTAAACAACAGGCAGAATAAGGTTATCTCTAAAAACTTCTTGCTTTGAAATACTATTACTCTAAATAAAAGTTTGGAGAAACTCACAAAATATATCCTCATTAACTCCCAAACAATATACCAGGACACCACAAAACCAGAAAACTAACAGGTCCCCTTGCAGACCAGTCTCTGTGCAAAGTAGGGAGGTGGGGGGAACAACTAAAGAACCCCCCCCCACCCCCGCCACTAAAGGTATTAAAAATAGCAACATCTAATTACAAAAAAATCTTGTTCCACATTAGGTAGCCACATTCAAGAAACATTGTTGGAGATCTACTAAGCCCAAGGCACGGTTTAAGTTATTATTCTTCAATTTTGAAATTATTATTGTTATCTTGTCAGTGATTTCTTAAATCTAAACTGGTGAATCTCGCCTTGGGTGGACATAAAAGTAAAGCCACCGCCAAGGAGGGAGACAGTCTGCAAATAAACCAAAAATAAAATGTAAGTGACATCATTAAAGGAAAAAAGCCAATACATTGCACAAAGATCAAAGACAAAAAAGAGAAACATGTTTGGTTAATACTGGGCTTTTGAGCATTTCACGTGCCTGAGAGGCCCGTCCACCCATCCACACCACACTTCTTCACCACGCTGATGTAAACCAATGACAAGTCCAGCTTCAGCACGGACAGGGCGCGGAAGGCGGACCCTGTGCATATCCCAGAATCCCAGACCCACTGCCACTCCACTCTGGGAAGGAAAAAGGCGTTCCCCCTTGGGTGACTGTAAGATAAAGGAGCTTCTTCGATCTCTTCGTCCAATAAGAAAGAAACATTGGCCCATAAAGAAAGAAAGAAACATGAAAGGTGTGATAATTAAGAGAAGCTACTTTCTTTTCTGTTTAAATTTCCCGCACCCCTTTTCCTCCACGCCTTCTCAAACGGTCTTTACTTCGAATAACAGAGAACGGGACCGCTCAATACCCGGCGCTCCCGGGGAGGGTATTTGGAAAGTAGGCGGGACAGGCCGGATGAATAATTCGGTGTCCGACTTTTCCTGTCTTCGGCGCAGTCCCTCCCCCGCTTCTTACTCGAGTGCACACGCGGCCGGGCTCTCGGTCCTCGATTGCTTCAGCCTATCACCCTGGGATGCCGCCTGCCGCCGCCGCCGCCGCCGCCGCGGCTGCCGGGCTTGTGGGATCCGCCGCGGAGCCGGAGCCAGCGCTGCGACCGTAGCGGTGGCCTGAGAGTTAGGGGGCAGGCCGGCTCATTCCAGAAGTGGGGGCCGAGGACTGGCGGGCTAGAACCTTGGGCCACCGTCCCCTACCCTTCCTCAGGCTGAGGGAACGGGCACTCGGAGCTTCTGAGGCGGCGGCGGCGGCGGCGGCGGGAGCCGGTCAGAGGGGGCGGCCCCTGGCGGCGACGCCCCCAAGCCCAGCCCTGCCCGGCCGCGCTCCATCCCCAGCCCGAGCCTGGTCCGACCGCGAGAGACGCCGGCGGGGCTGAAGAAGGCGGCTCCGAGGGGGCGGGAGGGCCAGCCTCATCTCCCGGGTTCTTGTGCTTCTTCTCCCGGGCGGGACCCACACACACCTGAGCTCGGACCTACCCCTGGTCGGGGTCACGCTGGATCTTCCTCCAGGCCTGAGTCCCGCCCGCTGGCTTCAGGTGGGCTGCAGCGCCTGAGTCTCGGGCAGTGGGCGACGGGGAAGGAGGCGAGAGGCGTCCGCGCCGGCGGCCGCTCGGGTCTCTGCCTTCGCTGCGCGCTCTCCTCCTCCCCTTCCCGCAGGCAGGGCGCGGACCCGCGTGCCCGCCCGCCCCGCTGCCGCCGCCTCGTCCCCCGCGGGGCACCATGGAGCTCTCTCCGTCGTCCGGAGGAGCCGCCGAGGCGCTGTCCTGGCCGGAGATGTTCCCGGCGCTGGAGTCCGACTCGCCGCTGCCCCCGGAGGAACTGGACGCGGTTGTCCCAGTCAGTGGAGCCGTGGCCGGTGGCATGTTGGACCGGATCCTTCTGGAGTCCGTGTGCCAGCAACAGAGCTGGGTCCGGGTGTACGGTAAGGACCGCGGCCGTCTTAGAAGCTGGTGTTTCCTATTTTTGCTTGGGTTGAAATTCATTCCGTCAGTCTCAGGCTCGTTCCCAGTCCTTATCCGTGCTGGGTCAGTTTCCTACATCCGTTTTTGTTCTGGGTGTGCATTTCTGACAAGTTTCTTCAGACTACCACTTGGGCAGTGATGTAACTCAGTATGGTCTTTGGATCTCTTCAGACACCTGCAGTAAGTTTAATGCGGGAGTTGGGCTATCCAAGACATAATTCTTAGGCGATTATTTCAAGAGAACTACCAGGCAGTCTTCAGGAAGATATGATGGAAAACTACATGAAACCAAGTGAATGGGTTTTCGTCTTTCTCTTGTTGAGTGAGGCAAGACTGGAAACGAAGATATTATGAAAAAGCAGAGGATAAGCTAATGAATGAAAAAAAAAAATCCAAACTATGTATTTGGTGGGAGCAGACTAATCTATAACCTCTTTCTGAACCTCACTCTGTCTGAAAGCAACCACTTATTCCAAGGGATGTGGATTGTTTCAGATTGCACTATTGTTTCTGAGTCTCGTTGTAAAGTGACTGGGTTGCCACTCAGCAGGTTAAAAGTGATGAACACACTAAAACTTTCCCTTTCTGCATTCCTGGTAACCACCTCTTTAATTAAAACTGAATGATGAGATTCTATTAGGGTGAGCCTTGTGGCAGCACTAAAACCATGCTGGTTTTGAAAACTCATAGCTTAAGGATTTATAGCCTGCATTCAGGACTGAGCTGTGGCTTTCCAAAATATTGAAATGGCAAGATGTTTATCACCTAGCTCACGTGACTACAAAAGACATTAGTAATATGGCTGAGTATAAGATGGCAAATTTGAAGCACCTGGGATCAAATACAATGTTAAGATGTTATCCTGCGGTCGTGTGCATCTAATCCTGCAATGATCAAGTACATTACGTTTTTTTTTTGTTTTGTTTTTCCTGTTAGAAAGATCATAGAACTAGGAGTCCAGAGATCTAAGTTCTTGCCTCAGTTCTACCACTAAATGGCTGTGTGATTTGGGGTAGATCGAAGTCACATTTTTGGCCTGTGATTCCTCATCTGTAAAGTGAGTGGATTGGATTAAATAATCACTAGGGGCCTTTTTAATCATAAAAATCCAGCAATTCTTCTTATAACCAGTTCTTAAGGATTTATTTATGTACCACTTTGTATTTTGCTGGGCGTTTCTTGATGTTACTCTACTTACCGGAAGACTTAAGGGAATGGGATGACGCAAGGTCACCCAGTTTGTTCTTAGCAAATTAGATTAAAAACTTTGGTGCCTGATTTTCTGTCTGCTTGCTAATCCCACTTAGCTGGTCCTTTATAACAAAGGTGGATGAGAATCTGAAAGTGCATATGAATTAGAGTACATTGTAGTTACAACGTTTTCCCATTCTATCATCCTCTCCTTACACATTTCTTTGGCATACTGTTTTTTCGTGTGATGTTAGAAATAGGGCCATGCTATTCTAAGAATATATGATAATTAGGTATTTCAGTGTTCAAAACTCTCTGGGTTCTCTGGACCTAGTGTTAACTATCGTTCTTTGTAAGGACATAAAAGTCTATAAATATATGTTGTTTTGTAGTCCATTCCTAGGGCTTGATTTGTGAAATACGTATTGTATATTGTGTGTGTGTGTGTGTGTGTGTGTGTGTGAGAGAGAGAGAGAGAGAGAGATATCAAGTAGGTTATGTTTTTTTTTTCTTTCGTCCTTCTGAACAGGGTATATGTTTATTGTTCAAGAGTCACCATGACTTAGAAGTTTTCTTTCTGTGTAGTTCAGTTGATTTCAAGACTTCATATCATGCATCACAGAAATGCATGCATGGTATGTATATGTGTGTGCATTTCTGCATGGGTTTCTGTGACCAGCTGCAGACTTTCCACTGCCTTGCAACTTTTTTTTTTCTCTATCAGCTAAGCAGAAGTTGTTTTTATTTGTTGTTTAGTATTGCTACTTTCCTTCCTCTGAGGCAGCTAATACTGGATACTACTTTGTTGTCTTTAGTTTGATGTAAATATTTCAGAACTATTGGAATGGCTTTTGGCTATGTCCTTAGCTAGTTTTAAGTTGCCTATTGTATGAACAGGGTGTGTGTTTAAAAATTTTGAAGTAAAAACTTTGAAATAAAAATAATAGAATGTGGAAAAACAATTTTGAGAATATACTAATTTTGTTTTTCTTGTTTCTTGTCTGTGTGTTCAAAACCTTCATTGTCTTGGATCATCTAGGTATTTCTCACAATTTAAAGAGACTTTGATGAGTGTAGTCTAACATGTTTTAGAGAAATCTACAAATTGGGAATCTAGAGTCTACAACTAGAAACCTAGAGTATACAACTGGGGATGGAGAACCTGGTTTTCATTCTGGCTTTGCCACAAACTGGTTGTCTAATTCTGGGCAAGTCGTTTTAACTCATGGTCTCTAGGTTTCTGCATAAAAGTGGAATCTGGAGTAATTGGTATCTGTGGTCCCTTTTAGCTTTAAAGTTGTCTGATTCTGTGGCTTAGTCCATTATTTTACCTACAGGTTGGTCTATAGTCTTTTATGTTGGCTCTTGGGGCCAGGTACTAACCAAGCCCTTAAGTTAATGCATTTAAATTATGATTGTCAGGGGATTCTGGGGAGCAGTTTTATCAAAAGGTCAGCGAACTGAGTTTTGAAAGAAGGTATATTGAAGGCAGATGTTTGTTTATTTGGAATGTTTTCACGAGATAGGAAGGTGAGTATGGGGATGTTCTTAGGTCTAGCTCATCCAGTTTTGAGACCTAACCTAAAATAGCCATGTGGGTTCTAAAGATAGGGTAATAATAGGGAGCTATATTAAGTGCAGTTTACATCTCCTGCAGTATACTTTTGTTTAAAATCATGATGGGAGCAAACAATAACAGAAGTAACCCCCCCCAAAGAGTATCTTAAAGGGGAACTTTTAGAAACAATATTTTATTAGTTTGCCTCACAAAATTTGAAGACTGGGCACTAGTTTGAGTTTGTTGTTGACAGGTTTGGCTCCTTGGTTGATAATACATATGTATTGTGTACGTATGTTTATATGTATATATTGTCATTATACATATACTCAGAGTTTTGTGTATTGCCATGATTTGGAAAACTTCTCTGGAATATGTTGAGAGCTTTATAATAGGTGGATCTATATTTAGAGCACAAACTAATGCACATGGCTGAGAGAAAATATTTATGCTGTCTTTCCTAATCTTCATTTTCTTTTAGTTGTAAAATGTTTCATTCCAGTATTATATATAAGTCGTGCCCATGTCTTGTCAAGACTATAACATTTTTGACATCAGGGAGCCTTGTTTATCTTTGTATACCTGTCTTGCCACCCCTTTCATTATCAACTGTCTGCCAGATTGGTGCCTTGCTCATAGTAACTCAATGTCTGTTGAATGTTGATCCGTTTGTCCTTTGACCATTCAGATCTCAACCTGACTGATTGTATGGGTGGTAGAGTAGCTTAAACAAAGGCATGCCACAAACAGCTAAATATGGATACAGAATCCAAGAGCATCAAATGCAGAACATTTTTCAGATATTTATAGCCTGAAAGCCAAGTCAATTGGCTGAAAAAGCTCAGCAGCATAGCGAAAGGAAACGGGAGTGGCAAATCCAGCCTCACTGTCTGTGCTTTCTGGTAAACAATGAGAACATTAAAATTAAATACTTTACCATGAATGGATGGGAAGTGTAGGACACTGGGAGAAATTTAAGATCCCAGTCTCTAGGACTGCCTGCCATGGAGCTCTGCAGTCATCAGTATGACAGGCCTGCAAGTATGTGTTCATACTTGCAGAGAGTTAGAAGGGACATATAATCAGCACAAGAAAGGGATCAACAAGAAACCTTGTACGTTTAACTTTTGATATTATCAGAATGAATTAGGTAAAATATCCTGTTAATAAAATGAATAGCATCAACCTTATTACCATTAAGCTTGTATACAGGCTATTGTTTATTGATAACATAGAGACCTGATGGAAAATTTCTAAATGCTAGCACTATTTAATCAAACAGAAGAAAAAGGGAATTAATCATACTTCATTATAATTCCAGAAATGTGGCAGTGGGAATTTGGTAAGAATTCATAAAAGTTCATATTCATGAACTGAATATGATTTGATGAGGCAGAAATCTTATCTGGTTGTGTTATACGATACTGCTTATGCCTCACCAATTAAGACAAAGGATGAGATTTTTAAAAATTACATTTCTAGAGGGTATGTCTCTAAATTTATTTAAAATGTTGAAACTAGTAACAAGTCCAGGAAGTTGTTTTATTTGGGTCTGGTATGAACTAGAAATGACTAACTCACTGGCCTTCTACAGAATGTTCTTAATGTAATTAACTGTAGCTGTGAATATTCTTAGTGAATTACTCATTCTTACATGTCTTAAGTATGCACCCTGTTTTGTAATAATGTGTAGATGCATGAAGTTGTTCAGACAAAAACCTTTGTGCACTTAGCTAATTGATTGCTAGAAGAAAATCAGTGAATGTGTATAGAATACATCCCCAAACATGTTCATGGTACTTCGTGTTTTAACTTTTTCAGGTACTGTTAATTGAATCTTTACACATGAGTAGTCATATTTTAGAAATTTCTGGAATCTTAAGCTTGAGTTCAATATTTGGGATATAGCATAGGCTTTGAATGCTGACATACTAGTTTCCAATGATTTCCAAAGACATTTAAAACACGTTAAAAGTAGACAGTTTTTCATTGAAATCAGAGAGAACTTCTAAGAATGCCTAGGCAAATACTGATTAAGTTATTTTAAATAGCCTCCTTTTTTCTTCTTTTGAGAGAAAATTTGTATGTCTTGTTTAAGTTTTGTGCTCTATTAATGTTCCTAGATGATAGTTTCATTTATAGCATCTTAGTATTTTTCTACCCTTTATCATGTTGGTTTATTGCTATTTGATTTTCAAACAATGAAAATATTTTTGCGGAATAGAATTATGCAACCACAATCTCTTTTCCAAAACCGTTTGGACTAGACAGTCATGCTAATATTTCTGCAGCTAAACAAATGAATAGGCTGGCAGTGGTGGCTCACGCCTATAATCCCAGCACTTTGGGAGGCTGAGGCAGGTGGATCACTTGAGGTCAAGAGTTCGAGACCAGCCAACATGGTGAAAGCCCGTTTCTACTAAAAGTACAAAAAAGTAGCCGAGTCGGGCATGGTAGGATGCACCTGTAGTCCCAGCTACTTGGGAAGCCGAGGCAGGAGACTTGCATGAACCCAGGAGGCAGAGATTGCAGTGAGCTGAGATTACGCCATTTCACTCAAGCCTGGGCAACAGAGCGAGAGTCTGTTTCAAAAAAAAAAAAAAAAAAAAGAATATTCATACCAAGTGGTATAAAGACTATAAATAGCCTTATGTCAGTGCAGGTCAGAATTTACTGCCAGAAAAGTTACATAAAATCTTTTGCTTTTCAGATCTTTTTTGATTTAGGAATTGCAGACACGGAATTGAGGATCTGTACACATCTTTGAACATAAATAATACGAAGTTCTAGAACACCCCTGTTTGAGAAAAGTTTGTATGGATCACCTTTATCTTTTTCAGATAATAACATTTACTGAACACTTTTTTTTTTTTTTTTTTTTTTTTTGAGATGGAATCTTGCTCTGTCTCCCAGGCTGGAGTACAGTGGTGCAATCCAGCTCACTGAAACCTCCACCTCCTGGGTTCAAGCGATTCTCCTGCCTTAGCCTGCCAAGTAGCTGGGATTACAGGTTCCTGCCACTGCACCCAGCTGATTTTTGTGTTTTTCAGTAGTGACTGTTTTACCATGTTGGCTAAGCTGGTCTTGAACTCTTGACCTGAAGTGATCCACCCGCCTTGCCTCCCAAAGTGCTGAGATTGTAGACGTGAGCCACCACGCCTAGCCTGAACACGTGGCGCGGTGGCTCGTTCCCATAATTCCAGCACTTTAGGAGGCCAAGGTGGGAGGATCATCTGAGGTCAGGAGTTCGAGACCAGCCTGGCCAATATGGTAAAACTTCATCGCTACCGAAAATACAAAAAAAAAAAATTAGCAGGGCGTGGTGGTACATGCCTATACTCCCAGCTGCTCAGGATGCTGATGCACGAGAATTGCGTGAACCCGGGAGACAGAGGTTGCAGCTAGTTGAGATTGTGCCTCTAGCCTGGGCAATAGAGTGGGACTCAGTCTCAAAAAAAAAAAAAAAAATACAGTTGTGTCCTACCATGTTGAATGAAATTTCTGTGGTTTGCTAAGAAAAACAAAAGAGATTCACATACATGGTAGACTTTACCAAGATTACTAAGGAAATGATGGCAAGGTAGTGGTTTCTGATCCTTTGTTTCATTGGAAGGAAGGATGCGGTAAGTTGCAATAGAGGGTTTATGTAATTGTTCTTTGCACTTGCTCTCTTCAGTAGCACAAAGTGATTTGACCACCTTTTAAGTAGGTGAACCACAAAAAAGCATTCAACTAATGACAGTTAATTCAGAAAAACTTCAGCTGTTTGCTCCCTATTGGAAAAACTTTTAACTGACTAGAGTTGTTTGGTCTTGTTAACCAGGAGGAGGAGTTTGACGTGGCTAAGTGTGCTTTGAGTGAAGCTACTGAAATTGCTTCACTCTGTCTTGCTGTTTACTAGCCTTAAAAAGTACTTGATGAGCTGGGCCTGGCGCGGTGTGCCTGTAATCCCAGCACTTTGGGAGGCCGATTAATCAAATAATTGCTGTCTGATGTTTGTAAAAACACCTTTCTTCCCAAAGGCTGTCAAGTACTTCTTTTTTTTTTTTTTTTTTGAGACAGAGTATTGCTCTGTTGCTAGGCTGGAGCGCAGTGGTGTGATCTTGGCTTACTGCAACTTCTGCCTCCTGGGTTCAAGTAATTCTCCTGCTTCAGCTTCCTGAGTAGCTACGACTACAGGTGCACACCACCACGCCCAGCTAATTTTTGTATTTTTAGTAGAGACTGGTTTCACTTTGTTGGTCAGGATCTTCTCCATCTCTTGACCTTGTGATCTGCCCACCTTGGCCTCCCAAAGTGCTGGGATTACAGGTGTGAGCCACCGTTCCCGGCCTGTCAAATACTTTTTAAGGCTAGTAGGCAGAAAACCCTTTTGCAAATTTCTTGTAATTTATAATGAGAGGGCAGCCATCAGGAGGTAATGTAATACACAAATAGAAGGGAAAAGAGAAGTCTTGAGGCCCAGTACAGTGGTGTTACTGAGTATAAAGTAAACAAAAGAAATAAAAATTGAACCCTTGAAGGTTTCATTTACCAGATTTCATTTACTGGACTATAATACAGAAGTTATCATTTTCCTTATCTCTACAGCTGGGTTCAGATATGAGAAGTCTGAATTTTACCTTCCCTTACCAGGTGTTAGTAATATCAAATAATTGTCTTTGTTGGCTCTGTTCATAAGCGTTCAGTTTAGATCCTGATTTTATTTTTACCCCTCCATGAATTATCTTCAACGTTGCTCAAGTTCTGTTCACATTGTGTGGCTTGTAGCAGACTTTCTAAAAGTACCCATTACCTCCATCCCTGAGTCTAAGGGATTGGTAATACTTACAAATATCAATTGGGAAGGTGAAAATTTAGTGAGGGGAAAATATTCAACATAGATAAGAAAACAAAATTCAGAAGAATAGTCTGAAAAGTTAAAATGACACCTTAAAGTCAGTAGTTTTTGATAGTTTTCAAAGCAGTCCCTTAGGCTTTCTCATTAAAGAAACTGGCTCAGGAAGTTTAGCGTATTCCCCAAATTGGAGACAAATTCTACAGTTGGTCAGGATTGGAACTCTTAACCTCAGATTCCTTAGCCTCCTGATTTAGCTTCTAGAACTTACTGCTTTCCCTTGGGGAGATGGCCTCTCAAAGCTGAAGGTCAGGAAAACTCAACAGTGAGAAATACCAGATTGTTAGTTTCACAGTCTTTTAAGAGAAATGCTGGAGGTACCATTACCTAGGTAACAGAAAACAAAAATGGATAAAACATCCATAAAGTAGGAGGATGAGAATAATTTCATAATAATCATTAAGAGGTAGACCAGAGGA
Source organism: Sapajus apella (assembly GCF_009761245.1). NCBI lineage: Eukaryota > Metazoa > Chordata > Mammalia > Primates > Cebidae > Sapajus > Sapajus apella. The sequence goes on along the minus strand of NW_022436965.1, from coordinate 12,476,762 downwards.
CAGATGAGATTTTTTTCATATGTGTTCCTAAGCTCTTTATCCGTATGTTTTTTTGGTGCTGTGATTGGAAGTGATATCTGAAGGAAATTTGAATATCATGTATGTTGCTTAGAACCCTGAATAATACCTAATAACTTTGTACCTTCCACTTGAATTTCTAACCTCTAATTTCTGATTATGAATATAATTTGTGCTTAACATAAAGAATTAGAATTTTAGGAAAAGCCAAAATTAAAATCATTTGTAATTCTACCTCTTAGTGATAACTATTATTTTTTAAAAATTTATTATGTTTCAGACACAGGGTCTCATTCTGTTGCCCAGGTTGGAGTGCAGTGGTGCAGTCATAACTCACATTATTTCCATTGCCTGGCGTCAAGGGATCCTTCCACCTCATCTTCTTGAATAGCTGGGACTAAAGGAGTATGCTACCACCCTTGGCTGAGATAATAATTCTTTTAATATTTTACTGTGTTTTAGTCCAGTCTTTTTTGTATACAGATTTTTTTGTACTAATACATATTTGGTATCATGCTGAATATATTTTACATCCTACTTTTTTTCTCTTAGGTATGTTTTCTCATGTTAATAAAAACTAACAAATTTTTTTCAAATATATTTTTATTAATTTATTTTAAAAAATAAGTAATATCTTCCTTTGTTCCAAAATTCAACGGGTATAAAAAGATATTCCATGAGATCTCTCTCACCCTTCCTCCCTGCCCCTACAACTTGCCATCTGGCAGGGATTTTCCCTTTTCCCAATCAATATATACTTGAAATTGTTATGTATCTTTCCATACCTATTCCGTGTGCATAGAAGCAAATGTATAGATAGATAAATATGTAAAAATCCTGCCAGAAGTGGGGTCTGAAAAATTTAGTTACAAAAAATTCAGGGTTATATTTCTGTGAGGTTAGTGAAATGACCAGAAGAAACCTGCAAATGAAGTTGGCCATGAGTTTTGGGGGTCTCTAGCCAGTAATTTGCTTTGTATCTGAAGTGGTAACATAGGTTTTTACTGCATATATGCATTTTTCTCTATTTTTACACATATGATAACCCATTCGGATTAATTTTTATCTGTGCTTTGAGACTCCTTCTTCCTCCTTCCCCCCTGCCCCTCACTTTATTAATGTACCTCAGCATATTTTCCTTTCATTTTGTAAGGAGGTCCCTCATTCTTTTTATCACTGCATAATGCCTGAATTAATCATAACTCATTTAATTATTCCCTATGTTTTGCTAGTGCAAGTGAGTCCACAATGAATAATCTTGAATATAAGCCATTTTGCTTATGTATGAGTATATCTGTAAGAAAAATTCATAGAATTGCTAGGTCAAAGGTATGTGTATTTGTAATTTTGAAAGATAATTGCCAAATTGCCCTACCTATCTGCACTTCACCCGCAATATATGAGAGTGCCTGTCTTCCCACACACAGTGAATTATCAAGAAATTTTGAATTAGACAATTTGAAAGGTAAAAAAAGGTAAAAATTAATTTAATTTTAATTTGTTTCTATCTCTTACATTAAGTGTGATTGAACATCTTTTCATTTTAAGAGCCTTTTAAATACAACCTTTTCTGTGAACTGTACATACCTTTTGCCCATTTTTTTTGGGTTCCTGGATCTTTTTCTGAGTGATTTGTAGGAACTGTTAGTATAGTAAGCAAAGCATACTAGGGAACTTAGTATTTAATTAAAGAACACTTTATCTGCACCAGTTGCCAGTTTTTTCATTTGTCTTTTCATTTTTCTTATGGTGTTCCCCCCACCCCTATGAAGAAATGATTCTTATACCATTGAATATATCAGGGTTTTTCCTTTATGGCTTTTTGGTTTTATGTTATGGTTAGAATGGTCTTTCCTGGGAATTCTCTGGACCTTTATTTTATAATCTCAGAACAGGAAAGCCCATTCTTTTCCCCCTGTATATGCGCTAAATACCTAAGCACCCTTGGGGGACAAAAAAAAGAATGGGCTTTCCTATTTTGCAATCGTTCTCTCATGGTTTATCTAGTATTTCTTTGGTTTTATTTTTTACAATCAAATCTTTGATCCAGTCTATGGATCAAATTTCATTTTTTAAAAGATGGCCTTCTAGTTGTCCTACCATTATTTGTTGAAGAATCCAACTTTTTCCCACTTTTTAAGAAGATTTCTTTATTCTATGCAAGATTTCCATTTATATTTGGTTTATTTCAAGATTATTTTCTATTCTGTTTTATTGGTCTGTTTATATTCATGTGCCAGTATCACACAGCTTTATTATTGAGACTTCATAATATGAAAACATAATTTTTAATGACTTATGTAATTTAGCTGTTATTCTATTTTAGATGTTAACGTTTTTCAAAAATGTTAACACTTTACTGATTCGTGTTTGTGGACAAGTCTTTGAACCAAACTTCTGAATGTTTCATTACGCTGAATTCCTAGAAGAGTATGAAATGTTTTTAAAGGCCTGAGACTTAGTGCCAAATTGGTGAAACCTTCCTGGAAAGTAATTCCTGCCTCTAGTATGTGAAATATGGGTCATAATTTTAAGTTATGCTGCGTTGCTACTTTCAGTGTATTAAATGTATTAAAATCTTTTTACATAAATTTTGTATAATACCTTAAACGTTGCCTAGCACATATTAAATGCCCTGAGTCCTTATGCCTTTAAAACTGTCTTCAGAAACTTAGTTGTTCAAATGGCATGCCTTTTGATTAATGGCATATTTCCAAGTGAATGAGGGAATGCCGGGAGTATAGACTCAAAGCAATTGGTCTGCTAAAGGTCAAATCCATGACCATGGTCTTATTTATATTATGTCAGACTCTCCAACTGAAATAACTTGAGGCAGACACATGTTTTAGGTATTCCAAGAAGCACACATAAGATACATAAGCTGGTAACTTTTATCTTAGCTAGAAGGAGTTGACATTCGTGAAAGTTCTTTTGAACATGATTTGAATATAATTTCATTTAGTTTTACCTGGATGAGTGATTGAGTTGTATGTCTTATATAATACTGTGTTAATGACTCAGTTTTATAGCATGGGATTAATTTAGGTCTGTTCTGAGGCAAGTTTATCATAATGTTAAACTAAGCCAAATCCAAGTAATGGCAACAAGAACTAATGTTAATGACTAAAGTAATTTAAAATCTTTTCTTCAGAAAAAAACAATGGCAGTAATAGGAATTAGACTCTGGAAAAAAATCGTATTTTATATAGACCATTAACAAAGTTAACCAGAGTTTCTTTTACCAGTTAGCTGTTTAGCGTGTAACACATAAGCATAAGCTTGTCTTGCTAGGCCAGAAAGGAGCAAACTTAGAAAAAGAACAAACTGTTTAACTTTTAACAGTGACTTAAGAGTAGTTTGAAGTGAAATGAAAAAATATCCTTTATCCAGTTAGTACTCTGGAGGTTTATAGAAAATTTTGTTTAAGTTAAATTTGGCAGGATATGATATGCAAATATCTTGCTCCATAAATAAGTACGAAATAATGAAGACATATGAAGGATATGATATAATGGGAAAGTATGGCAATATTTTTGTCAGTTTTTGAAGTGTCTGAAATTACTAGACCCATTCTCTTTTTGTTTTTTGGGTTCTTTGTTTTATTTGAGACACTGTCTTGTTCTGTCACTCAGCTGGAATCCAGTAGTGCTATCTTGGCTCACTGTAGCCTGGACCTCCCAGGCTCAAGGGATCCTCCCACCTCTTACCAAGTAGCTGGTACTTCAGGTGTGCACCACTGCACCCAGCTAATTATTTGTTTACTTTAATTATTTGTTTACTTTGTAGAGATGAGGTCTCACTATGTTGCCCAGGCTGGTTTCCAACTCCTGAGCTCAAGGAATCCTCTGCCTCAGCCTCCCAAGGTGCTGTGATTATTTATAGGCATGAGCTGTTGCACCCAGCCACATTTTCTTTTTGAACTCAGTAAAAATCAATTGTAGTTTTAAAGTATTTTACTGTTAGTTCATGGAAACATGAAATCACTGTAGATGACATTATTGTTAGGAGTTAATCTGTAACTCTGTTGCTCTGAGGGATACACTGAAAAGGTGAAGATTATTCTTAATTGTTTTGTTTTTCAGTTCTTGTAATGAAATTTTTTACTTTCATATTTTATGTCAAAATTTCCAGAAAGGATAGCATTTATACTATCTCCAGCATAGTAACTGACGAATAAAACATCTCTTTGCCTGGCTGTAATCTATATTTTCATGTTCCAGTTTGTGCTGAAGTATAGCCTGTCCACAGTTACAGATTTCCCTCCATGGTTCTTTTAGGCTTGACTGTGTACAACTTTATGTGTATTTGTAAATTTCAAGAATTCCTCTGAGTGAAGAAACCCAAGGCCTTTCTATTGCATTTTCCTATTTTGAAATGGCTGCTCTTTGTCCAAGTGGTTGGTGATTACTCTGTATCATTGTACGGACCTCGAATAAGATGGTCAGTACAGTAGCTACTGACTAACAAAAGATATGTTGTAATGTCTAAAACAATGACTTTGCTTTTAATGTTTTCTAGTTTCATAGAGCCCTCATAATAGTTTTCCTTTTTATAGAAATTAAAATTTATATTCCTGTTTTTGAATCTAGTTTGATAACATAGTTAAGAGAGAGCAAAATCTTATGTTGATTCCTAATAAAATAGACACTCCAGTTATAGTCACATTTCTTCCTGTTTTGTTCAGGTCAGAAAGTCTTCAGTCATTCTTTTACAAGTTCAACCAAAATAAGTTAAGAGAACATTTGCGGTTATTTGCCTTTTAGGTTGTAGTTTTGGTCTGTACCGAGATTGTCATGTCAGTGTCACCTTGAGAGAGGCTTGGTTTTGTAATATATATTAGCTGATCATCTTTCTTTTCCTGTAGCTTGACTAGAAGTAATGATTTTCCCCGTATATATCCAGTAATATTATTCTGTTTACCTGTGAGCATATTGTACGAAATGATATGTTTTTACAGAGTTGCATTTTCCCTACAATCTTGAAGTACCTTGCTTTTTTTTTCTCCCAGCAAACTTATTAAACATGCTAAATCATTTCTCCATTTTATCCATTGTGAAAAAGTTAGTGATTCCTAAATATTCTTGGTGACGTGAGATGATTACTATCTGAGTCCCAATCCAGTAGTTATTTTTGAAAGATTACCCTGTTTCTATAATCGAAGTTCAGTTACTGTTTTAAATTTAACATATTTGTGTTAAAATATATCACAGGCACTTTTGTGCTTTTCTAAGTTATCTTATAACTTAACAGTATGTCTTATCCTATCTTCTCTGCCTCTTTGAGATCCATGTGAGTTCTTTGGTGAACTGCAGGAATAAAAGTGAGCATGCTAGATCAAGTAACCAGTAAGTTATTTTGTGTTTTTTTTTTATTGTAAATATAGCAAACTTTCATTTAACCTTTCATAAGTGTACAATTTATTGACATTAAATACATTCACAATGTTATATAACCATCACCACTACCTATACCCCAAACGTTTTCATGATCTTCAAACTTCCCATTAAATAGTGACTCTCCCTTTCCTCTCTTTTTAGCAGCTGGTAACCTCTATTCTTTCTGTCTCCATGAATTTGCCTATTCTAGGTAACTCACATAGATGAAATCATACATTTTTCCTCCCGTGTCTGACTTATTTGCTAAGCATAATGGCTTCAAGGTCTATTCTTAGAACGTATATCAAAATTTCATTTTTCATGGCTAAGTAAATATTCCATTGTATGTATAAACTCTGTATAAACTACGCTTTTTATCTGTTTACCTGTTGATGGACATTTGGGTTGTTTCCACATTTTGTCTGTTTTGAATAATGCTGCTGTGAGCTTTGGTATACAAATATCTGTTTGTGTCTCTGCTTTCCATTCTTATATACCTAGGGGTGGAAATGCTGGGTATATGGTTGTTCTTCTATGTTTAGCCTTTTGAGAAACTGCCAAACTGTTTTGGTACAGCAGCTGTATGTACCCTTTTACATCCTTGCCAGCAATGCACAAGGATTCCAATTACTCTACTTCCTTGCCAACATTTATTAGTCATTTTTGATTTAAGCATCCTAGTAGGTGTGAAGTGATACCCCATTGTGGTTTTTATTTGTAGTTCCATAATAATTAATGATATTGAGCATCTTTTTATTGGTTATTGGCCATTTGTATATCTTCTTTGGAGAAATGTGTATTCAAGTACTTTTTTGCATGAATTCTCAGTAGATAGATTTGTATTTTTTTAGATTGTCACTGATGGTGTTAATTATTCTACATATTAATCTTAACTCCTATAACTGTGGCAGTTATGAGCATGATGATAATGATGATAATGAGAAAACTTACGTGTTTACTGTGAGCCTGCCACAGTTCTAAGTGCTTTATGCCTGCTAACTTATTTAATCTTTGTATCTACCCTATCAGGTAAATACTGTTCTTTTCTCATTTTATAGATGAAGAATTGGAGGCATAAAGTTGTAAAGGAACTTGTCCAACATTATATGGAAAGCAAGTGGCTGATGTGGGATTTGAATCTAGGCGATTCCTCTCAAATCTGTGCTCTTAACCACTATATAATTTGACTTCTTACAAATAAGAATCAGAAATAGTTATTATAAAAAGTATTCAGTATGATATTTGTTCATTTGTATCCCAATCCTGTGGTTTACCTATGAGTTTTTTATACTAGTACCATGACTATAAAATAATGACATTTGTTATGCTTGACATGCTTTGAATGTCATGATTTTATTTTATCTATCTATCTATCTATCTATCTATTTATTTATTTATTTATTTGAGATGGAGTATCGCTCCCTTGCCCAGGCTGGAGTGCAATGGCACAATCTCGGCTCACTGCAGCCTCCGCCTCCCAGGTTCAAGTGATTCTCCTCCCTCAGCCTCCTGAGTAGCTGGGATTATAGGCACGCGCCACCATGCCTGACTAATTTTTGTATTTTTACGGGGTTTCAGCATGTTGGTCAGGCTGGTCTCGACTCCTGACCTTGTGATCTGTCCATCTCAGCCTCCCAAAGTGCTGGAATTACATGCGTGAGCCACTGCTCCCAGCTGAATGTCATGATTTTACAGAATGTCTTCATCAAGTAGTACAAGTTTTATTAACTGTAAATAAAGAAGCTCTATGTGGGTGAGCCATTTGAATATTTCTGTGTTTAAAAAAGGTTAAACAAAGTCTGTTAGCTCTCTAAAATCCATGTATTTTTAGCAGTAATATAAAATATGAACTTTTTTTTTCTATAAAAGCATGCCTTTCTAGGCCTATTACTTAGGTTTGATCAAGCCAGTGAGACTACTGATAGTTAACCACACAATCTTAAGGATCACGAGTTGTATTCATCTAGGACGTAGCTTTATTTACTCCAGGATTTATTCAAGTGGCTTCTACTTTAATATTAGTAATTCTAGGAAAGAGAATTCACTTTCACTCAACGAGGTTAGACAAAACATTGTTCAGAGGTTGGCCCTGCAGGAGATATTTTAGGACATTGATAGAATTCACAAGTTTTTTTTTTTTTTTTCCTAGAAGAGGGTCTTGTTGTGTTGCCCAGCCCGTTTTTAAACTCCTGAGGTCAAGCAATTCTCCTGCCTCAGCCTCCCAGGGAGCTGGGATCATAGCTGCATGCTCCTGTACTTACCTTCACATTTTCTTTTCTAAAAGCTCGGGAACACTGTGGGCTCTTAGTGAGCCTAGTTCTCTTTCTCTAGGTTCCTCTTGAGCCTGACTATACTTACAGCAAATATGCTTTATAATTCATAATTTATATCCCAGGGTTTGTATTTCAAGGACTTAGAAACTTAAAGCATGATTCATACACACAAAACTGAATCAGTTTTGAAATTTAACTTCATTTCTTGCGAATAGGTTGCAGTTCTTAAAAATCTGTGATTCTGTTTTGGCCAATTCAGCAATGGGAAGTGAGTCATAGTATTTCATTCTAACCAATTCATATATCTTTTCAGAAACCAGATTTAGGCTAGGAATGGTTGGTTCATGTCTGTAATCCTAGTATATTGGGAGGCTAAGGCAGGAGAATCTCTTGAGGCCAGGAGTTGGAGACCAGCCTGGGCAACATAGTGAGAACCTGTCTCTACAAAAAATAAAAAAATTAGCCAGGTTTTATGGCCTGCACTTGTAGTACTAGTTACTTGGGAGGCTGAAGCAGGAGGATTGCTTGAGTCCAGGAGGGCAAGTCTGCAGTGAACTGTGATCATGCTTCTGCACTTTAGCCTGAGCTACAGAGCGAGATACCATCTCTAAAACAAACAACCAACCAGATTTCAGTAGCATAATTGATACAACAAACTACACATCTTTAAAGTGTAATTTGATATGTTTGAATAAGTAACCATGAAACCATTACCACAATCAAGGAAATGATCACTTATTTTATCTAAAAAGTTTCTTTGCATCCCTTTGTAATTTCCCCCTTTCTCCAGCCTAACACTAGACAACTACTAATCTGCTTTCTATCTTTGTAGATTAGTTTGGATTTTCAAGAATTTTATGTACATTCATCCCTCAGTATTTACCAGGGGATTGGTTCCAGGATCCCAACAGATACCAAAATCCTCAGATGCTCAAGTTCCATCAATAAAATGGCATACTATTTTCATATAGCTTAGGCTTATCCTCTCATATACTTTAAACCATCCCTAGATTACATAAAATTATACCTAATACAATGTAAATCCTATGTCAATAGTTTATATATTACATATATATATATATATTTTGAGACAGTCTTGCTCTGTTGCACAGGTGAGTGCAGTGGCATGATCCTGGCTCACTACCACCTCCACCTTCCAGGTTCAAGCTGTTCTCATGCCTCAGCCTCCTGAGTAGCTGGGACTAAAGCAGGAACACATTACCATGCCTGGCTAATTTTTCACCATGTTGCCCAGGCTGGTCTCCAGCTCCTGAGCTCAGGCAATCCATCTGTCTCAGCCTCCCAAATTTGGGATTTGCTGGGATTATAGGATTGAGCCACTGTACCTGGCAATACTGTATTATTTTTAAAAATTTGTATTCTGCATTTTTTATAGTTGTATTTTTTTTAACTGAATATTTTTGATTTGCAGTTGGTTCAGTCCATGGATGTGGAATTTATGGAAGGCCAACTATAAATGGAATCGTATGATATATACTAATTTTTTGTTTGGCTTTGTTCAGCATATTTTGAGATTCATTCATATTGATGCATGTATCAATAGTTAATTCCTTTGTGTTGCTTATAGTATCCCATTGATATTCTACAATTATTTGCCAGTTCACCTTTTGATAAACATTTGGGTTATTTTTAGTTTTTGACTATGACAGATAAAGTTTTTGTGAACGTTTTTGTACTAGTCTTTGCACACACCACCACACCTTGCTATTTTTTTTTGTAGAGACAGGGTTTTGCCATGTTGCCCAGGCTGATCTCAAACTCCTGGGCTCAAGGGATCCTCCTGCCTCAGCCTCTCAAAATGCTGGGATTACATGCATGAGCCAGCACACCTGGCCTTGTTTAATATTTTAAGACACTGCTAAATTGATTTCCTAAGTGGTTGTACCATTTTCCCACTAGCAGTGTGTGCCAGGTTCAATTATCACATTTCCCTACCAGCAGTGTTTGTAGGTTCCATTTCCACGTTTTCCTACCAGTAGTGTATTTAAGTTCCATTTCCATATCCTCATCAATATTTAATTTTAGCCATTTCAAGAGGTGTGCAGTGATAGCCATTGTGGTTTCAATTTGCATTTCCCTAATGACTAACGATGTTGAGCATCTTTTCATATGCTTATTCGATATTCATATATCTTTTGTAAAGTGTTCAATCTTTTGTCTATTTTATTTTGAGATGGAGTCTCACTCCGTCACCCAGACTAGAGTGCTATGTCATGATCTCAGCTTACTGCCACCTCCGCCTCCCGGGTTCAAGCGATTCTCCTGCCTCAGCCTCCTGAGTAGCTGGGATTACAGGCACCCACCAACATGTCCGGCTAATTTTTGTATTTTTGTAGAGATGGGATGTCATCATGTTGATCAGGCTGGTCTTGAACTCCTGACCTCAGGTGATCCGCCTGCTTCAACCTTGCAAATTGCTGAAATTACAAGAGTGAGCCACTGCACCCAGCCTCTTTTGTCTATTTTTAAATTGATTTTGTCTAATTTATTGTATGAATTCCTCATATATTTTGGATATGTCATTTGTTAGATACGTGATCTGTAATTATGTTTTCTCATTCTGTGACTGGTCTTATTCTCTTAAAAATACCTTTCAGAGAATTAAAATTCTTAATTTTGATGAGGTTGATTTATCCATATTTTCTTTTGCTTTCGCGCATTGTACTTTTGCTATTTTATTTAAGCAGAAATACGTTGTCTAACCCAATTTCACAAAGATTTCTTCTAATTTTTTCTTTAAAAGTTTTATAATTTTTGTTCTATGATCCATTTTGATTGTATTTTTTGTGTATGGTACAGAATAAGGATTTAAATTATTTTTTTAATGGATATCTAATTGTTGCAGCACCATTTGTTGAAAAGACTGTCCTTTCGGCGTTCAGGTGCCTTGGTGTCTTTGTTGAAAATGAAATATGTATGTGGGTTTATATCTTGACTATTCTGTTCCATTGGTCTGTTGTCTGTCTTGACTTACAAGCATACTATTTTGATTACTATAGATTAATAATAAATTGAGGTGAGAAATACAATCCTGACTTTTTTTTTCAAAGTTACTTTGACAACTCTAGATCATTTGCATTCGCATAGGTCTTGTTCCACACCCAGGCTGGAGCTCAGTGATAACTCACGGTAGCTTTGAACTCCTGGGCTCAAGCAATCCTCCCACCTCAGACTCCTAAGTAGTGAGAACTGCAGGCATGCACCACCATACCAGGCTGATTTTGTATGTGTGTATGTGTGTGTGCATGCCCGTGAGAGTGTGTGTGTGTGTGTGTGTGTGTGTGTTTAGAGACAGAATCTTGCTGTATTGCCCAGACTGGTCTGAAACTACTGGCCTCAAGTGTTACCCCCATCTTGCTCTCCAAACGTGTTGGGATTATAGCTATGAGCCACCACACCTGGCTGGGAATTTTAGAATCACTTTGTCAATTTTACAGAAAAAAAGCCTGCAAGATTTTGATTAGGATTGTGTTAAATCTATAGATCAATTTTGGGGAGACTTACTATCTTAATAATACTGTCATTCATTCTGGGAGCACAATACATTTCTCCATGTGGTTTGTCTTTGATTTCTTAGTACAAAGATTTCAGTACATCTTTTGTTGGTTTTACCCTTAAGTATTTCATAATTTTTTTTTTTTTTTTTTGAGTAGGAGTTTCGCTCTTGTTACCCAGGCTGGAGTGCAATGGCGCAATCTCGGCTCACCGCAACCTCCGCCTCCTGGGTTCAGGCAATTCTCCTGCCTCAGCCTCCTGAGTAGCTGGGATTACAGGCACACGCCACCATGCCCAGCTCATTTTTTGTATTTGTAGTAGAGACAGGGTTTCACCATTTTGACCAGGATAGTCTCGATCTCTTGACCTCGTGATCCACCCACCTCGGCCTCCCAAAGTGCTGGGATTCCAGGCGTGAGCCACCGCGCCCGGCCAAGTATTTCATAATTTTTGATAATATAAATGTATGGTTTAAAAATGTTTATTTCCAATTATTTGTTGCTAGTATAGAGGCATACAATAGATTTTTACATTTTTATCTTGTACCCTGCAACCAAGCAATTCTCCTACCTCAGCCTCCCGAGTAGCTGGGATTACGGGCATGAGCCACCACACCCAGCTAATTTTTGTATGTTTTAGTAGAGATGGGGTTTCATCATGTTGGCCAGTCTGGTCTTGAACTACTGACGTTGTGATCCACCCGCCTCGGCCTCCCAAAGTGCCAGGATTACAGGCATGAGCTACTGCACCCAGCCCTCCATTGACTTTTCTAAATGGAGGATCATGTTGTCTGCAAACAAAGATTGCTTCTTCTTTTTGCAATCAGGATGCCTTTTATTTCTTGCTTGATTACATTGGCTAGAATTTCCAGTGTAATGTTTAATAGAAGCGGTGAGTAGACATCCTTGCTATCAGCCTGATTGCAGGTAAAAGGCATTCAGTCATTTGCCATTTAAGTATGTTGTTAGCCTTAGGTTTTTTTGTTTTTTGTTTGTTAAAAAATAAAGATCTCCTCTATTAAAGTTGTTTCCTCCTATTTTTGTTGTTTGCTTTTGAAGGAATGTGTCCATTTTGTCTAGGTTGTCAAATGTATTAAAATTGTTCATAATGTTTTCTCGTCTTTTTAATGTCTTTAGAATCCTTAATGATGTTACCTCTTTCATTCCTGGTATTGTTAGTTTATGTGTTCGCTGTTTTTCCCCAATCAGTCTGGTTTATCAATTTTATTTACTTGTATGGGAGATCTAATTTAGTGTGGGAGAGTAGGGAAGACCTTCTTGAGGAAGTATCATTTGTACTAAGACCAAAAGGGTGAATAGGAGTTAACTAGGTAGTGTGACTTAGTAGTGGGTGAGAGTTCCAGATGAAGAGGATAGCATGTGCAGAGGTTCTGCTGTTAGCCGGCACGGCAAGTTTGAGGAACTCTGAATAGAGGCTGGAACACAGATGGTAAGAGGTTATATGGGATAATATAAGGCTAGAGAAATAGCCGTGCCAAGGATTTGGGTCTGGAAGGTGATGCCTAGTGTCTTTGTTTTCAAAGACCACTCTAGTTGTGGTATAGAAAATAGATTCCTGTGGAACAGGGAAGTCAGCCAGAAGGCTACTCTGTAGACTGGGTAAAACATGGTGGTAATTTGAGCTAGGGAGATGGTAGAGAAAAGAGAAGTAGACAGAATTCGAAAAATATTTTGGGAGTTAATAACACTTGATGAGGAATGGATATGGGGGCAGGCAGATATGGGGAGAGAGAGAGAGATGTGTGAAGGGTAACCTTTGGTTTAATGGTGAATGAAAAGTAGAGGGGTGTTGGTACTATTTACTGAGCGTTTTTTTTTCCCCTGAACTGGAAGCATTTTTCTTCCAGGGGAATATGTATTTTATTTAAGGATGTTTTAAAATCCTATTCATCTGTTAGTACCCAGCACAAATAGAACTTCTTCCTTGAAGTCTTTCTTGACATCTCTTTGCTTGCTGTTCCTTCATGGCTAGAAATAACCTTTGCCTTTTCTGAATTTCTGTTAAACTTTGTTTACGTTTCTATTATGGAGCTTTTTATTGTCATCTAACTTGTTGTATTCTTATTCATATATATGTTTTATTTTCTTTATTGTAGTAGAAACTGTTAATCGAAAGGGAGCTTTATTCATTTTAATAGTTGTCAACTAAAACTAATGGTTTCTTTAATGAACACATGCTATAGCCTTATGGAGGTTGGTAGTCTATGAAAGAGTATACCCAGTTTGGTAAATCAGAACTCGTATGCACATTGAGGTATCTATAAATAATAAGAATCACTTGAGTAGTATAATGGTAGGAAGATTTCTTACAATTCCATTATTTAGATCATTAACCATTATTAAACATCATCTTTTTTTTTTTTTTAAAAAGAGGGGGGAACTACTTCGGTTAAATATGAATGTTTGCTCAAAGTTTCTTAAAATAGATCGTTAATTTAAAAATTTTTGATTTATCAGTCTGAAAATGAAGAGCTAAACATAAACTTAAATAATGCCCAACACTTATAGGGCCTAATAACTGCTCAAAACATTCATACATAATATATCTCATTGTTTTCATAACAGACCTGTTAGATGGGTAAGAAAGGTATTGTTCTTAATTTACAGATTTACGCCATATATTGAAGAACACTTATTAAGACGTGGGAATGAGGCTATTTTGTGTTTACAAAAATTGAAATATTCCCTATACTTTCTCTAATAGGAGTTAGCTAGAAGCATTTGAGTAATAAAGTAATTGATACTGTTGTAATAGTAATTTTTTTTAATGATTTAACCTGAGTAGCTTTTGGGGCTAGCATCTGAATCAGGTTCAGTTTCTGAAATGAACTCAACCCTACCATTGTGTTTAAGCATTTTATGATGTTTTAATATTTGACTTTAAAACAGATTTTTAATTTGTCTTTGAAGTAACTAGTAAAGATGCATTTTGAAATAGATTTGTTTAAAATGTACTTTGAATGAAGGAAATGGTGTGATCTTACAAATTAAGCACAATTAGGATTTGGAATATGTTGTGGTCTGAATGCTAGTGTCCCTCCCAAATTCATATGTTGAAAGTTAATCACCAATGTGTTAAGAGGTGGGGCCTTTAGGAGGTGATTAAGTCATGAGGGTGACTTAATCCTTTTGAATGGGATTAGTGCCTTATAAAAGGGGTGCAAGGGAGCTAGCTGTTTGGACTTTTCTGCCATGTGAGAATGCAGCAAGAAGCACCATCCATGAAGCAGAAAGTGAACCTTCACCAGACACTGAATCTGCTGGGGCCTTCATCTTGGACTTCCAGGCCTCCAGAAATGTGAGAAATAAATTTCTATTATTTGTAAATTATGCAGTCTAAGGTATTTTGTTATAGTAGCCCAAATAGACCAAGATGGAATATAATAATATTCTTGGCCAAGCGTGGTGGCTCACACCTGTAATCCCAGCACTGCTAAGATGGGTGGATCACCTGAAGTCAGGAATTCGAGACCAGTCTGGCCAACCGGGTGAAACCCCATCTCTACTAAATACAAAAAATTAGCTGGACATGGTGACGGGCGCCTATAATCCCAGCTACTTGGGAGGTTGAGGCAGGAGACTCGCTTGAACCTGGGAGGTGGAGGTTGCAGTTAGCTGAGCTTGCGCCATTGTACTCCAGCCTAGGTGATAGGAGCAAGACTCCTTCTCAAAAACATATATGAGTGAACCGAGGGCTTAGTGACCAACATGAACCTCCTCAACAAGCCCAAGAGTGAGATGACTCCGGAGGAGCTGCAGAAGCGAGAGGAGGAGGAATTTAACACGGGTCCACTCTGTGCTCACTCAGTCCGTCAAAAACAACACCCAAGTGCTCATCAACTGCCGCAACAATAAGAAACTCCTGGGCCGCGTGAAGGCCTTCGATAGGCACTGCAACATGGTGCTGGAGAACGTGAAGGAGATGTGGACTGAGGTACCCAAGAGTGGCAAGGACAAGAAGAAGTCCAAGCCAGTCAACAAAGACCGCTACATCTCCAAGATGTTCCTGCACGGGGACTCAGTCATCGTGGTCCTGCGGAACCCGCTTATCGCCGGCAAGTAGCAGCCACCTATCCCTGTCAGTCAACAGACCTCACTCCCCTGTCCTATGGAGTACACTGCCGCTGGTGTTGAGAACAATAAAAGCTGTGTTTTTTTCTAAAAAAAAAAAAAAAAAAAAAAATATATATATATATATTATATATATTCTTTCATGTTCTTTTAACGTGTTTTAGCAGTGGTTCCCAATCTTTTTGGCACCAGGGACTGGTTTCATGGAAGAAACCTTTCATCCATGGATGGGGAGGGGATGGGTGGGGACAATTCAAGATCATTATATTTATTATGTATTTTATTTCTGTTGTTATTACATTGCAATATATAATGAAATGATTATACTACTCACCATAATGTAAAATCAGTGGAAGCCCTGAGCTTGTTGTCCTGCAACTAGACAGTCTCATCTGGGGATGAGGGGAGACACTGACACACAAAGTATGTTGTGTGTGTTCTGTCTAGTCTGTAATCTGGTTTTGGTTGCTGTCACTGCAGAAAACCCTACTTCACAAAGATAGGAAGTTGGAAATGGAACCAGGCTTTTCAGAGCTTTTGTGACAATCTCAGAATATTCTGCCTTGATTTTAATCAAGAGGAATGGAAATTTGAAGTTGTCTCAAACATACTTTTAAGGCCACCGTCATTTGCTGTCTCAAGCAGTTGATCCTATTCTAGCATGGGCAAAGTCAATTCACCTGGCTTATTCATAAATGGGTTGTGGATCTATTCCTTCCCAGTTTGGGGGTCTTTTGTTGTTGGGAGGTAATGCTTACATTCTTTTGAAAGCTGAGACAGGTGATCATGCACCAGCTGAGAAAAAGAAGGCCCTAGCTTAGTCTCTTTCAAAATCTTTGTTAATGTTTGAAACATTTCAGAAATCCCAATGTTTACTCATTGCCCCCATAATTCCAGTTTGGCTTTGAATGTAGCCATTTTATCTGCTGACTTGAACACAGCTGTCATTCCCTCCCGAAATGACGGATTGAGTTTGTTGAGCAGATAGAATATATCCCACAAGTGAGGAGTTTTGCTCTTGTTGCCCAGGCTACCGTGCCATGATGCCATCTCAGCTCACCGCAACCTCTGCCTCCCAGTTCAAGTGATTCTTCTGTCTCAGCCTCTCAAGTAGCTGGGATTACAGGTACCTGCCACCACGCCCAGCTAATTTTTGTGTTTTTAGCAGAGATGAAGTTTCACCATATTGGCCAGGCTGGTCTCGAATTCCTGACCTCAGGTGATCCACCCATCTCGGCCTTTCAAAGTGCTGGGATTATGGGCATGAGCCACTGTGCCTGGCTAAGTGAGCAAGTTTTGTGACCCATTATGTGTCACTGAAATATGCTGCCACTGGTGACTGTTTTTCTAAGAGAAATCTCTGGAGCAGCTCTCATAACTCAAAAACTCTGGCCAGGGATCTACCTTTAGAAAGCCATCTCACTTCTGTGTATAAGAGAAGACTCATGTGTTCTGCATCCATCCCCTCATAGAGCTGCATGAACAGATGTGATAAGGGCATGTACTTTAATGTGGTTGATAATTTTAATCACGTCCTGCAAAAGTTAAGTTCAGGTGACATTTTTCAGCTAGCCAGCATTTCTCTATGGATGACACAGTGCATAGACTCAACATTCAGAAGTGACCTCTTTGACCCAAGTGGTGAAACCAGAAACCTGTCCAGTCATGGCAGCCACTCCATCCTTGCATATACCAACACAAAATGACCAGTTCAGTTTTCCTAATACGTAATCATTCAAAGACTTGAATAGTTCTGCAGCTGTAGTGTTGGTTGGCAACAGAAGTGCACATAACATTTCCATGCATATCCTCCTGAAAAACATATAGCACAAAAATAAGCACTGTTGCCTTGTTGTCAACATCGGTAGACTTGTCAATCTGGATTGTGTACCATGGTGACTCATTAATCCTCTCTAACAGTTGTGCCTCAATATCTTCTACTATTTCATCAATTCGTCTAGTTATGGTGCCAACCAAAAGAGGAATACATGCCATCCTTTGAACTGCAGCCTCTCCTAAAAGTTCACAACAATTGTCCTTAGCAGCAGACAGGATCAACTCTTCATCGGTAGTAAACGGTTTCTCAGCTTTAGCAATGTTGTTAGCTACTAAGAATGATGCTCTCAGTGCAGACACATTTGATGACGTGCTGGCCTTCGATAATGGAATCTGTACTTGATAGTCACATTTTTTTCTTTTGAAAAACTCCAAAGGCTTGTCTTTTAATGCAGGACACTTGGTCTCCATGTGGCAAAGCAGTTTTGAAGGTTTCATGGCTTCGTTTGATAGCTAGTCACCAAATATACAAAGTGGCTTGGAGAATGTGAGTCGCCTGTTGCAATGAACTCGTAATTTAAGTAGGACTCTTGGTATTTTCTTTTAAGTGCAGGTTTCTTTTTGTTGGCAGTCTTAGAGTCTCCTGCTGTTTCACCATTGGGTCTTTTCCTGTTTTCAAAGAAGCTCTCCAGTAATGTTTATTTTTTACTCATTTTGGCTATGGTTAGGCTTACCAAAACTGTGACTGAGACAAGTGCACACTGCAGGAAAGAGGTGTGGATGGAAGTGGTAAATAAAATAATGATGGGCCATATGCAGACTAAAACAAGCATTGGATGCTGACTTAAAGCCCGCCACCAGATGCAGCTGTACAGTTGAAGTACACCAACTCACTGCCACTACAAAGCCTGCCACTAGATGCAGCTTAATTGTCACTTGCCATTCACTGATAGGGTTTTGATATGAGTCTGCAAGCAGTTGATTTTTTATGGTCTCTGTGTAGTCAAACATCTCTCCTAATGTTAACCTGTATTTGTAGCCACTCCTCAGCGCTAGCCTCACTACCTCAGCTCCATCTCAGATCATCAGGCATTAGATTCTCATAAAGGGCACACAACCTAGATTTTTTGCATGTGAAGTTCACGTTAGGGTTGGTGCTCCTATGAGAATCTAACGCTGCCGCTGATCTGACAGGAGGTGGAGCTCAGGTGGTAATATGAGCGATGGGGAACAGCTGTAAATACAGATGAAGCTTTGCTCCTGCTTGCTTGCCTGCTGGCTGTCCCCTCCTGTGTGGCCCAGTTCCTAACAGGAACCAGAGTTTGGAGACCCCTGTTTTAGAGAATCCGTTGCAGGGGCCCAGTAATTTCCTTTTCCTCAAGTTTTCATAATACATTTTCAAGTTTTTCAGGTATCATCAGACTTACTGGTTTTAAGCTTCTGAAATCTACCCCAACTGCTTTATGAAAATTGGCACAACATTTTCTTTTTGTAAGATCACCTTCAGAGGTTTCGTGAATAAATTTTCTTATCTCTTGTTCCAGTTTTACCTTAATGTTTCCTTTAAATATGTATTTTGTTCACTAAGATATTAGAAACTTGTATTTATGTATTATTTGGATATGCATGATATACATTTTCCTCAATGTTCCTCATAGCAACTTTGTGAAATATACAAGGTTATATATAGATGAAGAAACTGAGGCTAAAATAGTTTGTGATTTGCTCAGTTAGAGACTAATCCAGTGTGTTTGACCTCTCTACCTCTCTTCTAATAGAAATCAAGTATTTTTACTTTCTCTTCATCTTTTTTGTTTTCTTTTTTGGCGTGGGAGTGGGGGACTTGGAGGGTTGCTCTGTTGCCCAGGCTGGAGTGCAGTGGTGCAATCTTGGCTCACTGCAGCCTCCATCTCGTGGATTCAAGTGGTTCTCCTGCTTCAGCCTCCTGAGTAGCTAGGATTACAGGTGCGCATCACCATGCCTGGCTAAGTTTTGTATTTTTAGTAGAGCTGGGGTTTTGCCATGTTGGCCAGGCTTGTCTTGAATTTCCTGACCTTCCGAAGTGCTGGGATTATAGGCATGAGCCACCATGCCTGGTCCGTTTGTTATTACACTGTTTTCCCCCAACCCTGAACCTTTCTGTGTTTCTTTCATGTTACTCTGTGTATAGCTTAAAACAAGAACAAATAAACAAAAATCTATCCCCACTTTTTTCCTTTGCCATTTTTCGTTGACATCACCTCATTTTTGGTTTTAGTCTTTGTGGTAACTCTTTTCTGGTTTTTTTTGGAGGCTCTTTAAGAGTTCAGCCTGGCTGTAGGACCAAGTCATTGTTAGAATGCCTCGTTTTTATTTATGGTATTCTGTATCTTGAAAACAAAGGACATGCTGAGTCTTTTCAAAGAAGCATGGAATCCATGGAGCTGACTCTTGTTGTTACTGCTGAAATAATCAATGACTGAATGTACCACCAGCCTAAGATTCATGAAATGTGCATTAAAATCAGTTTGGAATGTTAGGTGAAATGTAAAAACAGCAGTATACTTTGTCACTGGTCTGATTTTTGTCTGGTATAAGAAAAAATATGACAAGAATGGGATTGTTTATGTGTCTTATAAAGCCAACATTGGAGTGGAAAAAATTGAGTGTTTGGGGATACACATTAATTCAAAAAGAAAATGATGCTGTCTGCTTTAACTGTGTTTGGATTAGAAACGGGGAAGATGAAATTGACATGGCCCTTTGCTGAAGTATTTTCAGGTGTTCAGACTATAGTAGGAATGCAGTAATAAGGACTGGATTTCAGAAATGACACAAG
This sequence comes from Sapajus apella, assembly GCF_009761245.1. NCBI lineage: Eukaryota > Metazoa > Chordata > Mammalia > Primates > Cebidae > Sapajus > Sapajus apella. The sequence continues at coordinate 12,456,895 of NW_022436965.1, read as the reverse complement.
AAGTCATCTATCTGTTTGCATCCTAGCACATCAACTTAATGTGTGTCCAGGAAAAAAAAAAAAAAGACTGATTCATGAACTGACTGTACTTACTGTTTGTTAGAGCCAAGTATGTTTGTGGTGCATGAAAACCTTTATCAGGGAGCTAGGATTTTCATAAGCAGTAATGTTTTTGTTTTTCTGGAATGCCTTGTAATATATAAAATTATAGCTGGGATAAATGTTTTTTTTTTTTCACAAGGGAAAGATTAATGGTTTGGATGTGTCAAATTTTATAGCCTAGCTATTCGTCATAAAATGAATCTGTAATATTTACTTTCCACACTACTCTGGATGATTTTAATTGTATAGTATTTAAAATTTATTTTTAGATCTTAGATGAGTTGACCAGAGACTAGTGGTAATATCAAGTATGGTATAGTATACAGATAGAAAAGGCTAGCAGTTCATAATACTATATAGTGTGTGTGCCAAATTCAGCTTATTAACAGTATCTTATAAAATGAGTCTTTCAGATCATCTATTTAAAAATCACCTGGAATTCTTGTTAAAAATTCATATCCTCAGGCTGTTTTTTCTTCCATCTCTCACCAGTCAGAATATCTGAGAACTGCCTACAAATTGTATTTAACAAGCACCCAGGTAACCTGGATGTACATTAAAAGTTGACATCTCCTGACTTAGAACATTCAACATGTTATACATATTGCTTTTCTGTTTAAGATGATTAAATTATGAGATCTTTGAAGGCGGGGAGAGCAAGAGTATCTGTTTTCAGTTTATGAATAGAATGAATTTGGAGGTTTAAAACAAAGCTAGCACATAATTACAGCATTTATTTCATTTATTAGTTTCTCCTGAGGAGGAAACTTGGCTTTGAATTTTATAATTTAGGTCTTTGAACATCTAATTTTTGTTTAATCAGAGTAGAAAGTACTGTAATGCTTCTAAAAATGCATTTACGGTTCCTGTTGAGCTAGGGAAATATAGATAAGCTACATGTTCAAACTTGCCTTGTGGTCCCATTTTACTGTCCTTTCCTCCTAGAGCTATTCCAGATGTTTTCTGAAATTGGTCCTGAATTAAAAAATAAAGAGAAAGGACATAAAAAAATGTGAGGTTTAAATTCAGTGTTGTATAAAATGTAGTATTTTTGTTGTTTTTTCTGTCACCCAGGCTGGAATTCAGTGGTGCAATCATGGCTCACTGTAGCCTTAACCTCTTGGGCTCAATTGATCCTCCTGCCTCAGCTTTCAGAGTAGCTGGGACTACAGGTGCATGCCATGATGCCCTGCTAATTTTTATATTTGTTATAGAGGTAGGGTTTTGTCATGTTGCCTAGTCTAGTCTTAAACTCCTGAGCTCAAGTGATCCTTGTGCTTCGGCCTTCTAAAGTGTTGGTATTACAGGCATGAGCCGTCTTGCCTGGCCCAAAATACACTATTAGTGACATTCTTATCTATGTCAGGATTTCCAAACTTCTCCCTCACCCAAAGGAAATACCTAGAACTCCAGAAAATGAAAGTAGACCTTACACACCTCATAGGTGTTCCTGAGGCATTTCCTAAGAACTCAAGGGTTTTGGGCATGAAATTGGAAAATCACTGGAAGAAGTGGTAGCTAATTTTTATTAAATTTTACATAGAAAGAATAGGAGAGAGTTTGAAGTTCTGTCAAAGCTGTTTAATCCTTAGAGTGGTAGTTCTCAGACTAAAGGGATTTTGCCCTCCAAGGGATATTTGACAAAGTCTGCAGACCTTTTTTGTTGTCTCAACTGGGGTTGGGGGAGGGGAACCACTGGTATCCTGTGGGTGAAGGCCAGAGTACTGCTAAAGATTCTACAGTGCATGGTGCCCCTCATAACAAAGTCTTATCCTGTCCTAAATATTAAGAGTACCTAGGTTGAGAAACTCTGACTTAGAAAAATGTTTTCTAAAATATAATTTAGTTTGCAGTGCATATTCTCTATGGATAAGAGTTTAGTGGACAAGAGGCAAATATTTTCATAAACAAGTAGCTTAGTAAGTTGTGGTTTTTTACTGTTAGGTTACTCTTTTATTAGGATGTTTATTTTGCAAAGATATTTTGATTAAACATAAGTTTTCTTTCAACAGCTTTAGTAAGATTTTTAATAAGAAAATGTTATTTGTGTTTTATGTATGATACCCTATTAGACATATGTGGTATGAGACAACAGCCTATCTTTTGGAATTGCCCTGCCTTCCTTTTGGGAGAGACTCTAATTTTATGACCAGCCTCTATCAGTTGATTTGGTTTTTTAAAAGAAACAATACTTTTTTAGTCAGCTTTATTAAAATGGGTTAACTTTTAAAATGTGGAAAATTTCACCTTTCTCCATGAGCCTTTTTTTTTTTTTCTATTAATTCAGCACCAAAGAAGTGTTATAGTGAGGTAAAAAACTTGGGTTTGAAAATGTTTTATCTCAGACTTTGAGAAATTATCTCCTATCCTTTTTAGGTTCTCACAAATTGGCAGTCATTGAAATATCCTGGAAGAATTAATGCCCAAACATCAATTAGAAAAAGCATGTTAAGGAAATCTAGTCACTCAAAATGCTTCCTTCAATCTTATTTCCTCTAGCAAATATGCAGCATTTTGGCCAATTCCTGTGGCATATGTTTAGTAAATGTTTTCCATTTCAGATCATTTTTGCTTTATATTTTATGAGAAATTGAAGTATCTGACTGGTGGTGATTGTTGAGAATATATTTTACTACTTATTTAAAATTTTGTTCACTAAATTATTTTCTAGGACATTGGAATGGCATCTTTTCATATGCAACATAGAATGTATGCTTACTATATTAGTCCATTTTACATTGGTATAAAGGAATACCTGAGGCTGGGTAGTTCATAAAGAAAAGTTTAATTGTCCCAGCATTCTTCAGGCTATACAGGAAATGCAGTGCCAGCATCTGCTTCTGGTGAGGGCCTCAAAAAGCTTACAATTATGGTATTTTATTTTTTGCTATTGAAATTAAGAGCTTAATTATTTTTCAGAAGAATAACAGTATGCTTTCCTGTATTCTGATAATGGATGTGATATTCTAAGCAGCTTAAAATTACATTGACAAGGTTTCCTGCTTTCTCGCACTTAGTAGCTGGGACTGTCAAACAGATGCAGAACAAACAGGTGAAGAATTTGTTTTGTTATCTTTCAGTTCCTTTTCAATTAGATTGAAAAGTAGGGGTATATAATCCTACATTTTAGACTATTTGCATGAACCATCTTGAAGAATTAAAGAAGATATTCTAGAATAGCAGAATTCATTTTTCATACATTATATGGTGACAGTGAGAGAAATTATATTGCTGATACAGTTGTACATATATTTGGCCAGTTGGCAGATACTTGGACACCTACCTAAGGATCAAAGGTTGGTGCTGGGCATTGTAGGGATACAGATAGTTATAATAACTGATATTTTATAATGCTTACTATGTGCCAGACACTTTTTAGGTACTTGGAACTTATTATTTGTATAATTTTTACAGCAGTCGTATGCTGTTACCTCTATTTTGCAAATAAGAAAACTGAGACATAGGGAGGATAAGTATCTTGGCCAAGGTCACAAAGTTGGTGGCAGAGTTTGGATTTGAAACCTGGTGATATGGCTCTGGAACCTGTGTTATAAGCCTATACTTAATATCAGAAGGCAGAAGACGTGGTTCCTGCCCTCAAATAGCCTGTTGTCTAGTTGTGATGACAAGTCTCAAACACACGTAAAGATATATAATGTATATGTTTTAAGGTTGTAGACAGTAAATAAGTGCTATTAAGTAGAAATATTCATCTATTTATTTGACTAGGTTGGCACAGCAAGGCAATCCCGACTGGCATAATCAGGATTCTACACTCTGGCCATCTTGTTGCATAACACTGAGCAGCTGAGATGGGCTGTGCACTGTGCATTTGCACTCTACATGAGTAAGATTTAAAGAAACACCATTCTTTCAGTCATTATCTTTTAAAAAACACTTTTAATCATGCACAGGTAATTACGTTGAATAGTTTATTAAAATTCTGTCACTTATTTCTGAAACCTATTCAAATAAAAATGTGGGAAAGCTGAAGAGTGAGTACATTTTACAACTTAGCTGCCTTTTTCAGATTCCTACTTGCACTACTGTTTGGAAGTTGTTCTTCATATTCCATGGGAGATGATGGGGAATGGGAAGATAAGAAGGGAGTAGGGACATTCATTCAATTCCTGTAAATGACTTTTATTAACATTGTTCTAATGCTTCAGGTTTGTGCTCAGAAACAGGGTGTGTCATTCATTACATAGCATGCTGTCACGTCCAGTCTGCTGCCTCATGACTTCTCTGAGTAAAACTGACTCAATCAGTGGTTTGAGGCCTGGCCTTCAGCACAAGGGAACCAAACACCCACTTAGAGCAGCTAGATTAATACTGTCTTTCTTTCTGAGATACTTAAGGTAGGATTGCTGTCTAATTCTTTGTCCTTTATTTTGTAGCTACTTTTGCCTCAATCATATTGTGACCCACAAACAGGTTGAGTCAACCTATAATGATTAATTTTAATATTTCCAGAATGTGTCAAATGTGTCACAATGGCTTGAAGATAGAGACTTACCAAAGGTTATTCCTGGTTTTTAAGTAGCATTCCTTCTAATATTTGTTATTATCCAGTACTTCTTAATGATAGTATAGTAAGTTCAATGTTTTCTCTTGGCTTTGAATTATTCTTGAGTTTTAGAGAAATACATGGCCTGTTAAAAATTAGGCAGCAGGAAAAAATATTTTCTATTCTGAAATAGAAGCATTTAAAGGCACAAGAAAATGGTAATTGTAATTCTCTTTTTTCCTGTGAGAATAGCAAGAAGAGCATTAACTCTTTGCCGTTTTTTATAGTAAGTAATCATAATACATCATTCCTTTATCATTGATAGTGTTTTCTCTGATTTTTAAAATTTCAGGGATAAATTATCTGGGAAAAGCCTATCTTTTTTGAAACCTTGTATTTGAGAGAATTACCTGATAGAAAGAAAACTCAAGGCTTACAAAGGAAATGAAGTTAACATTACATTTTATAACTTCGTTAGTTTTAGGCTGGAGATGTATTCCTCTAGTGGTGATTTTTAAAAGATCACCTTTAGTATATTTGCTTTTGTTTTCTCCAAACTTATTCTAAAATCTAGACTTTTCATATATATACTCCCATAGCCCATAGATATATTTCCCCCTCTTTCTCTGATCAGGAGAACTGTACATCATTTCAGTTGAATTTTGTCATTGTTAATTTGTTTTTATTTTATTTTATTTTATTTATTATTATTATTTTTTTTGAGACGGAGTTTCGCTCTTGTTACCCAGGCTGGAGTGCAATGGCGCGATCTCGGCTCACCGCAACCTCCGCCTCCTGGGTTCAGGCAATTCTCCTGCCTCAGCCTCCTGAGTAGCTGGGATTACAGGCACGCGCCACCATGCCCAGCTAATTTTTTGTATTTTTAGTAGAGACGGGGTTTCACCATGTTGACCAGGATGGTCTCGATCTCTTGACCTCATGATCCACCCGCCTCGGCCTCCCAAAGTGCTGGGATTACAGGCTTGAGCCACCGCGCCTGGCCGTTAATTTGTTTTTAAAGAGTAGAAGTTTACTGTAAATGACTAGTAGAAAAAGAGAGAGCCAGATAAAGAGCATTACCTCTAAATATAAAAAATTAAGAGAGAGGAAATGATTGCGCTAGTGACTAAATTGCTAAAGCTGTGAAGAACCAGTGGTGAAAATTTTCTCAATTTTCTTTGGAAGACATTTCATTTTGTGGAACAAAATTTGAAAGGGCCTTTAAAGATACTGTAGTTTAGTTCTCTCATTTTCACCTAAGGTTCATCAGCCTAGTTCTTCTGACTTCGATGATGTGTTCTTTCTACATCACTGCCCAAATATTTGTGATCTTTTAGGTGTCTAAAGAATTTATTTACTTTAAAACCTCAAAATTTAAAAAATTGATCCCTAGAGAAAATGCTTTTGCATTTTGTAAACAAATGAAGTGCCTATCAATTTTTATTATTTGAAATCAGATAAATAGGAGTTCTAATTCTGGTCATCCCATTTAACAGCTGAATAATATATTACTTAATCTCTGTGTCTCAGTTCCCTGGTTAGAGATATGAAGATAATAATAGATTTCAACTTGTTAGTTTGTTGTGAGGATTAAATGAGTTACTCAGAATCTCAGATAGATAATGTTACAACAGAGATTAGGGAATGATTTTTGTTATTGTTGTTGTTTGAAACATAATACTCTGTATATCTTTTTTTGTTAAGCAACTTTATTGAGGTGTAATTTATGTACTATAAAATTCACTCACTGTAGTTGTACAATTCACTGATTTTTAGTAAATTTATAAAGTTGTATAGCCATCACTTCAATCCAGTTTTAGAACATTTCCATCATTTCCACAAATTCCTTTGAATCTGTTTGTAGTTAATGCCTACTCTCAACCCTAGGTAACCACTGATCTGCTTCCTGATTCCCCTAAATGTGCCATTTCTGGACATTTCAATACACAGAATTGTAAAATGTGTGGCTTTTTGTGACTGGGTTCTTTCACCATAATGGTTTCAAGGTTCATCATGTTTTAACATGAATTAGTACTTTTTTTTTTTTTTTTTTTGGCTGAATAAGATTCTGTTGTATAGATATTCCGTACTTTGTTTATTCACTCAGTAGGACATTTGGGTTTTTTAGCTATTATGAATAATGCTACTATAAACATTCATGTACAGGTTTTTATGTTAACATATGTTTTATATAGTATGAACATACATATGTTTTATATGTTAAGGTATATAGGTTTCAGTTCTCTTTGGCATATACCTAGCACTGGAATGGAGGGGGTGTGGTCATATAGTCACTCTATGTTTAACCTTTTGAGGAAATGCCAGATTGTTTTCCATAGCAGCTGTACTATTCTGCATTTCCACCAGTATTGTATAAGGGCTCTGATTTCTCCATATCCTCCCAACACTTATTTTTTTGTTACTTTTTTCATTTTCTAATAGCCATCCTAATGTATGTAAAGTGGCATTTCATTGTGGTTTTAACTTGCATTTTTCCTGATTGCTAATTATGTTTAACACCTTGTTATATGCTTACTAGATATTTGTGTATTTTCTTTAGTGAAGTGTCATTTCATATGTTTTGCCCACTTTAAAATTGGGCTATCTGCTTGATGAGTTGTGTGAATTCTTTATATATTCTGAATAAAAGATCTTTATAAAGATAGGTGATTTTAATATGTTTTCTTTTAGTCTGTGGCTTATCTTTTTATTTCTTCATGTCTTTTGGAATGTAGAAGTTTAAAATTTTGATGAAGTTCAGTTTGTCAGGTTTATCTTTTATGAGTCATGGTTTTGGTATCATATCTGAGAACCCAGCTTAATCTGAGGTTGTGAACATGTTCTCCTGTGGTTTTTTTTTTTTTTTTAAGAAATTTTATAGTTTTAGTTTGGAAATTTAGATCTGTGATCCATTTTAGGTTAATTTTTGTGTATGATTATGAGGTAAGACCCCATAAGTTCATTTTTTAATATGTGGGTATCTAATTATCCTGACATTGTTGTTAGAAAGATTTTCTTTCTTCATTGAGTGATCTTGGCCTCTTTGTTGAAGAATGAATGTTTGATACATCTATGCACATGGAAACATGTTTTTTTCTTTTTGACACCTCATGAAATTAGAATAATTAAAATATCAGGACTCATTGGCCAGATTCATATTTTAGAATTAACGTAAGTGGTGGTATTACAGACTTTCCCTTTTTATGATATATGGGCATTTGCATAATTAAGGAATATCTTCATTTCATATATAGAACAGGTCTTTTCCATATCATATTCAAATTCAGCAGGGCAATTTGTAAAACAATTGCTGTACAGTGCATTTAAAATAATGCCTCATATTAAACTTGATTTTTGAAAAAGCCAATTCCCATATCTTTATTTCATTGTCATTCTGGGCCTGTGGTCATTGACTTCCACCCAGATTTCAACACGAGGAAATGTAATATGTGATTGACAATTGGCAAGTCATATGACTTTGGACTTTTGTAGGATGAAGGTTAAAAGAAAAATGTTCAATTAAGTTTCTTTCTGTTTTTTGTTAAGTTGCTCTGAAATATCCCCCTGGCCTACTCTATTTGTTTTGACATCTGACATTTGAAAGAGCACTTTCTTCCCCCTAGAAAATCTTACATAGTCTCAGTTACATCACTTCTGTGTGGGGGAGAGAATTGATTCTTTTATTTATTATATATTGTGTACAAGTTAGTTATTGAATGCAATCTTGACTACAGTTTATATTGACTTGAGTAGTTTATCATATGGGACATGTAAACAAGCCATATGTCAAGTGTAGTATCCTTGATTTAGTCCTGGTCTTTAGATGCTAACTTTAGGGGGAAACAGAATAAACAAACCTCTAGACCAAAGATTTGTTTTTTCTTCACCTTGTTTGGCAGATATACTCAAATATTAATCCTGGTCTTCATATGTTCCTTTCACTTAAACAATAACATTTGTTATTGTTAGGTTAAAAGATGAATTCATATTTTAAAATTCCAAACAATTAGAGTAAAACCCAGTAAGTGCCAAGACCCTTTTAATGGCAAGCCTCTTTGATGGAAATATTTATTTTATTAGATATAGGCATGGTTTCACTCTGTGGCCCAGACTGGATTGCAGTAGCACAATCATAGCTCACTGCAGGCTTGAACTCCCAGGCCCAAGTGATTCTCCCACTTCAACCTCCTGAGTTGCTGGCACTGTAGCTGTGTACTACCACGGCTGGCTAATCTTTTTTTTTTTTTCTTTTTGTAGAGACAGGATCTCTCTTTGTTGCTGATGCTGGTCTCAAACTCCTGGTTTCAAGAAGTCCTCCTGCCTCAACCTCGTACAATGCTGAGATTATAGGTGTGAGCTACTTTGCCCAGCTAGGATATATTTCAATTAATTTTCTTCTCTCTTGGAAAGTATACACCAAACTTAATTTAACATTCTTTTAGTAACTCTTGTAAGATGATGGTGGTTTTTCCAAAAAACTTGACACTTAGCTGAACATTCTATATAAATTATCTTCTTTCCTCATCACATACAAGTTAAATGTTAGACTGAGGAGTAGGTGAGTTATCCCCAAGGAAGTAAAATGATGTTAATTTTCTTGAGGTCACATGAATTGTGAGTAGCTGACTGTTAGTGTGAATTTTGGGCAGTCCAACTACAGAGCCTTGAACTCTTAAATATTATACTGTATTACCTCGACATGTTTCTAAAAATAATGATTACTTGCTATGTGAATGCCCTCAGTAGTTTTGAACATGGTGGAAATGTTTATCCCTAAACTAAAATTCCGATTAGGCTATTGTGTTTTGAGTCTTTATAGCCATGTTTTATAATTTTTGTTTCCTTCCTCATTGTTAGGACTCTTTTCTTCCTCCCTTTCCTTTCCCTCCCCTCCCCTCTTCCCTTCTCTCTTTCTCTTCCCTCCCTTTCCCCTATTCTCTTCTTAAGAGTCTTGCTCTGTCACCCACACTGGAGTATAGCCTCAAACTCCTGGGCTCAAGTGATCCTCCCACCTCAGCCTCCTGAGTAGCTGAGACTGCAAGTGTACACCACTATACCCGGTTAATTTTAAAAAAATTTAATTTTTGTTTTGCAGAGACAGTCTCCCTGTGTTGCCATGGCTGGTCTCAAACTCTTGGGCTCAAATGATCCTCCTGCCTTGGCCTCCCAAAGTGCTGGGATTATAGGTGTGAGCCACTGTGACTGGCCTCTTTTTTCTTAAAAAAAGTAATTTACTACTCTCAGTGAACCATACCTGTTTTCTGTTGTCTTATTTATTTCTGATCCTCTGTGGCCTTGAAGATCATATAAGCAAGCTTGTTAGTGTAGTTTTTAATCTAGAAGTGAATAGGGTCATATATGAGGAGAATATAAATCACCTAGTAATTTACCTATAGTTATACAAGGCAGTTATTAGATTGGTGCAAAAGTAATTGTGGATTTGCAGTTATGAATGGTAACTTTTAATGTTGAGGAGGTAGAATTTGAATAACAATATGGATTTTTTTTAAGGGTTAGAGGATGTGTACCATAACTGATTTGTATGTCACTTTTGTTGCTTTGATCCACTTTTTACAATTCAGATTTTTTTTTTTTTTTTTTTTTTTTTGGAGACAGTGTTTTGCTCTGTTGCCCAGGCTGGAGTATAGTGGCATGATCTCGGCTCACTGCAACCTCCGGCTCCTGGAATCAAGTGATTCTCCTGCCTCATCCTCCCAAGCAACTGGGATTACAGGCATGCGCCACCACACCAGCTAATTTTTGTGATTTCAGTAGAGACAGGATTTCACCATGTTGACCAGGCTGGTCTTGAATTCCTGACCTCAGGTGATTCACCTGCCTTGGCCTCCCAAAGTGCTGGGATTACAGGTGTGAGCCACTGTGCCCAGCCTACAATTCAGAAATTTAAATGATACTTTTAAAAGAGCTTGAGGCAGGGAAGTGAAATCCATGAATTAAGAGTATAGTTTGATATGTTTTAGAGCTCAGTGATTTGTCCTTTGTCATCCTTCTACTGCATACCTTTCTTCTTCTCCTCACTTCCAACCCTTTAGTAAACTTGCCTGAGGCATTAGCTTTAATCTTATGCATTTTGTTTTGCTCCCCTGCCTTTTTGTTATAAATATTATCATGGCACGAAACAAAAAACCTGTCATCTGCCTTTCCATGATCACTTTGGTGACACTGTGTCAGCTCTATGAGTAGTAGGACAGACTTGAATGTGGCATGTGTGCAAGGATGTTATTTAACTTTCTTAATCTTGAATGCCACCAGAAAACATTCTGCTCCCTGTTACTTTTTTAAAAAAATTACTTTGTTTTATAGTAAGGAGTTGGGGAATGTGTGGTGGCAGGGGAGTAATGTAAGTTGCTTTATAACTTACTGTCTAACAAAGTTCTGAAAATTTGATATGTAATTAGGCACTTTAGGGTATAAGGTTTTCATAACAGTTTTGGTTAGGGCTCTTGCCCTGCTCCCAATAAAGCCTTTCCACAGGGCGAATGTAAAAGAGTTGAGGGAATCCTCCTGAGGTTTAAATAAGTCAAATCAGTAAGTAATAGGAGTGCTCTCTAAGTCTGTCAGTGCCTCTCTTTCTTACTGTACTTAATATCCAAAGGGCACCACATTTCTTTTCAGCTAATTATGTTCTTTATGAGTGACTGTCAAATTAGGGAGAGATGTGACAGGATCATGGGGAGATACCTTTTCTGATTAATAGCTGCCTTGCTCCTCAAGATTCTAATTAATATTGGGAAAGGAAAAAAGCTGAGGTAGATATTCATACAAATAATGTGAGAAATTTAATAATTGAGAGATTCTTTAATTTTTTATCTATTGCTGTATAACAAATTACCCCAAAACTTAGGAGCTTTAAACAAGGAACATTTATCTATTACCTCACATAGTTTTGTGTATCAGAAATGTAGGAGCCAGTTAGCAGAGTTATTCTGGCTCAGGGATTCTCATAGCATTGTAGGCAAGATATTGGCTAGGCTAAAGTCATCTGAAGGCCTCTTTGGAGTGGGAGGATGGCCCATTTGTATGGCTCTTGTCAGGAGTGTTTACTTCCTTAGTGGCTGTTGACAGGAAGCCTTAGTTGTTAATCATGTGGACCTCTCTACAGAGCTGTTTGAATAACCTCAGAACATGGCCTAGAGTGAGTAGTCTCAGCTACTTGAGGGACTGAGGTGGGAGGATTGCTTGAACCTGGGAGGTGGAGGCTGTAGTAAGCCGTGATCATGCCACGGTACTTCATCCTGGGTGACAAAGTGAGACTCTGTCTAAAAAACAAAAAAAGGACTAGGTGATGTTGAAGGTAAAGCCTGTTGTAGGGACAGACCATCGACATCAATTGCCAGCAAAACCAATAGCCAACACCATAGACATTTCAACTGGTTCATTTTACAGAATTCTGACTCTCTTTAATGGGTGCCAAAACTGTTGCTCCCAGATCAGTTGCAGACAAGAGCAGAGCTGTCACTGGAAATCTCAAACAGGTAGGATCAAGATTTTGAAGGATTTCTTTGAAGAATTGTAACAAGAAATGAACGTAGTTTTACCAGTATATCCTGAAGACAAAGTACAATCAAATCACTGGCTACCAAGAGGTGGAAGTCAGAGCAGAAGCAGATTGATCAAGACCAAAGATCATGGCAATAGTTTTTTGGGATACTCAAGGATTTTTGCTTGTTGACTTTCTGGAGGGTCGATGAATGCCAACATCTGCTTATTATAAGAGTATTTTAAGAAAGTTAAAGCATGAGCAGAAAAATGCCCAGGAAATCTTCACCAGAGAGTACTTCACCACCATGGCAGTGCTCTTACTCATTCTTCTCATCAAACAGGGTCAATTTTGGGATAGTTTGATGCATATTTATTGGGCACCCACCCTGGAGTCCTGATTTGGCTCCTTCTGACTTCTTTTTTGTTTCATAATCTTAAAATATCTTTAAAGGGCATCTATTTTTCTTCAGTTAATAATGTAAAAAAGACTGCATTGACATGGTTAATGCAGGACCCTCAGTTCTTTAGGGATGAACTAGATGCCTATTATCATTGCCTACAGGTGTCTTGACCTTGATGGAGCTTATGTTGAGAAATAAAGTTTATACTTTTTATTTGCATCTTTTTTTTTTTTTTTTTTTTTAAAAAGGGATTCCCCTTTTTCGCCCAGGCTGGAGTGCAGTGGCATGATCTTGGCTCACTGTAACCTCTGCCTCCCAGGTTCAAGGTGTTCTCCTGCCTCAGCCTTCTGAGTAGCTGGGATTACAGGCACCTGCCACCATGCATGGCTAATTTTTGTATTTTTAGTAGAGACGGTTGTGTTGGTCAGGCTGGTCTCATACTCCTGACCTTGTGATCCACCTGCCTCGGCCTCCCAAAGTGCTGGGATTACAGGCATGAGCCACCCATGCCTGGTTATTTTCATCTTCTAATTCCATTTTCCACAACCTTTTTGGAGTTCCCTTGTATTTCCAGAATACTTGTGAATGGCTATTTCAAATTAATTTGGCCTAAATATTATCCCAATGTATTAACCTTAATTGGAGAATGTTAAAAATCTTATCTCTGTATTAAAAAAAAAAAATCCTGTTCCCGCATACGTGTTAGCTGAATTCCTAAGGGTAAACTGAGAAATTCTATAATTTAACTACTTGATTTACCTATTGTAGCAAGTATATAAAATATAGAAAGGAAACGGCATTTTACATATACCATTGTATTAGTCTGTTTTCAGGCTGCTGATAAAGACATACCTGAGACTGGGCAATTTACAAAAGAAAGAGGTTTAATTGGACTTAGAGCTCCAAGTTGCTGGGGAAGGTCTCACAATTATGGCGGAAGGCAAGGAGGAGCAAGTCCAGTCTTACTTTGATGGCAGCAGGCAAAGGAAAGAATGAGGAGGATGCAAAAGCGGAAACCCTGATAAAACCATTGGATCTCATGAGACTTATTCACTACCATGAGAACAATATGGGGAAACCACCCCCATGATTCAATTATCTCCCACCAGGTCCCTCCTACAACATGTGGGAATTATGGGAGTACAATTCAAGATGAGATTTGGGTGGAGACACAGAGACAAACCATATCAACCATATGAACTCTTTGGATCTGGAGAATAAACATCATGTTTTTAAAATCTAGGATGATCCTAATTAGCTAGGATTGACAATATGAAAGAAATACAGATAGTGAATATGAAATTATCCAGATTTTTAGTTTATAGATTTTTATGTAAACCACTGTTCTTTTGTAGCTCTGTATTTAATGAAGCATTTCCTTCTGGTAAGATAGTTTTCTTTTAAACAGAGAGGCAATATAATGTAGCAGAAAGATTGTATGTAGGCTTGGAATTAGACAAATTTGAGCTTGAATCTTTGCTTTACCTGTGGGACCATGAACCAGCTGCCTAATCTCCAAATTTGTTTCCTCATCTAGAAGAATAGCATCTATCTAAGGTTTATTGTGAAGACTAAACAAAATTATGTGAAGGGTTACCCAGCGTTTCTTAGATACTCTGTTTTTTTCCCTTAAAGGATTTGGCCAGGCACTGTGGCTCACGCCTGTAATCCCAGCATTTTGGGAGGCTGAGGCGGAAGAATCACTGGAAGTCAGGAGTTCGAGACCAGCCTAGTCTGTCTCAAAAAAAAAAAAAAAAAAAGAAAAGATAAGACAACCAGAAAAGAAAAGGTGTCCCTAACAAGATGTATTTAAAATGATACATAAAAGCCTAGCCCTATCCCTGCAGTGAGAATAATATGTGCAAAGCTTTAGAAGAAGAAAAGCTTGACAGTTTTAAGAACTAATTGAAGGGTTTTGTCCTTTAATTAGATGTAGTGTAGGATAAGATTGGAGAGGTAGCTAGGAGCCAGATCTTAAGGGCCTTTGAGATTGTGATAAACATTTATTTGTATTTAATTTTTAATGTAGTTGAAACCATTGGAGAGTTTAAATCCACAAGGGCTGTAATTCTGGTTTCCCAAATTTTGAGACAGTAAGCTGCAGTTAACTTCTGTGGAGAAATTTATCTTTCTCTTATTATTCAGAGTCTTAGAATCTAATGTTTATTACTTGGTTTCAAGATTTTATTCTTTTTTCAAAAGCTGGTGAATAAACTTGGGTAGAGGAGATCCATGTAGATCTATGATCTTTTCTCAGCAAGAAATTTAAAAATAACTGCAGAGACTGAAATAGAACTTTCTCTTCTCGGTTTTGCTTCTGTTCCCAGAATTGAAGTTACATTTTCCTCTGTCCTTTTTCTCCCAATTATTGCATTTTTAAGGAAGTTGGGAATTGAGCATTTGAAGTTAGTTTTATTGTCTCCCTCTGTTGTTTTTCTGTAGTGTGTGGCATAGTTTTTACTGTTGGTGAAGCAGATTTTCTGGAACACTCTAAGGCACATACAGTCCCAGTCCCCTTTTTTCTGTCGGTGCTAAGAGAAGCCTATTGCCTATGCTTCTGTCACCTGAGGTATATAGTAGGGCATAATATTGAGCACTAATTTATTAGCTATTGTTAACTTTTAAATCACTTTTTAAAAGTTTTGTAATTTCATTTCACAGAATGAAAAATTTTTCAGTGGTTTTAGGAAGAAAGCCTCAGATGCTTACTGATGCTTTCAAATAGTCAACAAAAAGTAGAGTTACAGATTTTGTGAAATGATTTGTCTGTGGCCAAAGAAATCATGATTGTGACTCAGATGATTTGGTTAAATGTATACCAAATAATTTTTTTTTAACTATGGAAGAATATATGAAGTATCTAAAGTTGATACTGTTTTTATTCACCATTTCTGCTTCATATTTTATAGAGATTGTTCTTAATCCAGTGAGGGTGATTTAGGGGACACGTGTTCTAGATTGCCAAAGGCATTGTGGAAACAGAGCGCTCTCACTTCTGTCCTGCCCAGTGCTTTCCAGAAGCTGTCAGCAGAAGTGCCACGTGCATTTTCTACCTTCTGTTAGCTATGCAGAAGGAAGAGGAAGAAAAA
Organism: Sapajus apella; assembly: GCF_009761245.1. Lineage (NCBI taxonomy): Eukaryota > Metazoa > Chordata > Mammalia > Primates > Cebidae > Sapajus > Sapajus apella. The sequence continues at coordinate 12,441,293 of NW_022436965.1, read as the reverse complement.
TATTGTATTTTTAGATACTTGAGTTAATTAAGATTATTATGGAAATAGAAAAATGGTGATGGATATCTTTATTTGACTGCACAGGGAGAGAATTGTTTGGAATCTGAAGATCTTTTGGTCACCTTTATAAAAAAGAATTAAAATTGATAACCATGCTAAAGTCATGAGCTGATTCTCCTTAAGTTCCTTGGAATAGTCAGATGAATGATATCATATACTTTTGTATGTTGTTATAATGGTGATTCTTTTATGCCACGTATGAATATATCTCAAATGTAAAAGTTTTACATAAGATACATTTTTTAAATAGTTTCATGAATTATAACTGATTTTATCATGCACACTAAGACATCATAGACATCATTGTGTTGATCTCTCTTCATAACAGAGAGATTATATGTATGAGCCATGTAACCTTGAGTGAGCTGTATAATCTCTTTATTTCTCATTTCTCTCATCTCTAAAATGATATGAAAATGCCCTATTTAATTTGATTCTGAGCTGCATTTTTTTTTTCACATTTAATGGCTCTGAAATCAGGATACATGTTTGTGATTGCCATATTTTATTATGAGTCACATGACAATGGATATGAAGTTATATGAAAATTCTTAATTTATACCTTTTGGTAGGATTACTACATCTGGTCATCCTAATAGAGTTGATGATAGTACATACCTCAAAGGACTTTTGTGAGGATCAAATCACTTGATATATGTAAGGTACTTAGAACAGTTCCTGCCATCTAGTAAATGCTATATGTGTTAGCTATTTTTAATATCTATTAGAAATAGAATAGTGATTGGCTGATTTATTTATAATTTTAAGATTATATAATACCTTTTATCTGTGGACTAAAAAGCATTTTTTATTGGAAAATTTCAGAGTGAGAACAGTGTTTCTGAATTTTTAAAAGTTATTCTTTACCATTACTCCATGTTCTTTAATTTGATTCCCAATATGGCACAGAGTTTTTGACAAAATATTTTTTAGTTTTTACCAAGTTGGAAAGTTACCTATAAGAGGTGAAGAAACTGTAGGGAAGTTATTTATTTATTTATTTGTTTATTTATTGGTACTGTACCACATGAACTCTATGTCATGCTATAATTATTGTGTAAAATTGTCAGTTATCCTAATTTTTTTTAATGTGGATTTTTCCAAGGTGATTTCCTTTGTAGTAAATTAGTGATAAAACTATCTAAACACTCTATTACCTTTAATGGGAATGAAATGTACACAAATTTTGATATTTCATAATAAAAAGTCAGGGTACCTTTTATGCAGCTCCTCTTTGTGAAAACCAGAGCACTTTATATGTGCGCTTTTTTACTTTGCTATACATAATGTCTTTCTTTTTGCAAATACCCTTTTAAAAGTTGGTCTTATACTTTGCTCTACTTTTTAATACTAAGAAGTGAAAGAACTTGTCACCTTATTGGTAAATATCAGAATTTGAACCCAATTCTACATTATTCTAAAACCTATGAAAGCAGATTGAAGTTTAAAACTTGCCTTTTCAGACTAGGGCAGTGTTTCTCAATCTTTTTTCATTATTGCTCCTCCAAGGACCCTTTTTGTTTTTTAAAATAGACTTTATCTTTTAGAGCAGTTTGAGGTTTACAGAAAAATTGTGCAGAAAGTACAGAGAGTTTCCATGTGCCACTCTCTCCCAAGCACACACAATTTCTTCTATCTTAGTGTGGTACACTCATTACAGTTGATGAACCAATATTGATATATTATCAATTTACATTAGGTTTTTCTCTTTGTATTATAAAGTCGTATGGGTTTTGACAAATGCCTAATGACATATCTCTACCATTACAGTATTATACAGGATAGCTAATTGCCCTAAAAAATACCCTCTGTTTCTCCTCTTCATGCATTCTCTCCTCCTGCTGAAACCCTGTCAATCACGAATATGTTTACTGTCTCTATAGTTTTGCCTTTTCCAGAATGTCATATGGTTGGAGTCATACAGTATTAGCCAATTCAAACCGGCTTTTTTCGTTAAGCAATATGCAGTTAAAAGGTTCCTCCATGACTTTTTGTGGCTTGAGAGCTCATTTTTAAAAATCACTGAATAATGCTCCATTGTATTGGATATACCACAGTTTATACATTTACCTGTTAAAAAACATCTTGTTTGCTTCCAGTTTTTCGTCATTTTTAATTTGTGAACTCATCACATGTTTTACTTGAAAAGCAAAATCCTAAGAAATCCTTTAGACCTCCACTGTATTAGGTCATTCTTACGTTGCTATAAAGAAATACCTGAGACTGTTAATAAAGAAAATAAGTTTAATTGGCTTATGGTTCTGCGGGCTATACAAGCATGGCACCAGCATCAGATGCTGGTGAGGGCCTCAGGAAGCAGAAGGCTAAAGGGCAGCAGACACATCACATGGCCAGAGCAGGAGCATGAGAGAATGGGGAAGGCACTACATACTTTTTAAACAACCAGGTCTTGTGTGAACTCAGAGCAAGAGCTCACTTATCACTAAGGGAATGGTGCCAAGCCATTCATGAGGATCTACCCCTGTCATCCAAACACCTCTGACCAGGCCCCACCTCCAACAATGGAGACCACATTTCAACATGATATTTGGAGAGAACGCATATTCAAACCATATCACCCACCATTAAATTTTAATATCATAGATATAATGTATATTTATGTGCTGTGGCCCTTTGGAGGGTCATAAGCCATTTTCATATCTAAAATTTTTGCATTCCTGAAGAACCAATATTTGCCCTATTGTGAGTGATATTACCTTCATTGAGAATGCAAGGAAGACAGATTTTTAAAAAGGGTGTTTTTCATTCTGGCCTTTGCTGCAGTTTTTGGAAGCAGATTAAAAAGAATTCCAAATCACTGAATTAACTTGCCATTCTAGATGTATATGCATTTATATGGAAAGATTCCCAAGATACTTTAGGGGACTAAAGCAAATTGCAGAATAATTGATAGAATGTGTTAACTCTATGTAAACAAATTATATCCAAAGAACCAAATATATAGTACTACATATGCATCAGTGTATGCAAATGTATAGAAAAAGATACATATCAGATTGGTAAATGTAAACCCTCTGATGCAACTGGGATTGGGAAGTGGGGATGGTTAAAGGATAATTTTGCTTTATCTCTATTGTTTGACATTTTTTTGACAAGTAACATACATTCATATATTATGCAATTAAAAATAAATTTTCAAAAGAGAAAGGGAAACCAGAAATGGAGGCAGTCAAGTATCTAAAGCAAAACCAAAAACACCTATCACTGAGCCTATGATGAAATGAAGGAAATGAAATTTCCTTTATAGGTGGTTGTGTCATAGGTGATGTTACAGTATCATTATTACATACTACCAAGAATAATTCCATTTCAATCTCTCATTATTATTCTTGTCACTGTTGAGTGTCTCAAGAGTTGTCTGTGTGTTTAGTCTATTTCCCTTTCGCTCTCATTTGCTGATTCCAATCTAACTAATGCTCTAAAATGCTCTTGACAAAGTCACCATGAACTCCATGTTGCTGAGCCCAATGGACTCTTTCTGTCCTCCTCCTTAACCTCTTTGCACAGATAGATTCTGTGCAGGGAGAAAGTTGATCACTTCCTCTCTTCTCTCAGCTTCTGTGACACCAGCCCTGTATTTTTCTTCCACCCCTTTGGCTAATCTTGATTTTTAAGACACTTTGTGGGCCAATAAAACATTCTGTGGAATGAGTTCAACATATATTGCAGTTTCCCCTTTTGAAAATCATGTTATTCTGTTTCATTTACAGCTCTTCACATTCTGTATTGATTTTTAAAAATGCATTTTTTATTTTATAGTATTTAGTATCCTTTTGTTATTACCTGATGTAGTAAGTTTAAGTTCTGGGCCATTGGTTTTGAAGTGGGAAATACCTGAATTCTGTTGTTTTTCATGTCAATATTACCACTTTGAAAGCTTTATGAAAGAAGAATTTCTGTCTGTTGCCTTCATCACTGTGCTTGACACTTAGTAGGTAATCTCTAAATATTTGAGAAGCAGTGAATTAATTAATATTTGCTCTTTTGACTTTTTTAGGTTGTTTAAAGATTTTGACATCCCTTTTTGGGAATGAGGTAAAAAGGAAATGTTAAATGACCAATGAGTAAACCATCGTTTATAAATGGCGTAATGTGACTTTTGGGGAATAATCTAGTTAATGGTTATCAGTTTAAATAATCATTATTGAGTTTCGAGAAGAAATGTGCTTTAATCTTTTTCTAAATCATTCTAGGAAATTTGCTCATGGATTTATACATAGCAGCAGTTAGATGACCAATTAGCCTTTTAGATGACCAGAAAAATTTAGTGCTTTTTCAGAGCTGTCAGCTAGAATAGTTGCATACTCATACAACAGGAGTTAGGTTAAAACTGTTATTATTTAGTATCCTTTTGTTATTACCTGGTGTAGTAAGTTTAAAGTCCTTGTAAAAATATGTTTTAAGTTCTGGGCCATTGATTTTGTAGGGGGAAATAAATGAATGCTGTTGTTTTTCATGTCAAAATTACTAAAAAGCTCTATGGAAAGTTATTTTATAGCAAACAAAAGGGAAAGGTATTTTCCAGAATGAGTTTTTTTTACAAACAGATAGTGAGGTTCTCTGTAATCCTTAGGTTAGAAACATGTATCAGATTACAAGTCCATTGTTTATTCAAAAAACAAACAGGGATTTGACTCATTTTGGATTGTAAAATCTTCAAAAATATACCAGAAAACTAAAACATGTAAAAAAGAGGATTTTTGTTTGTTTTCAGCCCCTAGACCACCACTTTTTATGGTAACTTATTTTCTAGTATCTTAGAAAATAAGGGCTAATAAGGAAGTAGAATATTTCTCTTAAAGTTAATTTTGATAGATATTTATCAAGATTGCTTTCTTTTTTCCCTTGCCGTAATAGCTGGCTGGTAGAGAAAATTATGTTTGAAAAGGCTTGCCTTTTTTCCCTCACTCTGAGCAGGATTATGTTTTTTTTTAAAAAAAAAAAGAGTATATTAGTTTTAAGTTTGACAGCATAAAACTCAAAAATAAAAGTGGCTTAAACAAAAGAAGTTTATAAAAGAGGAGTGGAGACAGGTAGGAGCAGGTAGTAATTAGGGACCAGTTTTCTCGTCTTCCTATCATCTTCTGGCATGGCCAGTTGACCTTATGGACAGCCATGCCTACACGACCTTCCGCCATTGTGTCAGTATCCTTAGGTAGCAGCAAAGAGGAAATGGACCAATGACTCCACCCTTCAGTAAGCCAACTACCTATCAGCTACTTTCCTGGAAAGTCCCACACATTTGCACCCATTAGCCAGAACTCACACACATGATCATAGCTAGCTGTAAGGGAAACTGGGAAACTTACGTAGTTGAATTGCTACTCCAAATAAAACTGGGGATCCATAACTGAGGAAGGAAGATAGAGTATATATTGGATAGGAAAATAGCATTCTCTTCTATAGTGAGGGAAATAATAGTTTTTGTTTCTACTGTGATATGATAGGTAATTTTGCAAATTTTATTGATTAGTCCAAATTTTCAGTATATTTTCTATTAGCAAGATGTCTTTTATAAATTCCTATTGGAAAAAACAGACAATTGCCATGGACTTGTATTCAGAGCTCTTTAACAAAATATTTCTGGAAAATAATACAGATTATACTTTGATTTTTTTTTTTATAACAAAGAGGAATGGTCATCCTTATTTATTTGTTATACTCAAGCTCTGTAGTCCTAAGAGGATTTTAACTTTATCCTTTGCAAACTGATTTAGGTGAAGCCTTGCAGGCCTTGCAGGCTTTATTTAGCTGTATAATGCTTACCACTTAGAGCCAGACTGCATTCTTTGTTTTCTTATGTTCAAAAAGAATTAAATTTGGGATATATAAATTATTCCATGAGATGCCCAGAAAATACTAGTTGTGGCCATTTTTGCATGTAATCATGTTCTCAAAGCTGTTACAGATTTTGTCGCTGAGATACTTGGAAAACATCTTCTTGTCTCATTCTATTATTCTTAGATGATTGAAGAAATGTTTATGCAGCTTTTATAATGGTGACTTATTGGCTGATATGTGTGCCTGCTGCTGTCTTTGGCATTTGAATAATGAATTAACATGTAGGTGTCCATGGGAAGGGAATGTCATGAATGGACGTTGCCTACGCTTTTTTTGGTAGCAAATTATATTTCCTACAAGACTGCTGTGCCATACCTTTATTTCCTCAACTATTATAGAGCTATTAATTTTCACTGTGATGGATGGCAGTAACCTTTTCCACACCAGCTTTCTCTCAGCAGGTGTATGTCAGGCTAACCTGCGGGTGGGGTTGTCTATATAAAGGCTTGGCATAAATGCCAAAGTTACTTAATGGCATAAAATGTTTCCTTTTAGCAGTAGCCTTTGGCTGTTTCTATCTTAAGATTAGTTTATTTATTTCATACAACTGGAATAATTTGTGAAGTTACAAATTATAGATATAATTAAGTCTTTTTTAAAATTGGTTTTGTCAATGTAGATACTTGTGGTAAACAACTCAGTCATTTTATTTTGAACTTTTATATTCAGAGGATTGAATATTTTAATTATTTTCTTATCTATCTTCTATTCTGCCCTTTTAAACCTAGTTTATGGCCAGGCCCAGTGGCTTATGTCTGTAATCCCAGCACTTTGGGAGACTGAGGCGGGCGGATTGCCTGAGGTCAGGGAGTTCGAGACCACCCTGGGCAACATGGAGAAACCCTGCCTCTACTAAAAGTACAAAAAATTAGCCAGGCATGGTGGCACACGCCTGTAGTCCCAGCTACTCAGGAGGCTGAGGCATAAGAATTGATTGAGCCCCGGAGGTGGAGGTGGCAGTGAACCAAGATCGTACCACTGCACTTGGCTTGGACAACAGAGTGAGACTCCATCTCAAAAAAAAAAAAAAAAAAAAAAGCTAGTTTATATAAACAGTAAAGTAGTAAGTTAATATGAAGAAACCACCAAAATATATAAGTACACAGGCTCTCTTTGGCAAATAAATGGGATTATACAAGGCAAGATGATCTTTCCTTGTTTGTCTGAGATGCCTGCAGTAATAGTAATGTAACTAGGTTGTATATGTACATGCAACAGAAGAAAGTTCACCTTACTGAGCAACTTGTTCTTGAAGTTACGTGGATTTCAATTTCCAGCTTTACTATAAAATGATTCAGTGATTGGGCTGAGCTTGGTGGCTCACACCTGTAATCCCAGCACTTTGGGAGGCCGAGGCAGGTGGATCACCTGAAGTCAGGAGTTTGAGACCAGGCTGGCCAACATGGTGAAACCCTGTCTTTACTAAAAATACAAAAAATTAGCCAGGCATGGTGATGCATGCCTGTAATCACAGCTACTTGGAAGGCAGAGGCAGGAGAATCACTTGAACCAGGGAGATGAAGGTTGCAGTGAGCCGAGGTTACACCACCGCAGTCCAGCCTGGGCAGCAGAGAGAGACTCCGTCTCAAAATAAATAAAATAAAATGATTGAGTGATTGAGTTGTTAGTTGACTATAAGCATCTACACTTGAGTAACTGGCATTTCTCCAGTGTTCGTTTATTTTCTTTGTTCACTTTTTTTTAAAGGGGGCTTAAAACCATGAATAAAGTATTCACAAAGTGATAGAAAAGGGTAAGTCTTGGTAAAGTGCTTCAACTTTCAGTTTTGACCCCTCTGGGGCAAGTTGTATGTGTATACCATAAATTGTCTGGAGGAAAGCCATTTAGTTAGCATCTCTTAAGTGATGAACTTAAGCATAGTGATTTTATTAAAAGTGTAATGTGGTTTATCTATTTCTTTTTTCTTTCCTTTTCTTTCTTTCTTTTTTTTTTTTCGAGGCAGAGTTTCGCTCTTGTTACCCAGGCTGGAGTGCAATGGCACGATCTAGGCTCACTGCAACTTACGACTCCCAGGTTCAAGCGATTCTCCTGCCTCAGCCTCCCAAGCATCTGGGATTACAGGGGCATGCCACCACATCCAGCTAATTTTTTATATTTTTTAGTAGAGATGGGGCTTCACCATGTTGGCCAGGCTGGTCTTAAACTCTTGATCTCAGATGATCCACCTGCCTCAACTGCCCAAAGTGATGGGATTACAGGTGTGAGCCGGCGCACCCGGCCTAATCTACCTATCTATCTATCTATGAGATGGGGTCTCACTTGGTCAGCCAGGCTAGAGTGCACTGGTGCAATCTTGGCCCACTGCAGCTTCAACCTCCTGGGCTCAGGTGATCCTCTGTCCTCAGCCACCCAAGCAACTGGGACTACAGGTGTACACCAGCATGCCTGGCTACTTTGTATTTTTTGTGTAGCTGGATTGCCATGTTGCCCAGGCTGATCTCAAACTACTGAGCTCAAGCTCAGTAGTTAGAATTATAGGCATGAGATACCTCGCTCAACCCCTTTACCGTTAGCTGAATTAGAATTTAGAAATTTGGAGAGTTGTCCATGACTACTCAAAGTAGTTTCTGTACAGTTATATGAATATTAACATGTGAATATGTGAGTTTATTTAAGTAATCTTGGAGATTCTCTTTGTAATTTTATAAACTATATTACGTTTTACTTTACTTTCCCATCTGTCTTCTTTTTCTCTGATATGGAAAACAAATAGGACTATGACAGCTGGGTTCTTGTTCTCATTCTCTCTCTTTCTTCCTCTCTTTTCCTCTTCCCCCCCTCCTTTCTTTCCTTCTTTTAAGTATAGATGATAAAAGTATTTTATTAAGGAGGATTGTGATTGTGCCATATGAATGATCTAAACCCATGTAAAAATATCCTTGTTGAGTTAGGACATAAACTGTCTGCAAATCATTCACTAATTCGGGTATTAATGATATGAAAATTATGAAGCCTTTTCAAGATTCTAAACTTATAAATAATATAGGAAAAGTTTATGTTCTTAGATTTTGATGTGCATGTATTTATATAAAAGGGCATATACGAAGCATTTGTAGGAATTTTAATCTGTTATCTTAAGGACTATGCCAAAATCTGATTAAGTAAAACATAACATAAGGTAGATTTTTTTTGTTTCTGTTTGTTGTACAAATTGTCAGTATAAAATACTCTAAAATTGTTATGGTTTTAATTTGTTTTTTTCTTAACCTCAATATTTTTGCCAGTACCTCTTTAATCATTGTATTCTTTCTTTCTGCTTGTCATCTTGTAATTTTCTGTTATTTGCCTCACAGTAGTTGTTGTCTTGTCTTTTTCCATATTATGCATTAATTTTTAATTTACCCTTTTGCCAAATTTTGAGTATCAGAGAGTCCACATCTTCTCTGTAAGCTAAATGGGAAGAAAGTAGTCAAGAATGTTCTTTCTTCTTTGTATGAAATCAAAACTGTCCTGTATTCTGTTTAAATGTTTCCCATCACCTTTCCTTCTACCACCTTTCTAGATGGAAGGCAGATTTCATCAAATAATGTAGTCTGAATGATCTTCTGTTGTACTTAAAAATAAATTTAACATGCAAATAGGATCACTCTCATTGTTGTTTGACCATTGATCCTCCTTCATTAATTAATCGAAACAATTAGACTAGGAATGATTGCTACTGGACCAGATTTAGAAACTACCACAAACCCCAGTATATAAACATTCCAGGTTCTGTTAGTATTGGTTTCTGCTTTAGATGGTTCAACTTCTACTTTTTCCCATTTTTTTTTTTTTTGAGACGGAGTTTTGCTCTTGTTACCCAGGCTGGAGTGCAATGGCGCAATCTCGGCTCACCGCAACCTCCGTCTCCTGGGTTCAGGCAATTCTCCTGCCTCAGCCTCCTGAGTAGCTGGGATTACAGGCACGTGCCACCATGCCCAGCTAATTTTTTGTATTTTTAGTAGAGATGGGGTTTCACCATGTTGACCAGGATGGTCTCGATCTCTTGACCTCGTGATCCACCCGCTTCGGCCTCCCAAAGTGCTGGGATTACAGGCTTGAGCCACCGCGCCCGGCCCTTTTTCCCATTTTTAAAGGTACCATTCTATTTTAGGAGAGCTACAATTGTAAATTAATTCCTTGTCAGTTAATTAGGTAAACTTGATTATGAAACTTTTCATCTTTTAATAGATTTTCTGTAATGTTTTTAAAAATTAAAAGCCTTGTATTGTTGACAGATTAAATTAAGAAATTGCAGTATATTGGACGTTACTGTTAGGTGATTTATTTCTTTATTATTTGTTTGTTTGTTTGAGACAGAGTCTCACTTTGTTGCCCAGACTGGAGTACAGTGGTGCGTTCTTGGTTCACCACTACCTCTGCCTCCCAAATTCAAGTGATTCTGCCTCAGCCTCCCAGTTAGCTGGGATTACAGGCGTATGCCACCATGCCCAGCTAATTTTTGTAGTTTTAGTAGAGACAGAGTTCCACCATGTTGGCCAGGCTGGTCTCAAACTCCTGATCTCAGGTGATCCTCCCACCTCCGCCTCCCAAATGTTGGGATTACAAGCATGAGCCACTGCACTCTTGACCTGTTAGGTGTTTTTTAAACCAAAATAAGAATTTACTGGTTACATATTTTCTCCATAGAAGATAAAATGTTACCTGCTGTTATATTGATGCAGACTTTAGGGATTTAATTCAAGTATTACAATATAAAAATATTGAACCCTTCTAAAACCTATTGCTTCTGTGAAATTGTCTGTATATTCACTGGATCTTCATTGTTCAGTGTTATTCATGGATTCTGTGTTTGCAAATTCACCTACTTGTCAAGTTTTATTTTTAACCCCCAAGTCAATACTTGTGTTGTTTTTGTGGCTACTTGCAGAGCAGCAAAAAATTTGAGTCACCTGTCATTCATCTTCTCAGATGAGGTGGGAACAAAAGCAGCACTCTGCTTTCATATTCAGCTCTCATGCTGTAAATTAGCATCCTTTTTGCTATTTAGTGCCATGATTTTTTCACTTTTTTTGTGCTTTTTCTTGGTGATATGGCTGTTTAAATGGTACCATATGAAGTGCTGAAGTGTTCTTTAGTGTTTGTAAGTGCAAGAAAGCTATGCTGTACCTTCTGAAGAAAATATGTGTGCCGAATAAGCTTTATTTAGACAGTTGACCTTGAGTTCAGTGTTGATGAATCAGCAATATAAAATAAGGTACTTTAGTGGCCAGGCATGGTGGCTCAACGCCTGTAATCCCAGCACTTTGGGAGGTCAAGGAGGGTGGATCTCAAGGTCAGGAGTTCGAGACCAGCCTGGCCAATATATGGTGAAACCCTGTCTCTACAAAAATTAGCCGGGTGTGGTAGCATGCACCTGTGGTCCCAGCTACTCAGAGGCTGAGGCAGGAGAATTGCTTCAACCCAGTAAGTGGAGGTTGAAGTGAGCTGAGATCGTACCTTTGCACTTAAGCCTGGGCAACAGAGTGAGACTCTGTCTCAAAAAATAAAATAAGATACTTTAAACAGAAACACACATAAAACCAAATTATGTATTGATCAGTTGATGAAAATGTTGTGACCAGAGGCCTACAGGAACCTAACCTTGTATTTCCCATATTCACTAAGTGGTTCACTATTTGCTAATTCAGTGTTTGCAATGACATTGTAGAACATAACTATTGCTAATAACTAGAATCGATTGTATATTGTGGTAGCCAGTCTCCAAAATGGCCTCCAATGATCCAAGCCTCCTGGTGTTTACATGCTAGTATAGACCCCTTCCACACTGAATTATGACTGGTTGACTCTGTGTCAGCAATAGAATACAGTAAATGGTGATGATTTGTGACTTCTGAGACTAGTTCATGAAAGAGTTACAAACTTCTGCCTTGGTACTTGGATTGTTCTTTCTGGAGGAAGCCAGCTGTTCTTCTGTACCCAGAGGATGTCTGTATAGTCATTTGGAAAGGCTTACCTAGAGAGGAACTTAATATCCTGGCTGAAGTATGATAAAATTTTATAGTTGGTCTTTGTCTCTGTTCGTGGTACAGAGTTCCTCGGACTCATGGAATTTCCTGAGTGTTAGGAGAGTGTTTTGTTAGTCATAAGAAGTCCCTTTTGATTACACCTAAATTTATGCTGGTTAGGTGACTTAGAGTGGAGCCACTGAATTGCCTCAGGATGTGGCTGGTCACTAGACAGACCATGTGATTAGAGGGTGGAAATTTTCAGTTTCACCCACCAACCTCTGGGAGAAGTAGAGGCTGGAGATTGAGTCCTGTAGGAGCTCTTCCTTAAACAGCAGTGTTGGGTGAACTTCTGGATTGAACACATGGAGATACTGGGAGGTTGGTTCACATGGAGAGGGCATGGGAACCGTGTGTCCTTCTTTCCCATCTTACCTTGTCCTATGCATCTCTTTCATTTTATTGTTCTTAGGTTGTATCTCTTTTAATAAACTGTAAATATAAGTGCAGTGTTTGTGAGTCTTTCTAGCAAATTATTGAACATGAAGAGGTTGTTGTGGGGACCCCTGATTTATAGCTGGTCAGTGAGTAGTATGGGTGACCCCTCCAGAGCTTGCGACTGGTATCTGAAAGAGAGGGTAGGAGGTAGTCTTGTGGAGTGAGCTCTTAACCTGTGGGATCTGTGCTAACCCTGAGTAGTATCAGAATTAAATTGAATTGCTAGACACCCAGTTGGTGTTGGAGAATTGGAGAACTGGTGTTGGAAAAGAAACCATATATTTGGTGTCGGAGGGAAAAAAAACTGTACACCAGTCAGCAACTAGCACCAACTTGCCAGTCATGTGAGTGAGCATCTTGGAAATTATGCCATACTCAGTCAAGCTTTAAGTTGAATGTAGCCTAAGCTGACATCTGATTGTAACCACATGAGATACCCCAAGTCAGAATTGACTAGCTGAATTACCCAATTCCTGAATCAGCGAGACCTTGGGATTAAGAAATGATTGTTGTTTTTAAAGCTTTAACTGTTGGAATTATATATCTCTTTTTTTAAAAAAAACTTCTTTGGTATAAGATTTTATACATATGCAGAAATGGAGAAAACAGTTTAATGAGTCCCATGTAACCATTGCTCATCTTCAACAGTGATCAACTCATAGCCAGTCTTGTTTCATTTGAACCTGTTTACTTTCTAGTCGCACTCTTTCAGATTATTTTGAAGCATATCCCAGACATTATTTCAGTAAATAATTTAGTATATATCTCTAAAAGATAAGGACTAAGCACAACATCATTATCCTATCCCTCCAAATTTATAATCATTTCTTAAAAATAATCTAATATCTTGGCCAGATGCAGTGGCTTATGCCTGTAATCCTAGCACTTTGGGAGGCCAGTGCAGGTGGATCACAAAGTCAGGAGATTGAGACCATCCTGGCCAACATGCTGAAACCCCGTCTCTACTTAAAAAAAAAAAAAAAAAAAAAAATTAGCTGGGTGGCTCATACCTGTAATCCCAGCAACTTGGGAGGCTGAGGCAGGAGAATCGCTTGAACCAGGGATTTGGAGGTTGCAGTGGGCCAAGATTGTGCCGCTGTATTCCAGCTTGGCTGGTGACAGAGTGAGACTCCATCTCAAAAAAGAAAAAAAAAAATCTAATGTCCAATAAGTATTTCCCCTATAGTCTTATAGTTTAGTATATTTGAATGTGATACAGATAAATGTCATATATTTCAGTAGTTATTATATTTCTAGATCTCTCTTAATTTATAGACTCTCTCTCTCTCTCTTGAAACCCCGTTTTTACAATGTTTTGTCAAAGAAACAGCGTTGATTATCTTGTATAGTTTCTCACAGACTAGATTTTGCTGATTGCATCCCTGTGGTATCATTAATATGTTCATGTTACTCCCCTGCATGTTCTGTATGTTCGCAGTTAGATCCACAAGCTTAATCTGATTTAGACATTTTTTGGTAACATGAATTTTTAAAAAATTAGCTTTATTGAGGTGAACTATACATAATATTTGATATAAAATACACTGGTTTTAAGTGAACTATGTACAGTTACAGTTTTATAACTCTTACAGCAGTTTAATTCAACAGAACATTTTTATTACTCTAAAAATAAGCTTTGTGCCTATTTATATTAAGTCCTTATTTTCATCCCCAGACCTAGACAACCACTTACCTACTTCTGTCTATAAATTGCCTTTTTTGGGGATACTTAATATAAATGGAATCATATAATATGTGTTCTATTGCATCTGGCTTCTTTCACTGAGCATGTTTTTGAGGTTCATCTGTGTTGTAGCATGTATCAATGATTGGTTCTTTCTTATTGCTGAATAGTATTCTGTTGTATGAATATACCATATTTTATTTGGCCTTTCACCAGTTAATATACTTTTTTGGCTAAGAATAATGCTACTATAAACTTTGGTTTGCAAATTTTTGTGCAGACACAAGTTTTTATTTTTCTTGTGTATGTAGACATCGAGGGATGGAATTGCTAGATAATGTAATTTTATAATTAACTTTTTTTTTTCCGAGACGGAGTTTTGCTCTTGCTGCCCAGGCTGGAGGGCAATGGCATAATCTGGGCTCACTGCAACCTCCGCCTTCCAAGTACAAGAGATTCTCCTGCCTCAGCCTCCTGAGTAGCTGGGATCACAGGTGCCCGCCACCATTCCTGGCTAAGTTTTTGTATTTTTGGTAGAGACAGGGTTTCACATGTTGGCCAGGCTGGTCCTGAACTCCTGACCTCAGGTGATCTGCCCACCTTGGCCTCCAAAAGTGCTGGGGTTATAGGCGTGGGCCACCTGGCCAGCCTGATAAACATTTTTTTTTTTTTTTAAAGAGATGGGGTCTTGCTCTGTACTCCAGGCTAGAGTACAGTGGCACCATCATGGCTCACTGCAATCTTGAACTCCTGGGTTCCTGTGATCCTCCCATCTCAGCCTTCCAAGTAGCTGGGACTACATCCCTGCATCACCACATTTACATGTAGCTAATTTTTAAACTTTTTATGGAGAAAAGCGTCTCCTTGTGTTGCCCAGGGTGGTGTTGAACTCCTGGGCTCAAGCAGTTCTCCAGGCTTGGCTTCCAAAAGTGCTGGGATTACAGCAGTGAGCCACACTGCCTGGCCTATGATTAACTTTTTAAGGATCTGCCAAACTATTTTCCAAAGTGGTTGGACTGTTTTACACTCCTATCAGCAATGTATGAAGGCTTCACTTTCTCCACATTCTTGACAACATTTTTTAATGTCTTACTTTTTTTATTATAACCATTCTATTGAGTGAAAAATGATATTACATTGTTGTTTTAATTTGTATTTCTCTGATGACTAAGAAGAACATCTTTACATGTGCATATTGGCCATCTGTATATCTTCTCTGGATAAACATTGCAAGAGCACATCTTAAGTTATCGTGTACGTCTATAAGGAGGCATATAGTGTATGCTTGTCTCTTTTTATTGGGATATCAGACATTGGTATAATAGATTCATAATTATTAATTAAAGGAGAGTTTGGGTATATAATCTAAATATAGTACCAGGAAATATGATTTTGATTCTGAACTCTTCTATTGCCCCAAGGGTCATTAGAAAATATTCTAAAATTCTTGGACATTCTGATTTAGATTACTCAATTCTGAGTATCATAAAGTTACATGCTCTTTGTCTTCTAATAAAATTTTAAAATTATAATTTCTGTACATTTCCCCTGATAAACTTACCCTTTATTTTACAAATTTAAGATGTTTTTAGAAAGATTTTTTTTTAACCCATAAAGGACATAACTCACTCAGTACATTATAAACCAGAAGAAAAAAAAATTTAGAAGTGTGATAGTGACATCTTACTGTTATAATTTATGTTGCCTTAAAAATAAATCTGTTACTGTCTTCCAGGGAACTTTTTAAGTCAGTTCTAAAGCAACCTCCTACGTCTTTTGTGATGTAGGAGACAGATCTTGTTGGATTACTGTCCTCTTGCCAGTTTTTTTTTCCCTTTTCTTTAGAGAATATGCCAAGTATGTTGGACTTTCTCCCTTAGTTCTACTGAAAGCCCCCATCAATGACTTTACCACAGATGACTGTCAATTGACTTAGTGTACTCTATAGGACTTTGTGGAGAATATTATACCTCTGTCTTTGCAAAGAACCATTTAGTTAGGCTCTATTAAATCTATATCCAAGTTGTTACAGAGATTCTTAGAACCAAGATCCCATCTCCTTCCCAATAATTAGTAATCTGCCATTTGAGTTTATAGTTTCCAGAAACCTCTTGTAAAACAGTGTTCACTTGCTCTCCCCCCCCACCCCAAATCTTATATTTCTTGCTTTGTTTAATGATTACTAGATATTTAATTGTAAAGGGTGTTTTAAGAAGTTCTGTTCAGGTAATATTTACTGCACAGCTGGGAGCTTGCAATTCTTATGCAGTAAAAGAAACTCACAGCTCAAGAATTTCTAACTGGAAGTTTAAATATGATTCAATTTGAAGCAGATTAAAGATGAACTGAGCTACCATATTATTCAGTATTTGCTGCTGAAAGCTTATATCTGAATGTAAAGAAATCAAGCTATTGATTTAGTAACAATGGTGATTTATCATTTTTAGTATTCTCTCTCATTTGAATTTATTTTTCACTTTATATGTTATAAAATTTTTCTCTAAGTAAGCATTAATTGTGTAATTTCCACCCTTTTCCCCTTCTCATTATATCAGGTACTTCTAGAATACATATGAGTAATGTGTTGGTTTAATGGATTCTCTATAAATAATAAACTTAGAACATGATATAAGTGTTAATGTGACACTTTGGTGGTTATAACAGTAAGTTGTGGGTGAGATTAGGGGAGATGTATATTTTCTGTGTCAGGATGTCAGCTGTACTCAGATGCATAATTTTTTATTTGAAAGAAATATACATGAAAGTATATGAGTCATAAACTTCAACTAAAGTATATACTTCTTTTTGAAGCACTCAATAATTCTAGTGATGGATTTTTAGATGGCAGGCATTAACGTGACCTGTTGAGAGAGAATAGAGGAAATGAGCTAAAGACATAAAATATTATTAAACTTTCTAATAAATGTTCTTTTAAAAAAAACACAATAAGATCAGTGTTAAAAGCCTGATCCAATGATGTATTTAGATACATAATACTCATTAAAATAGAAGAAAATATGATATTGAAAATGTGGTTATGTATAAAATCCTTGGCAGTGTTATTTTCTGAGTGCCCAGATCAATAATGTATTAAAAATCTATAAATTAGCAGTTTAATTTAGCCTAAATACCTACTTATATGTATAGTTTCTTCTTCCAATACCTGACATTATGGGTAACCTCTTTTGTTTATATCTAGTGATAGTACACATTTGGTGGGCCTTGACTGTCATAAAAACAATGTTTTTGAACATTATGTATTGACTTCCTGAACTCTCTTCTGCATGTGGAACTGAATCTTCCGTGTTCTGTTTTCTGAGTCTTGATAATTTTTATCTATTGCATTTTGGCACTTCTTCCCTAGACCACTGAAAGTATTTTTTAGAGCAGGCACTTGGTCTAGCAATGGTCTTAAGTATTTTCACTATGCCTTGCCTTATGGGAGGAGCTTCCCAGGAATCCTAGATTGCCAAATGCTTCTGTGGACCACTGTACAGCCAGAGCTTGGAATTTGTTTAACAGTGGTGTCCATCTACTCAGAGTTTCCCCATGCCCTTCCTTTTCTGTCACCCCTCTGCTATTTTACCACCTAGTTTTTGTCTTTGTGTGGAGTGGGAAATTGGTCAGTAGGAGGACAGTAGGCTGCAGGAAGGAGAAATACTTGATTCTAATTCCCAAGGCTACAGGGAGTTGGGGTGCCTGTGAGGGTTATCTGCTGCTCCCTGGGTTGCTGGTAGGGGTGATGTTCAGGTCATTGATAATGCTCTCAGAGCTATAATTAGGGATTTGATTATATCTTTTAACTCCTTAAATACATAACCACCATTATTGCATGTAAGTCTGTTAGGTAAGAAGTCTGTTTTTAGACTTGCATACATTCAGCCTTCAAGTGTATGTTTGAAAATGCTAAGTAGAAAACAGTGAATATTAAATGATACTTTTCTACAGAGTTATTATTGCTACTTTGTGTATAAGCGGCAAAAGTAAAGTTACCATAAAAAAATCGGTATTTTATTTACTTGCTCATTGGTAACTGGTTTCAACCTTACACATCTTATGTGAAAACGACATTAAAAAAATACCTTCTTATTGTGATTGCTCTTCATTTTCTAGTGATTATCAGTGGGTGATTTTAAAAAATGAGTCCATTAGATTAGTGGCCAGTGGACATATTTTGTTTGGCTGCTTTGTTATGTTTGTACAATATATATCAAGAGACCAGGTTAGGTAGGCAGGTATATACATGATTGCAAAACCACTTTATTCTCTACTTATTTAACTCACAGCATATACTTTATTTCAATTGCAAGGCCCCATTTGGCATTTTTGAGTTTGTAGCCTTGCTTTAAAAGAACAGAGGAGGCCAGGTGCCGTGGCTCACGCCTGTAATCCCAGCACTTTGGGAGGCTGAGGCAGGCAGATCATGAGGTCAAGAGATTGAGACTATCTTGGCCGACATGGTGAAACCCAGTCTCTACTAAAAATATAAAAATCAGCTGGGCCTGGTGGTGCGTGCCTGTAGTCCGAGCTACTCGGGAGGCTGAGGCAGGAGAATCACTTGAATCCGGGAGGCAGAGATTGCAGTGAGCTGAGATCATGCTGCTGTATTCCAGCCTGGCGACAGAGTGAGACTTTGTCTCAAAAAAATAGAACAGAGGATGAGCATCACAGTATAGCAAAGGAATAGGCTTTGGAATTAGACCAACTTGGGTTCAAAATCCTGTTCTGCCTCATACCTTGTATGTCCTTCAACAAAGTAGTTGACCAAATCTTATTTGCCTAATATGTGAAATAGGGAAAATATTATTTTTGAGGATTAAATGGGACAATTTATATGTAGCATCTAGCGAGTACTCCATAAATGATAGTGATTCTTATTGTAGACAAAGCTAATGGAAGAATCATTAGTATTATGGCTATTTTCTTAAAATATTGGAAGCACCTGTTATTTTGATCCCTCTTGTAATTTAAATTTGTTAAATTAAATTTGTTCTCTCCTCTTGTAATTTAAATCACTAAGTTGTTTTTTGTTGAAATATGTAAACGGACTTCTCTCTTAAAATTTATTTAATGCTTCTTCTTAGGAGAAAAATATGTGCCTTGTAAGTTTCTTTTAATAGGTATCAATCATTCTGACCTTTCTGAAGCTATAGGGCATGAGACAAAAATAATTTATGCAAATATTAAAGTATTGTGATAGAAATGTTTCTTGATGACTTCTAGATGCTCAGCCTTAAATCAAGATTACTGGGTAATATTTACCCTGTGAGCTCAAAATACAGTCTTATAGAGGTTTTACTCACTTTGGAACTAATAAGGTAAAATATAAGTTGAATTTTGGAATATAAATAACAAAAAACCTAATTTAGGAATTATTTTTAGAAAATGAAATAGTTTTAAAAGCGAATGTGTAAGCCTGTGCTGTTTGGTCTTTCAGACTTAATTGTGCAAATTAGTATTATACTGCTTAGCTTGGTTTTATTTTTTAATTCTTTATCTTTCATATGTTAGTCTTTTTTATTTAGCATGTGTATCATTGACACAAGGAACATTGCTAATGAGGTGATAACACTGTAGCATCCATACTGATATTGTGCCTCTTTTCTATCATGTATATATCTCCTCTAACTAGGCCAGTCACACAATTTGGAAGGGTAGACCTGACATATCTTATTTCAGAGTAGTGCCAAGACCTTCTCTCTTGGCTGTCCAGTCGCTTACAGCCTAGCAGTTTCTGATGCCCTAGAAAATAACATAAAACAAAATGATAGAGGGAAAGTGTTTGAAAACAAACTGACTTGTACGTCTACTCGTTTTTTTCTAAAATGGTCTCACTTATTAGACTATAATTGAAAAGCAAGAAACTTTTGTTTTTGTTTTTGCTATTCTACTTATATTCTGTAAAATACTACTGTGGATGAGTGTAGCTGTAGCAAAAATCAAAATGATCAGAACTTTTAAATTTCCAGTTAGCTTGTAGGAAAATTATTCTGTAGTTTTAAAAACTACAATAGAACTAGTACAGAAGGAAAAAGAAACATCATTACTTAATATAAACAGTAAAGTAAAATTATTACTTTATTTGATCACAAGAGTGGATTTTCTTTTAATAATTAAACTCATAAAATGAGATTAAGATCAGGTTGGCAATCAGGGGATCCTATTTGTATTAAATCTATTGAGTCATCGGGCACCGTGGCTCACGCCTATAAACCCAGCACTTTGAAAGGCTGAGATGGGTGGACCACCTGAGATCAGGAGTTTGAGAGCAACCTGGCCAACGTGGCAAAATCCCGTCTCTACTGCGTTTCTACTAAAAATACAAAAATTAGCCAAGTGTGGTGGTAGGCATCTGTAATCCCAGCTACTTGCGAGGCTGAGGCAGGAGAATCGCTTGAACCCAGGAGGTGGAGGCTGCAGTGAGCCGAGATCGCGCCACTGAACTCCAGCCTGGGTGACAAGAACGAAACTCCAGCTCTAAACAAACAAACAAACAAACAAATAAATATTCTATTGAGTCAATCCTTATTAATCCTGTCAAATGAAGGAAAGATCAGACAGATAGTGAAAGCCTGACTTACGGAACACTGTGAAAGAAACATAGCTTAATTACTTTCAGTAATGTCCAGGATTGGCCGCTAAGCAGAGAAGGGGGTTAGAGTAGTAAGCAGAGTGAATTTAAACTGGGCGAGACTTGTCTTAAGCATGCTCATCACTCAGAATGATTTTCTGAAAGAATTTGACACTGGTGACCCTAATAGTGTTCTATTTGATTTTACACACTCCATTTTCTCTCTGATTGCTTTTAGCCTCTTCTTCCTCTTTATTCCACATAGATGAGGATTCCCCCAAGTGTCTGTCTTGTTATTTTTTCTTTCTTTTTACCCCCAGAGTTTTCAACACGTTTTTCCCTCAAATACTTAAAAAGGATATAGTTAAATACAGTAATTTTTTAAAATATACAAATAAGTCGTTTTTGGTGTTTTGTATAATACCTTGTGCAACAGTCACTACTGTCTAGTTCCAGAATTTTGATTACCCCGAAGGGAAACCCCTTATGCATTGTCATTGTTCATTTCCCCTTCCCCAGGCCCTGGCAACCACTAAAATTTACTTTCTGTTTTTATGGAGTTGCGTATTCTGTACTTTTCACATAAATAGAATCTTACACTGTGGCCTTTATGACTGGCTTCTTTCACTTAACATAACATTTTCAAATCCACGTTATAGCATCTATGAATACTATGTTATTTCATTTTCTGGCTGAATATCAGTCCAGTCATTATTTGAATATACCACATTAATCAGTTGATGGACATTTGGGTTTTTCCTACATTTGACAATTATAAATAATACTGATATAAACATTTGTGAACAAGTTTGTTGTTGACACATTTTCAGTTTTCTTGGGTATATGCCTAGGAGTGAAATGTCTGGGTCATATGGTAACTCTGGGCTTAACATTTTGAGGAGCTGCCAAATGCACCATTTTATGTTCCTACCAGCAATGAATAAGGATTCCACTTTTTCAACATCCTTGTCAACACTTCTTACCGTCTTTTTATTATAGGCATCCTAGTGGATGTGAAGTGGCATCTCTTTGTGGTTTGGATTTTGTATTTCCTTCGTGACTAGTAGTGTTGAGTTTCTTTCCATGTGTTTGAGACACTGTGTGTCTTCTTTGAAGAAATGTCTGTTCAGATTCTTTGCCATACTTAAATTGGATTATTTGTCTTTTGATTGTTGATTTACAAGATTTATTTGTGTGTGTGTGTGTGTGTGTGTGTATATATATATATATGTATATATACGCATATTTTGAGACCAAGTCTCTCTCTTTGGAGTGCAGTGGCGCGATCTCAGCTCACCACAACCTCCGCCTCCTGGGTTCAAGTGATCCTCTTGCCTCAGCCTCCCAAGTAGTTTGGATTACAATCATGACCCACCATGCCTGGCTAATTTTCATATTTTTAGTAGAGACAGGGTTTCGCCATGTTGGCCAGGCTGGTCTCGAACTCCTGACCTCAGGTGATCCACCCACATCGGCCTCCGGAGGTGCTGGGATTACAGGCATGAGCCACTGTGCCCAGCTGAGATTTCTGTATATATTCTTGATTCTAGAACCTTATTAGATACATGATTTGAAAAACATTTCCTCCCTTTTGCAGATTGACTTTGCACTTTTTTTGTTGAAGACAGAGGCTGTCTTGAACTCCTGACCTCGTGATCCACCGCCTCAGCCTCCCAAAATGCTGGGATTACAGGTGTGAGCCACCGCGCCCAGTCTGTCTTTATGCGTTATTGATGATAACTTTTGAAGGATATATTTAAAATTTTTATGAAGTCCAGTTTTTCTTTTCTTTTTTTATGTGTACTTTTTTTGTGTGTCATAGCCAGTAAACAACTGCCTACTCCAAGGTCAAACAGATTATTGCTTATGTTTTCTTCTAAAAGTTTTCTAGTTTCAGTACATATATTTAGATCTTTGATCCTGTGATTAGTCAGTTTTTGTATATGATGTGAAGTAGGGTCTAACTTTATACTTCTGCACGTGGATATCCTATTAACCCAACATCATTTGTTGAAATGACTATTCCCAAATTTGTCTTGGCCTCTGTGTCACAATTGATTGCTAACAAACATATGGGTTTACTTTTATTTTTATGATCTGTATGTCTATTCTATGTTTGTACCATATAATGTTAATTATTGTAACTTCATAGTAAGTTTTGCAATTGGGAAAATGTGAGTAGTCCAACTTTGTTTTTATTTTTCTAAGTTTTAGCTACTTGGAGTTTCCTTGTAATCCCATATGAGCTTATCAATTTCTGCATAAACAATCTGGGGCCGGGCGCGGTGGCTCACGCCTGTAATCCCAGCACTTTAGGAGGCCAAGGCGGGTGGATCACGAGGTCAAGAGATCGAGACCATCCTGGTCAACACGGTGAAACCCCGTCTCTACTAAAAATACAAAAAATTAACTGGGCATGGTGGCGCGTGCCTGTAGTCCCAGCTGCTCAGGAGGCTGAGGCAGGAGAATTGCCTGAACCCAGGAGGCGGAGGTTGCGGTGAGCCGAGATCACGCCATTGCACTCCAGCCTGGGCAACAAGAGCGAAACTCCGTCTCAAAAAAAAAAAAAAAAAAAAGTCTGGGATTTTAACAGAGATTTTGTTCAATCTGTAGATCAATTTAGAGAGCATTGCCTTTGTAACAGCATTAAATCTAGGAATCCATGAATGGGGATGTCTTCGTTTGTTTACATTTTTCTTGCAATGTTTAGTAGTTTTCAGGATACAAGTCTTTTACTTGTTTTGTTTATTCCTATTTCATTCTTTTTTCTGTTTTTGTTTAAAAAAAGGGAAAATAAGAAAGCATATATGGCAAAATGTGAACTTTGGGGAATCTGGATGAAGGGTATACAGGAATTCTTTATACAATTCTTTCAACTTTTTTATGGTCTAAAACTGTTTCAAAATAAAAAGTTTTTAAAAATTGTATAAAAGGAAGGTAGGGCAGCTGATAGACATAGAAATTAGCTCTAGGATTCCCAATACTAATTATTGACTATCAATTTTTATTTCTCAGGGCTGGTCAAAAATGCAGTACTTTTCTGAGTTCAGGACTCCAATTATAACATGTTATTTCCATTTTTGCAATCATCATGCCAGCAATCAGACAGATTAATGTCCTTTCTAGTTCCTATTATTGAAAAAGCTGGTTAATTCCAAAT
Organism: Sapajus apella; assembly: GCF_009761245.1. Classification (NCBI taxonomy): domain Eukaryota; kingdom Metazoa; phylum Chordata; class Mammalia; order Primates; family Cebidae; genus Sapajus; species Sapajus apella. The sequence continues at coordinate 12,417,489 of NW_022436965.1, read as the reverse complement.
AGAACAAGCCCAAAATCTTCAGGGGAAGTCTATTTAATTTTTAATCATCTCAGCAAGAATTACAATGATAATTAGCATTATTTGTGTGTGTGTGTGTGTGTGTGTGTGTGTGTGTGTGTGTGTGTGTGTTTTAAACTGTATTTCCCCTTCCTTGTTCTAAATGGTTTCCTGAAAATAAGCTATCAGTAAATTTGTGGATGTCATTTTCTTCTGTGCATACAGGATTTTTTTCTCTGTTTTAGAAGGAAACAGAAATATGTATTGCTGGGTATTGAGCATGGCATTAAAAGCTTTCTTGGGTGGTGATGTAGTTGTTACACTGCCTATTTTGGTGGAGTGATATCAGTTTTCACTGATTTTTTTCCATTTTATGAGACCACAGTTTTAAGTTTTTCAGAAAACATGCTTTGTTCTTCAAAGTGTGTGTGTGTGTGTGTGTGTGTGTGTGTGTGTGTGTGTGTGTGTGTGTAGTGGGCCCTCTATATCTGCTGCAGATTCCGAGTCTGTGGATTCAACCAACTATGGATTGGAAAATATTAATAAAAAAGATATAATACTAAAAAATAATACAAACAAAAATATAACTATTTATATTGCATTTATATTTTACTAATTGTAAGTAATCTAAAGATGACTTAAAGTATTCAGGAAGATGTAAGCTATATGTAAATACTGAGCCATTTTATATAAGGGTCTTGAGCACATGGATTTTGGTATCTGAGAGAGATCCTGGAGCCAATCCCCCACAGATATCAAAGTAGAACTGTAGGTGCATGTGTATGCATACATATGTGTGTGTATCTACAGTTACATATATATGTCAGTAGTTACATATGTATGTATATATACAGTTAGTCCTCTGCATCTGTGAGTTCTGCATCTGTGGATTCAACCAACTAAAGAGCAAACATTTCAGAAAAAAAGTTGTGTCTGTACTCAACACTACAGACTTTTTTCTTGTTATTATTCCCTAAATGATGTAACTATTATATAACATTTACATTGTGTTAGATATTATAAGTGATCCAGAGATGACTTGAAGTATGAAAGAGGATGTGCATAGGTTATAAGCAAACTCTACGCCATTTTAGGTCAGAGACTTGAGCGTTTGTGGATTTGGGTATCCAAAGGAAGTCCTGGAACTGATCCCCCTAGGATGCTAAGGGATGACTGTACACATACATGTACACATATACACACAAATGCAAACACAATATGTTTTATTTAGAAACAGTGGACATGGTGATTGAGTTTTTTATTGAGTCAACTTTTAGAGCCAGGACTATGTTTTATTCATCTTTATGTTTCTAAAAATTGATATTCAATGAATGTTTGAGTTTCAGAATTGAAAGGAACTTTACAAGTTAAAGTAGACCTTACTGCTAATTTTATAGATAAAGAAGCTGAGGTCCAGAGAAAGTTAATGTCTTTCGTCCAAAGTTGCCTCGCTCACTGTCTTTTAACCATGACCAACATAAACCTAATACTTGGTAGTGTGGTGTACTTTAAAGGCTTTAGTCATAGCTGAGTAGATAGAGGGAAATACGTTTGTAAGCTGGATTTTCCCCTCATTTTTGTACATATGTGCACATACTCATCAAACCCACTTTACTCACCTCCACTGCTGGTATCAAGAAACGCAGTTTCCCCATAAGTGTTCCCTTATCTCACCAAAGCCAAATTGTTTACAGCTTCTCTGAAGTAAAACAAGACTTGTTCCTTGTGCTATGAACAAGGGAGGTCAGAGGAATTTTAATGGATTGTGTGTTTGTGATCAATCTCAGTGTTGCAAAATGTGAAAATAATAGCTGTATAACACAATATTAATATGATTATTTTATTTACAAAAATTTGAGGCATGCCATCCAAGTGGCAACAATTTTCAGGTCGGAGTTTTCTATGAAATGATAAATATCCTCATGGAGCTAAAATCTAGTAGATGCCTGATGTGATTAGGATGTGACTAAAAGCTCTATATAGTTTTAAAAGTCCTGTGTTGTTATGCTTATTCAAAAGGAAAATTGCTGAATTAATTTTAAAAAATCAATTATTAGGAGTCATTTTTAAGTTAACTTTCAGTCATTTACATGGATTTTCACAGAGTTGTATTAAAGTTTTTTCTAGCCCCTAGTCTGAGGAAGGTTATTACTCAAAATATTCAGACAAACAAAAAGTTTCCTACCTGATAAATCCGGTGAGACTTTCCTCCATAACAAGATCTGGCAAGATGTTTTCCATTTTGAGAGTTTTCTTTATGCTTTACTAATATGTCCAGTAAGTTAGAATGTTCATAAACCATTAGTTTTTTTGTGTCATACTATTTAAACATAGCACATAATGACTATGGACTTGAAGTTTAAATTAGAGAGATAGATAAAGCAATAACAATGAGAGAATCATGATTTCTAATTGATTACTGTGAAACTTCTTCATATAAAATGATTTTATTATGCTTTTTACTTGTCTTATTTGTTGATATCTGTACTATATATAAGGTAGAAATAGTTTTAAATACAAAAGCTATGTTTACTTTCTAGATAATGAATCAAAATAATAAAATTTCAGTAACTTAGTAGAGAATACTATTTAGAAATCAGGGATTTGCATTAATTTGATTTTTTTTTTAAAGTACAGTTGATCCTTATACAAAATGGATATTGGGATGTCTATAATGCTCCCTGCCTTCCAGTCAAAAATTTGCACATAACTACTAATAGCCTACGATTGACCAGAAGCCTTACTGATAACGTGAATGATTAACATACAGATAGACTAATATTTACGTATATTTTATCCATTGGTGATGTACCTTTTTCATTTTTTTTAAATTTCTAGGTTACATGGTTTGCCTGTAAGTTTTTTCAAATTGTCACAAATCTCCAAAAATTTCCCAATACATTTATTGAAACAAATTCACATGTATGTGGACCCATGCAGTTAAAATCTGTGTTGCTCAAGGATCAACTGTTGTTGCATGAGGAAAGGATAAAACAGAGCACTGCCTTTAAAGGGGAGTACAAGGTTTTAACTATATCTAAGAGCATTTACAAAAATAACAGGTTCATCTTGGATTAGAGTGTGTTTTCAGTGTTAACTAACAACCAGATTTTCCTCTCGACTTCAGAAACTGCTGAGGGTTAGCTTGATTCACGGCACAAGCAGATGGCATCCTGCTTCTGGCAAAACAGGCAGAAAATTCCTTTAGCACCCACCTGCATATGTTCTAGTCTTTATAAAATCCTATATACTTTTAAATACTCTCCCCAGTTTTAACAAACATTTATTAAAGTTGAAATTGAAGATAACACACAAATAGCTAAGATTTAGTCTTATTTTAGACCAAAAAAAATAAAAGAAAACTGTAGACAAGAAAATACAGTATTTTGTGATTGCAAAGTACTGCATATATTTTATGTAGATATAGATATATAGATACATCCCCAAGAAGAAAAAATTATCAGAAATATTACCATTCTAAATCTTTTTTTTTTCCATTTTGTGCCTTTAGCTTAATTTCTAGAGGATTGTTTTTTGTAAAGTACTTTATAAAGGATGAAGTTTGTAATCAGAAGTTTTTACTGGTAATCTATGAAGGCACTCCTATTTTGAGTATGATATTCTCTCGACCCAAAGTCTCATTTTAAAATTTGGAATTGTGGTATGTTCCATCTTTATGTGGCCTGCAGAATCTCAACAACAGCACTGCTAGCTTTATAGGCTAGTTGAAATGTACCCTGGGCTGTGTGTTTGTGAGATTTTTGCTTACAGGCTTATGTTCCATCTCACAGTAGTCAGTGGGGCTGTCTGCACTATCACGTGAGAGGTGGGTTGTAAGTCACACAGAAGGAACTCTTTATAGGTACTCTTATTCCTGTTCTTTACTGTGTAGAATTTTAGAATTTGTCACCAAATGTTTTGTAGCTCCTATGTATATACCAAACTCTAATTTTAATATGTTTTTGAACATACTTGATTAGGTTCCAGTTAATTGTAGTTCTATAGATATATTCACTTTTTAACTGCAAAACTTTTTATGTAACATTTAAGATTCCTGAGACAATGAAGAAAGATCAATGAAATTAACTTTAGTTTTCATCTTTTATTGAGATTTATCGTGTGTGAGAGAAATAAAAGATATCTTTAATTATGAAACTATTTTTAATGTTCTATGCACAGTTGCTTGCTTGTCCTTTAAAAATGCACCATTTGTCAATTTTCTGACATTTTTATGACTATTAAAGCTAGTGTAGGAAAAAGTACTCTTAATATATAGTCTTTATATTTGAAAATTTCCAAGTCTTATTTAATTGTGGTGGCTGCTCTTTCTTCCCTCTATGATTGACAAGTTGTATTCCCTCAGTTTAGAAAAACCCCAACGGATCTTTGGTGACACTTCTTATTAGAAAATTTTATTTTTATGAAGTGTTCATATATATTTACATATGTTTTAGGTAAGATATATACAATATATCTGGTTGACTTTTCAAGTGGGTTCATTTACTCAGATGAGTTTATTTTAAAAGATGTTCTTTTTAATCATTACAGTTGATACTAATTGCTTACCTTTGGGTATGTACGGATGCTGACTATTAAATAAGTCCAATAGATCATTACCCTTTAAGGAGGTACAAGCCAAGAGATATACAGAAGTCTTATTGGTCCTGCTTGTGTCACGTTTATTAATTGAAGAGTCTTCTTTACAGTTTTCAAGTTTGTACCTTTCTCAGCCATTCTTTTTATTATTGAAATTATCCTTCAGAATATGTAATCATATACTGAATTCTGAATGTAAACTACAGTTGCAATTCTACTTAGAGCCTTTAAAATGAAGGCTATGGTATTTAATTACATGACAGTACAGTTTTAAAACAAGAGTGGAGTTAGATGGATGGGCCTTACCACAAAGCAACTTGAAAAAATTGTTAGGGTATTTACACTTGCCAGAGAGCTGCCTTCTTATCATTCCACTTTATACTTTAAAGAAATACACATCATGGAAGAATGGGAAGGTTTAAAACATTAACAGTTTGGCTAAATGATTATGAATACATTTATGTCTATTTCATTTCTTCAGTGTATGACTATTTCCTTTTCCATCCTCCCCATTCTCATTTATTTTAGATTTATCTTTTCTTGTTTGATTTAAATTGCTCCTTATTTCTTAATAGGATACATTGAAAATAGGCAATCCTCTCTGTTACTTGGTTGCCAAAAAAGATTCAAGACATTTGAAAGTGGATTCTTGACCTGCATTTTATAGGAAATACATTGTTGCCTGGAGGACTAAACATTTATGAACTAGATGAAAGAGTTTCCTCTCCCTATTTTAATATTTATAAAGATACAGCAAATTGTCCCAGAAAGTAGCTAAATTGAGATAGACAAATTCTGTAGTCTTTTTCTGGAAGATGTATGTAAAGATATAGTATATATATATATATTTTGGTAGTAGCATAATAGAGAATGTTGCTAATGTGGGAAGAGCCAAGTCATAGTTTATTCTTTCATTGTAATAAAATGTATAATCAGGCAAGGGAATGTGTAAATGGAAACAAAATTTTTAGAGGGATTAAACTATTTTTAATATTATTTATATGTATAACTATTTAAATGTTTTCTCCTTTTTATAGCATACTTTTCAAGAGGAATTCTTTGGTTGTTTTTCTTTCACTTAGAGTTGGTTCTTTGTTCATTTCTTAAAGTAGTTTTATTTGCGCTTTTTCTCTGAAGGACATTCTATTTATTCATATTTAATTGTCTTTTTATATATATTATATATCCATGAGTTCTTATCTATAACTCTTTCAGTTCTTCAGGTTTAAAATTTTAAACATTTATTCATCAGAAATTCTTTTCAATTAAACATAAATGCATGTGGTCACACACATGAAGCACATACATACCAGCCCAGATGCTTTTGTTTAAAGTTATCAGTTCTTTTTGTTTTTCAGTTTTGTTGATTTGAATTGTCCATGATTTCATGTCTTCCTTTGTCATTTCTCACTTACTTTTTATAAAGCTTTGTCTCAGCTAGTTTGAATGGGGCAGTGAATTCATTTCATGTAAATTTCTTGGCATATGCTCTTAATGTAAGTTTGCTTGTCCTTATGTCCATAAGTGAATTAATAATTATTAATCAGCACTCAGCAAATTTATATACCATTCCACATTGGTTTTCCATGGAAAATTCCACAGAATGTATGGAATATTTTTTATCCATACTATGTCTGTGCCATCTAACAGTAATTTCTATTGCTTAAAACATGAGTTGAAGAGGAATAAAACATTAGGCCTTTTAAATAATCTGATCTCTCAGCATATTGTACCTGCTCACTCTTATTCTCACAAGGGTACAAGTTTTGTTTTCAGAAAGAGGCACCAGTAGTTCAGGCAGTTTAACCAGTAACTGATTCCTGTAATCATAGTAAATGCTAACTGCAAACTCTCATATATGTTCGAAGTAGCTTTCCCCACAAAAGAATGAAAATAATAGATACTTGAGTCACCTGTTTAAAATATTGGGAAATCCGTATTTTTCAAACCCTAGTAGTTAGTAGTTTTGAGGGGAAAAAAGGACTAATCATTTTGAAAGTGAGTCTATTCAGACAATATTTGACTTGTATAGTTGGGGTGAACAGGTTGGTGTGGATCATATTCCTGCTATAGAGGTTAGGTTATAAACAGTTTCTGTGGCAAAGTTCTTTATCCAGTACTTAATATAAGCTATTTTAATGGGGTGGCCTATTTGGAGATGTTTTATGAAGCTTTGGCCTAAGGGATGAGGTTGGAGGAGAGAGATTTAAGACAGAAATGCTGGGAGTAGTAACCTTCCCAAGTTTTCATTTCACAGTCTCTTACAGGAATATACCATGAGTAACCATCTTTATAAATTTGCCCTCTTACTTGGATCTGTCATTCAAGTTTTTCAAAAGGATTTATCATGGCTAATATTTTTTGAATTATTAAGAAGTTTAGGAGTATATAAACTTGATATGTTCTTGGAGAGCTTTTTTTATGCTCTATTTCATATGTTGCCTTACCAACGTTTCCTTTTCCTGTTTTTTTCTCTCTGTTCCTTTCCTTCCATTCATTCATTCATGATAGTCCTTTTCAAACCTTTTCAAACCAGGGCAAGGCCTAACTAAGTTTGAAACTGTTACTGACTGTTACTTGTTTGGAGAGGTTGTCAATGAAAAATTAACAGGAGATGAAAGACATGCCTATTTCATGAATTTGCAAGTCCTTCATACCATTTTACCATGCCATCTTTTTCACATCCAGTTTCACAAAATCAATTATATCTACAAATTGGCCCAGATAATAGTTTGTCAAAGGGTAATGTGAGGGGAATGGCTGCTTCTGACAGTGGCCTAAATAATGTGAAGTGGTGGTGGTCTCGGTAGAGAAGCTGGCTGTAATCCCAGCCACTAGCATAATGAGGTAGATAAAAATACTCTACAAATTAATCCTACAAGCTACCATTTAATATTCTGTTTGTAAAGATGTTTGACAGGTTTTTCATTTAAATTTAATATTAATCCCTAGATCACTGGTTCTCAATCCTATCAGACCTATTGCCCACTTTTTGTAGCAAACATTTTGTGATGCTCTCTTTCGCCTATCCTGAAGTAAAATTGATATAAGTGAAAACCACCTGAACATAAGTCAAAAGTAATTATACAGTAATACCTAAGTAATATAAATGAGAAATAATAAGGAAAACAATTTAGAATAAAATAATTTGTATTTCAGTATGTAAATGTTTAAGCATGTACACTAGGAGCCATAATGAAGTAGTCATTGCACCTATATGTAAAATTATTATAATTGCAGTATTTTTTTTTTTTTTTTTTTTTTGAGATGGAGTTTCGCTCTTGTTACCCAGGCTGGAGTGCAATGGCGCGATCTCGGCTCACCGCAACCTCCGCCTCCTGGGTTCAGGCAATTCTCCTGCCTCAGCCTCCTGAGTAGCTGGGACTACAGACACGCGCCACCATGCCCAGCTAATTTTTTGTATTTTTAGTAGAGACGGGGTTTCACCATGTTGACCAGGATGGTCTCGATCTCTTGACCTCGTGATCCACCCGCCTCGGCCTCCCAAAGTGCTGGGATTACAGGCTTGAGCCACCGCGCCCGGCCTTGCAGTATTTTCAAATGCAGATTAATAAAGGTATCTTTGATTGGCAGCTCAGATGCCACAAATAGTGTTGTCATTGGTAACATGATTTTTCAAAAAGGTCAAGAACCTTAGTAAAGTTGCTAACAAAACAAAATACAGTCTTCATCTATTTACCTGGTAATTGCATTTCTAGAAAGTCAATGTATTTTAAAATTGTGTAAAAATATATTTATATGTAGAACAGATTTCATTTTCAGGCTCAGATAATTATAAATGGGCTTTCACCTACATGCATGTGTGGTAGGATGTTGTTTAGTTTGTGGGAATATCCATGCATTCTATTCTAACGTATGTGTCCCTTTCTCTATCCCTTCCTCCCCAGTGTTGTGGGGAGGAGAGAACTCTGCATCTCCATAGCAACATCTAGTTACTGTAGTAACCAAACACTCAGACACAAATTCCAAAGTGCCACCTAGGGGGTGCATAGCCCCTATTTTGAACCACTGCCCTGGAGGAATGATCAATGGGAAAATAGCTCTAACAGTCCAGTGTGTCTCCAGTAAGGTAGTGTGGCCTATTCTTGGCATTCATGTTTTCTGAGGTAATGACCTTTATCAAAGAATACATAGAATAAATGAAACATAACAGGCCACCATCACATTGTGATGTTCATCTAAATATAGCATTTGCCTTGGTGGAAGGTGTATAAACCTGTTGTTCTTTTTTAGGGCAAAGGTCCTAATTTGGTGTTTGGGTATTCCCTGAAATTACACATTTCATATATATTTTTGGGTACATCTTTCTGGGGAGGTGATTTTCAATAGATTTGTAAAGGAGTATCAGGTTATGATGGAGTCTAACAGGTGTGGAAGGAGTCTGTTCTTCTGTGAACCTTAGTGGGACACCCTGAAATTGACTAAGATTAGAGTAGCCTTACCTTTACCACTACTACTTATATTTTTCCCAGAAGTAAGGATTAAAATCCTGAAATCCATTATTGAAAAATGTAGATCTTTTGAAACTGTGGCATTAAAATGCAGAGGAAAGCTAACATATTGTCATTGGGTCTTTATCCTTTCACATGACATATTGTCATTGGGTCTTTATCCTTTCACATGACAAGAGAGGAATTTTAATGGTTGGGTAAACAGGATATCAGTTACGAAAAACAAGCTTTTTTTTTGTTTTTCAAAAAAATTTATATTGTAATCGAGACTTTTCTCCTTAACACCCCCCTCCCCACTTCCAGTTATTTCTATACTTAAGACTATAATTCATACTCTATGAAAAGTACTTTTAAGTGAGGCAGTTACATTAGGATAGATTTTACTTAGTTGATGCAGCCTCTTCCTTTTGCTTGTTACTTATCTAAAAAGTTTTCAAGAAGAAACTTTGTCCCCTAATAATTTCATCTGATATGAAAAATGTATTAGCATATAATCTTTTTCTGTCCTTGGAAAATGTCAGCAATATTCTTAGACCTTTCTCTAAATGCTTAATTTAGGTCTTATAGTTCTTTTCCTAGTAGTTTCTTTAGAATACTGTGTCTGTATCCCTCATCTTATGGCTTTCTGTATCCTAATTATTTGAGAGTTGGTTTCAGAATTCTTTCAGTAGTTATCCTTTTCCTATTTATTTACTGTCCAAGATTAAAGTTTGCATGGTAATACAGTTTCCACTCTATTAAGCTGGAAAATTTAAAAAGCTTTCATCAATTTTGGTGGAGACAAATGCTATACTTTTCTAACACATGTAATCGAATGATGGCCTAACAGATGCTTCCAAGCAAGAATATTGTGGAGGAAAAAGAGTTAATAGGTACTTTTCTTATCAGGCTGATACCTGATAAAATGAGTACCATAGGTTAGATGAAGTTTAACCAAATTCTCTAAATGTTGGAGATGAGTTATTATTAGGTCAGTCAAGAAAGCCATAGATAACAAATGAGAGGCTAATTAATTTCCTGCTTCTGCCTCTGGATTTAAACAGTGTAGAGTGTTCATGCATGAACCCTTTGACTTTGGCATTTACTTTCCAAGGACAATTGAAGGCAATAGCTAGTTCCTCATGTGCTAAATTCAGCTCTTTCCTGAGCTTGCTTTAAAAAATAATCATCCTGCCGGGCGCGGTGGCTCAAGCCTGTAATCCCAGCACTTTGGGAGGCCGAGGCGGGTGGATCACGAGGTCAAGAGATCGAGACCATCCTGGTCAATATGGTGAAACCCCGTCTCTACTAAAACTACAAAAAAAAATTAGCTGGGCATGGTGGCGCGTGCCTGTAGTCCCAGCTACTCAGGAGGCTGAGGCAGGAGAATTGCTTGAACCCAGGAGGCGGAGGTTGCGGTGAGCCGAGATCGCGCCATTGCACTCCAGCCTGGGTAACAAGAGCGAAACTCCGTCTCCAAAAAAAAAAAAAAAATAATAATCATCCTTGCCAGATTGCAGCTTCTGAGCTACCTGTTTTCAAATTGGTATAAGTTATTGTCAAATTGTGATTGCTATGTATTGTTTTCCTAGGTTGCAAGAAGCTTTTGGACAAGTGTTACTGTAATGTACTAAGATGAGACAGAATCATATAGTGCATGGCTCATTATTGGGATAAGGAGGTCCTGGATTTTAGAGCTAATGTCACTGACTTGACTATTGCCTTTGGAGTAACAAAATCATCTTAACTGTTTTAGTTTTCTCATTAATAAAATAGGAAAAAACTATCTTTAATTTCAACTCAGTAGCTTTTAGGGTACAAGTGGTTTTTGGGTACATAGATAAATTGTGTAGTGGTAAAGTCTGAGATTTTAATGCACCCACCACCCAAGTGGTATACGCTATACCCAATATGTAGGTTTTTGTTTTTTTTTTTGTCTCTCACCCCGCTCCCAACCTCCCACTTCTGAGTTTCCAGAGTCCGTTATATCACTGTGAATGCCATTGTGTACCCATTCTTTAGGTCCCAGTTATAAGAAAGAACATATGGTATTTGGTTTTCCATCCCTAAGTCAACTTCACTTAGAATAATGTCATACAATTTCATCCAAGTTGCTGCAAAAGACATTATTTTGTTGTTTTTTTTTTTTTAAATGGCTGAGTAGTATTACATGGTGTATATATATACCACATTTTCTTTATTTGCTCATTGGTTGTTGGGCACTTAGGTTAGTTCCATGTCTTTGTAATTGTGAATTATGCTACAGTAAACATACATGTGCAAGTATCTTTTTGATGTAATGACTTCCTTTCCTTTGGGTAGATACCCGTTAATGGGATTGCTGGTTGGAATGGCAGATCTATTTTTAGTTCTTTAAGAAATCTACATACTGTTTTCCAGAGGTTGTACCACTAATTTACATTAGTGGTACACAACCAACAGTGTATAAGCATTCCCCTTTCACCACATCCATCCCAACATCTATTGTTTTTTTGTCTTTTTGTGAACATTCTTGCAGGAGTAAGGTGGTATCTCCTGTGTTTTTAAATTGCATTTCCCTGATGATTAGTGATGTTGGGCATTTTTTCATGTTTCTTGGCTGTTTGTATATCTTCTTTTGAGAAATGTCTGTTCCTGTCATTTTCTCACTTTTTTATGGGATTATTTGTTTTTTTCTTGCCAATTTGAGTTGTTTGTAGATACTGGATGTTAGTTGTTTGTTAGATGCATAGCTTGCAAATATTTTCTCCCATTTTCATAGTTCTCTCTCACTGAGCTAGACACAGTCTGAGAATCTTCTTAGTACTTTCTTCAGACAGACATAACCAGATGAGTATCTGAGTTAGTAACTGTGTATTATTAAGCCATATTTGTTTTACATATATATATATATATATATATATATACACACACATATATATATATATATTTTTTTTTTTTTGAGAAACCTGGGTCCAGAGAGAGAGAGACAGACTCCCTCCTTCAGTCATCTAGGCTAGAGTATGTTGGCATGATCATAGCTCATGTAGCCTCAAACTCCCAGGCTCAAGTGACCCTCCCCCCATAGCCTCCCGAGTAGCTGGAACTACAGGCTCATGCCACCATACCTGGCTAATTCTTTTTTTATTATTTTGTGCAGACAGGGTTTTGCTGTGTTGCCCAGGCTGATCTTGAACTATTGGCCTCAAACTGTCCTTCCACCTAAGCCTCCCAAAGTGCTGGGATTACAGGCCATGAGCACCATGCCTAGCTATCAGGTACAATTTCAAAATTCTGTTTCAGGGATTCTACCAGTGTAGGCCTTTATAGGGAAAATTAGTTTAAATTTTGCTAGTTCCAGAATATTCTTCAGCTGAATATTTTCATTTGTTGTTTAAAGGAACAGTGGGTAACATGAATAGTTGTGAGAACAGTACCATGAGTTCAGTGTATGATACTGCCTGAGATTTAAAATTTCCATGCTATTTGAAAAAAACATAAGGCCTGAATTATGTATTTGGAGGTTAATACTTTTGAATGGTAGCTACAGGTTTCAGTATGATCTTAAGTTATCTAGATCAGTGTTACTTGGGATTCAGCAATTATGCTGTGATTTTGAATTGCATCTATTGTTGATTTATATATCTGGCAGCTTAATTTGTAGTAATATATCTATCTAATTTATTAAATATTCACCTACTGTGTGCCAGAGACCATGCTACTTGCTGAAGTAATAATGGTAAGCAGGGATGACAAGGTTCTTGCTCTCAAGGAGCATAAAGTTTAGTTAAATAGACAAAAGCATAAATATAAACTGGTAAGTACCGTAAAGGAAAGGAACATGCTTCTAATAGAACAAATATGTTAAAAAGCAACAGTACCATCACTGAGAAATACAGGCAGACTTCTGTGAGGAATTGATCTTTGAGTTGTGATTGAAGTAGAGAGAGCACTGGAAGAACATTCCAGGCTGAGGGAATAGCATGGGAAGGTCCCCATGGAATGAGGCAGGATGGTGTATTAGAAAAACTGAAGGAAGGGGATAATGCTGAGCCAGGAAAGTAAGGAGCCTAGGCAGTGTAAGATTCCAGAGAGGTAGGCAAGAGGCAGGCCTGCAACTATATAGTATAAATACCTAACTTCAGTGACTACAGAACATGATAATTCTGAAATGTTCTGTAAATAGTGCTTATAATTAATAATGGATAATGCCCTACATCACAATTATGTTTTAGACTAGAAAAGCACTTCCCCTCTTCATAAAGTTTCAAACTATTCAGTGGAAAAACTTGAATCTCCATTGTGGGGGTTATTTCTCTTTTGTGATTATAGTTTTCAAATTTTGTATTGAGTGTTGCTTATTGAATTGGCTTTAGAATTGTCAGTTATCCTCAGACTTGTGTCATTAATAAAAATGCAGTTGGAGTGCTTCTTAACAATAGCCGTAACATTTAGACATGAGATCACCATAGAAAAAATTCAACAGGAATAATAAATCAGCATCAGAGGATATGAGGGTCTAAGTTGGAAATGCGTGTACCAACTTAAAACAATGTGAAAATTTAAAAATTACTTAAATAATTTATTTTATTTATGTGATGTTAGCAACATGATGATAATCTAAAATGAAGACCTCACGTTCATTTTTGGGGACCAAGGTAAAAAAAAAAAAAACATTGTTCAAATCATTACTTAGTGACGGGAGGAAAAATAATATATTTCTAGACAGATTCATAAATATTTTTTTCCTCTGAGACATTTTGAAAGCCTCCAGGTAATCTTTTTTGCATGAGATATTGCAAGTCAATTTATTACGCATAAATTATAGTTGAGGGATTTTGCTCAAATTTCTGAAGACTTAAAAGCCTCAAACGTATATCACTAAATTATATTACTAAGTTACCAATATGTATGATTTCTCCTTTACAGTGCTTTTTCCCACGGGTCTTGTGGCTTTCTGAATTCATGCCAGCTACTAGTACTCAAACAGTTTGTATTTATGGGATATGTAGTAATGGCTAACAATCTAAACACAAGAGATCATAATTAAAAAGGAACCTGGAAAATAGGAGAAGATGCAAAAAAATAAAATAAATTGTTCTCATTAGTTGAGGAACAGTATATGGAATGCTGTATTATTTCTTCCCATTTAAAAATCCTAAAGGACTCAGCAACTCTACTAAAATAAAGTTCAACTGCTTTATTATGCTTTAACATGATTGATTTCATTACTTATTATTTATGCCGTACTTTCATATAGCCAGACTTTGTTTGTAGTACTATAACGTTTTGCCACATACTAAGTGCCATTCATATGACTAGAATTTTGCTAGGTGTTTTACTGATATTATTTGAAGTCCTTACAACATATTTGCAGGGTTGGTGTTATTAGCTCTATTTGAGAGAGGTGGAAACTGAAGCTGATAATGTGTTGGTGAGTGTTGTAAAAACTGGTTCTTTGGGGAGAAAGTTCTGTTTTGTAGCGTTTGCTGATTTCTGTGGTGTAAATATTCCAATTATGGCTGATTTCAAGCTACCAAAATGAAATCCGTGAAGGGGATTTGGGAAGAAAAGATGGGCACAATTGGTCATCCAGCCATTGTGATCCAGTTCTGAAACACCACTGACTGAGGCATATAAAAATGAAGTAAATTTTCTTTGATAATGCCAGAATTCACACTTGTATCAGTCTAATTCTAAAGATTGTGCTTTTTCTGCAATACTGCTTTTCCTTACTGGATAAAAGAGTAGCAAAGAGTTTACCTCTTCAACTTGAGAAGGAAAGAAAGAGCTAGAAGAGACAGAGAGGGTAAGAGAAAGGAGAGGTTGTGAGCAAAGTCGGGGGAGGAAGAAAGGAGCTTTAAGACTGAAAATTGAGAGCAACTGATATAGACCATTTGGAGGCGGAGGAAGAAAAGTTTTATCAAAAAAGGCATGAATCTGCTGTGTTTTTGTCACTTTCAAGAGGACACACAGCAAATAGAAATGTTAATAATGGCTGCCACATCTTAAAGAGAATTGTGTTTCGACAAGCTTCCTGCAACTGATCATCTATTCTTATCACCCTCATTCATACAACTTCAACTAATGACCATACTGCTGCACACAAAACAACCCAACAAAGTAACTAATGTAGATAATAAATAATAATCTCTTATTCATATGACATAGAAAATAACCACAATTTTCTGGAAGTAAAAAAGCCAAATATGCCATTGTACATTCAACATTTACAAAATTGCTTGTTATAAATAACAAGGGGAGAGGAAGCTAGTTCCAGAGGACATCTAGAATGAAAGGTCATTCACTGGAATGTTTTAGAGTTTGATTATGAAATACTTATTAATCCAGATTCTCTAATCTGCAGTATAATCCTGATGTTATATGTAGCTTTGAGATACATAAGGTGCCAGAATTAAAAAGTCTTTCCATATGTTTATAACCAGTCACATAAAGGTCATGTATTTTACTGAAATGCTTTGAGTTGTCTTAATGATATTTAGCTTCTTTCATAAGACATATAGTCAAAGTTGAGCCAAGTAGCAGGACACACAGAAGACAATACATTATTAATTTCAGAAATAATTATTTATCTTTGCAATTCTTGAAAAATTAATCTGGTACTAAAAAATGATACTGAGAGGCTGGGCATGGTGGCTCATTCCTGTAATACCTGCACTTTGGGAGGCTGAGGTAAGTGGATCCCTTGAGTCCAGGAATTCAAAACCAACCTGGGGAATATGGTGAAACTGCGTTTCTACCAAAAAAAAAAAAAGAAAAAAATTAGCCGAGCATGATGGCGTGCCAATAGTCCCAGCTACTCGGGATGCTGAGGTGAGAGAATCACTGAGCTCAGGAGGTGGAGGTTTCAGTGAGCTGAGACTGTAGCACTGCATTCCAGCCTGTGCGATGGACCGAGTCTCAAAAAAAAATTCTGAGAAAGAAGAAAAGGCATTATTGCTACTCTAACCATAATTTTTAATTAGCCTCTGAGCTAGTAGTATCTAAAATGTTTAAGCACAAAAATACAGTAATAATCCTTAAAGGTACTTTATTAAAAAAAACCGCGTGCGCGCGTGCACACACACACACACACACACACACACTCTCTCTCTCTCTCTCTCTCTCTCTCTCTCTCTCTCTCTCTCTCTCTCTCTGTATACAAATAGCCAAAGACAGTAATTGAAGCTGGGGAGAAGAAACCACTGAAATTTTATTCTGCTGCTCAGGTTTCATATCACATAAGAAACAGAATTTCATTTCTTTTCTTTCTGTACATTTAAAGTCTTATTCCATTATCTTGAGGCTTGATTCTTTCCGATGAGTAGTAATCAGCAGTCATTCTCCTACTTGTTCTCCTGGATGTAATAATTATCCTCCTCTGGCTGTTTTTATTATTATTTTCTTTATAGCCAACTTTCAGTAAATTAATTATTATGTGTCTTGGTATGGTTTTCTTGGTTTTATCCTGCATGGGATTTGTTGTTGGTTTTGTGGATTTTTAGTTCAAATTTCAAAAACGTTTCAGGCTTCTTTCTTTTTCTTTTTCCTTTCTTTCTTTTTTTTGGTGGGTTGGGTAGGCAGGGTCTTTCTCTGTCACCCATGATAGGTGACAGTGGTACAATCATAGCTCACTTTAGCCTCCAACTCCTGGGCTCAAGTGATCTTCCTGCCTCAACTTTCTGAGGACTACAAGCATGTGCCACCATGCCTTACCAATTTTTTATTTTTATTTTTTTTAGAGACATCATCTCTATGTTGCCCAGATTGATCTTCAACTCTTGACCTAAAGCAATCCTCCTTTTGGGATTATAGATGTGATCCATTGCACCCAGCTTATTCAACTGTATTTGTTTCTCCTCCCTTTGTATTTTTTCCACCAGGGATTACTTGATAACCTCCATAGGTCATTGGCCACTGTTTTCAGCCCTTTTCTTCCACTCTCTGTTTTTCAATTGGTGTATTTTAGATTGCTCTATCTTCTTGTTCACTGATACTTTCTTTTGTGGTATGTAATCTACTGTTCTATTCATCAAGTAAATCTTTCATGTTAGATACTGTATTTTTGTGATCCACAACCAGAAAAATTGTTACATGTGTAACAATTTTTACATTGCTGATGGTTTGGTTTATTTTTTCTTTTTAAAATTATGACTGGGTTTAAACTTCTTGAGAATCAGCTGGCTAGTTTTGAGGCTTGATTTAAAGCTTTATTAGGGTGGATGTAAAGTACTCTTTTTACTTTTCTTTTTCTTTTTTCTGTTTTGGAGGTGAGGGAGTGTTTGTTTATGATTCGAGAGAAGTGAGCTTTTTCAGGTGTACTTGGGGGAAGATCCAGGAGGCAGGGCGAGGCTAAAGGCACAAGAGGGACAGGTGAGGAAGGGGGGCGGGGGTGGTTACTTTTCTTTTTCTAAGAAGCAGAGTCTCACTCTGCAGAAGTGTGATCATAGCTTCACTGTAACCTTGAACTCCTGGCCTCAAGGAGTCTTCCCACCTTGGCCTCAGAAAGCGCTAGAATTACAGATTTGAGCCACAGCACCTGGCCCCAAAGTACGCTTTTTTCCCTAGGGCTAATATACTATTAATATCAATGTGTAACCTTTGGGAGATAGCTATACAATGCTCTGGGTATTCAACGAAGTCTTCCTCTTTGACTTGAAGGATCCCAAATGACCTCCAACCCTAAGTGAGTTATGGAACTTTTCAGCTTATATCTCCCTAGCAGTTTTCTTTGCCTACAGTCATGAAGTTTAATTCTACTCACATGCACTTTAATATTCAACCAATAACTCAAGGGGATTTCTATGTAGATTTCTGGATCATTTTCTCTTTGTAACTCCTTTTTCTTTGGTATTCTATGCTGAAAATTCTACCAGTTTCAGCCTCCCTGAACTCCCATTTCTGTCCCCTCAAATTCAGTGAGACTGTTGTATTCTGCCTGTGCTCCTTCTCCTTGTCCCAGTTTTTAGAACATGCCTCCTGCTTAAAATCTGGGATTATTATGGGATTTTTTGATATGTTTTTCTTTTCTTAGGGATCACAATCCTTTGCTCTCTCTTGTCTAGTATCTGAAAAAAAGTTGTTCCATGTATTTTGTCTGGTTTTCTAGATGTTTATAGGAGGAAGGCAAGTTCAGTATCAGTCACTTGGTCATAGTAGGAAACAGATGATGGCAGTTTCATTTTTAGTACAATACTAATTACATCACCAAAAAGTCTACCACTAAAGTAATTTTACCTTACAGATTATTTAAAGTATTTCCTGTCAAAAGCATGTTCAAATAAAACCTAGAAATAGTAAAATTCTTAAGCTTATATTAGGATTCTATGATTCTTAAGCTTACATTCTATGATTCTAATTCACCATTTATTGAATGAGTGTTACTATTTAGAAGGCAAATTATACTTTTTGTTATTTACAGATACCTGCTATTTAAATTGTTTTGCTTGAGGATGATGAACCACAGGAGTCCCTAAAAGTACCTAATTTCTAAATGTTATACCCTCTAAAAAGCTATGAATACTATTTCTCAGATGGGACCGCTGAGTTCGCTTAATATAGAGCCATATTCACTGGTGCCAGTTATAAAATTGAGACCCATATGGTAGTTAGAAGCATCCAAGATAAAGGCAAATAACCATAGCAATTATTGTGGTTCACTTCAAATGTTGATTTATGCTACCTGTGTAAAATCTGGAGTGATGATACAGATACCAGCTACATCATTATCAACCATGAGTTATTATATGAATGATTGATAATATTCTCCTAAACTACTATTTTATGGCTAATCATTATGGCATAAGTAAGAGACCTTCGGCAATAGCCATAATTACAGTTCTTATGTTCCTTGGTATGTATTCCACAAATATTTTTAATCAAAATTGATTGTCACATGAGGAAATAATAAGCAATTCTTGCTACATTAGTTGGGTTCATTTGTAAATAGGGTTGTAGGACTTTGTGGTAGAATGCTGACATCTGTCTATTCTATTTTGAATACAAGCACCAGATACAGAAGAAAGAAACACCAAAGTAAACCAGATAATTCATAATGAGTCATTATGAATTATCTGGTTTACTTTAACTAATACATTTTTCTGAAAGCATTAGAGTTATTCACTTTTCAGTAAAGGTCACAGCATTTCTGTTACATTGTATTTTGCAGTGATTATATCTATAAATGGCACAAATATGTTCTATACAACCCAATGATCTCAAAGTCTCACTGTAAATAACTGTAACTGAGCCAATAAAATAATCAAACCTGAAAATAATCTATACCAGTTGTCTCAAAAGTATGGTGTATACATCCCTGGGAGTACAAAGATAATCCTCTGGGGTTCAGGATAAAAGTAGTAACACATCTATATATATGTTTTTATTTCATTGTGTTTAAATTTATGTTTCTATCTTTTGCAGTGTATCTTTACAGCAGTCCACGAATGTAATTTATAAATACACCTAGATAGAGATGCATGCCAATATTTTTTTTAACTGATGGTACATGTTGGGAAAACAAAATTGAAACTATTACTTCATGCTGTGAACCAGTAGTTCTCAACTGGTGGCAGTATCTGTAGACATTGTTGAGTGTCATGTCAAGGGGGCAAGGGTGTGCTACTGACATCTAGTGGGTAGAGGCCAGGGATGCTCCTAAATAAACATCCTAGAGCTCACATGACAGCTTTCCTTCAGGCCTCTACCCAGCCTTCCACAGAAAAATTATCTGGTCTTAAAAAAGTTTGAGAAACACAGGTATATACTGTGTATTTCTTTCTCCTTAAAAGATGGGTCGCAAAAGAAGTGAGTCTGACCTGTTTATTTTCTTTTTCATCTCACCATTGGCTGACTACCTGGTTTTCTTACATGTATGTCTGTATTTTCCAATATCTCAAAAATAGGCACTAAGAGAACTGAAGTTACTTTATAAAACCAAAAGAATACTGTGAACAATTAGAGGAAAAGAGGTAACAAAATGTGTAAGGCCTTACAAACAGGGTAGTATCTAAAATATTTGTGTGTGGTTTAACACTTTTGAGATTACCTAAATATGTTCATTAAGTTCTAATTTATGTTTCATAATTCCTACCAAATCTTTTTATATTTTATGAATTGTATTGGTAACCTGATTCACTGAAATCTAAAAAGAAAGCTGTTACTGATAAGATTGACAGGAAGGAATCAATCTAGCTAGAATAAACTATGTGTAAAGTAAAGAACAAGGAGTCCATGATATAATGATTTTTGTGAAAGACTCTGACTTGAAGGTTTCATTTCCAAATTGGTATGCTTCTCATATGTGTGATCTTATGCATATTAAACTTTGTTGCAGTTTCATAGTTTGCAAAAAAAAAAAAAAATCCCCATATATAGCAGGAATATACAGTCACTGTGAGTTGTCCATTTTAGAGCATAGGTTTTTGGGTGGTGAAGACCTATCCTTAGTTGAATTTGTATATGAATTAAATTCTTATTTTTATAAGAATTCAGTTCTTTAAATAAAGATGATACCAAAGAGATGTAAGGCCTGTTTCTCAAAAGAATAGTAAGGATTAATGGCTTCAGGTATTAGGAGAATTAAATAGAATAGTATTCTGTCACCATCTAGTTGCTTTTTCTTTTGATAATATGTGCCACAGAATGTGAATCAGCTACTGCTCACTCCACTGAGATACTTAGGATGCTTTTGGTCAGCCTAGCTGAATTGTTAGCATGATCCTTAATTAAAATCATCCAAATGATATAAGGTTCTTCTGAAGTCAGTGGAAAAACCTCTTAGCATCTTTTAGCATACACTCTAGAACTGAAAAGAAGCTTAAAAGTGGGAACATCATTAGAGTTACAGGCAGAATTAGATGCAGTTAATAGCATTTCTCAAACTGTATGTGCTTTTAAAAAATTTCAGTATGTTATAAGCCAGTAATTTTGTTAACCCCATCTCCACTAAAAATACAAAAATTAGCTGGGCATGTGATGCATGCCTGTAGTCACAGCTGTTCGGGAGGTTGAGGCAGGAGAATCGCTTGAACCTGGGAGGCGGAGGTTGCAGTGAGCCGAGATCGCACCACTGCCCTCCAGCCTGGCGACAGAGTGAGACTGTCTCAAACACACACACACACACACACACACACACACACACACACACACACACACAAAATAAATGAATAACTAGAAAAATGAAATAAAAACACATACAAAAACAAACCATAATTTAAAAAATTAGATTCAACAGACATAATATTACTGTTGAGTTACAATAAAGGTTTCTAAATACTTATCCTCAATTTTTGTATCCATCTTAACATAGTCTGGTGACAGTTTGTGGGTCATCAGAAGCCTCTGAGCCAAACTTTGGGTAGCACAGATTTCAGTAGAAATTATGTGAAATAACATTTCTTTTTCTGCTGTTTACACATTAATTTTTGCTAAGTACAGATTTCTGCTTACTCTCAAATGCTGTCTAACTTTAAAGCTTTCCTTGACTTTCCCAAGCTGACTTGGGTAATTCCTAGCCTTTTCTCTTGCTGTATCCTCAAAGGGCCTCAAGTATAGCAACTGTTATATCAATTCATTTGTTTCATTTAAAGAAAATGTAAAAGTAGTCTTTAAGGCTTAGAAAGATTTGTGTCACACAGACAATAAGTAAATGTCTATTTAATGAATGAAAAAAAGAATGAATTGTAGCAAAATCCTGAGGCTTTAATAACAAACATAATGGTTAATAGAAAACTTCATTTTGCAGAAAGAAAGACAGTTTCTCAGTCTTAAAAGTTAGACTTATGTGAATCTAATTATTATAAAAAATAACACTTGATAGACAGCTGAACACATGCATACATCTCATAACTGTATAACATAGACTGTGGAGGTGAAGGAACATATGGACCTAAATAAAAACTCAAAACCACCTAAGAGAACTTGGTAGCAATACTGATTTAAATAATTTTTAGCAGTGAGGACGTAGGAGGTAGGGATGGGGAAGGGAGTTGAAAACTAATGCCCCCTGAATTTTATGGTACTCTGTGCTTTTTTCTTTTTCCTGCCCCTCCAACTATAAATATTTGGTATTTTATACTACTTTTATTTCAGTGTATATTTGATGATAGTCTATTATCTACTCTCTTAGGCACCTTGGAGAAATACATAAAAAAGAGAAATACATGAAATTAACTAAAAGACAAAAGAAAATGCATTAGGTAGAAAGTGCAATAGAAGCATGAATGAAGAACTTTTAAAAATGTTAATAAATTATTTTGAAATTAAGTGTTCAAACACAGAATGCTTTTCAAATCTTTGTTTCTTCTGAGGCAATCTATCAATATGGTTAGGACAGCTGTTGCAGACGATACATCTATATAACTGTGGAGTACAGTTATTTTCTTTAAGTAATGAAACCATTAGTGCGTGTGTATATACACACACACGTGTATATGATGTTGAGCTAGCTTAGTTAACTCCTCAGTAAATGGACACATTTAGCTTCTAAAGGTAGAAACGAGTCTAAAAGGGAGAAGATGGTAAGGAATTTAGCAGCCTACAGTCTTCTTCGGCATTTGATGTGTATCTAAGTGGGCAAATGATTTAAGTTTTGCAGTACTTCCTCCTATGAGGCTGCTCAGCTATTTCCTTTGCATTCCACCTCCAGGGGACTGGTTTAGGAGAAGGAAGTACAGAAGTCTGAAGTCCTAAAGTGTTGGCACTGCCCCTGGGGGAAGTTGAGATCTTGCATTACTTCGTGGGTATGTGCACATTTCCAGTTCCTACAGAGAAGCTGATCCCTGGCAGAAAGCAGATAGATACAGCCAGACTGAGTCACAGTCACAATTGGAGAATCAGGGAATTTTTTTTTTTTTTTAAAGCAAAGGCCTCTAATGGGGTCAAATTTTTACATAGCCAAACAGGAAGCTGTGGAAACAATATATTTAAATCTGGATCACATTTGAGGGAACTCATCCCAAAATTTTCAGATTGTTCTGCCATGACAAATAAATCAGTGTGGATTCATGTGACAATTACATCTGTTGATTTTCCTTCTCAAACATTGACTGATAATCTTCTAGTATATTTTATCTCTATCTCCTAGCAGCATAATGCTCTTTAAGTATGGTTCACAGAATAAACGCAAACCAGGTTATTGAATGTTAAAGACCACAATATATAACACACACTTCCTTTTTACCCCCCTCCCCCCGTTTTCTGATTGGAAGATTATTTGTTGGGAAAACCTTACAACAGTAAAATAAATTACTTTTGTTCATAATATAATGAATTTTTATATTGAAAATAAAAATTAAATCAGCACTGTTGAAAAACTGAGGACATGATTTTATGACATGCTGCTTTGTAAAACTTAATTTTATTTGGAAAGTTTTAAACTTTATTTCTAAAAAAATTTTCTTTCTCTCCCTTCCTTTCCTTCTCCCCATTCTTTCTTAGCAGCTAGCACAGCTAGTTAATATATTATTTCCCTACCTAGATTTAAGTATCCTGTTTGGAAAGGAGTTATTCTTTTTTTCCTTGTACCTAAGCACCTAGATTGTCTCATAATGCGTGAAAACTTAATCATAATTTACCACAAGTACTTGACACAAAGAATGTTTTTTCTGAGTAAATATAAAACATTTAATTTTAAAATGTTGACACTATAATATATAAAATAGCTATTACAAATGCACATGGTGTATTCTGTAGATACCAACTTTACTTTTTTTTGTTTTAGGAAACTGTAAGTTACACTGTGGTTAAGACATATCTTTACCCTTGAAAAAGCCCACATTCTGTCACAGTGATGTATGGTCAGACTGAGACCCAATCGTTAAACACCTGGATCAAGTCATAACTAATTTTATTGACACATTTATTTGTCAATTTTAGTGTCTTAATATCTACCCAACATCTCATTAACATACAAAAACATGCATCATGAGAAGCAAGAAATATCACCCATCCCTTCTGCATGTTAGCAAGTTATCATTCCTGAGCAATAGTGCTCTCATTACTGAGGTCTGTCAACAGTCACTTTTCACATTTATCTTGAGTGAAATACAGAATGACTTAAGTATAAATGCAGCATATTATGTCATTTCTTACAAAAATGTCACAAATTGAAATATTTTACAGCATTTACTACAAAATTCCATAAAAAATGCCTTCACTTAAACTCTCTCCCCCCATATCCAGCAAACTAACTGGATGCCTTTGGGGAGCATAGTGACTCTCTTAGCATGGATAGCACACAGATTAGTGTCTTCCAACAAATTCACCAGCTATGCCTCACTTGCCTGTGGAAGTACAGGAGAAGCTTGGTCAGTTTCTGGTAATGATGAATTTCTCCAAGCACCAAGGTCCTGGTCCTGTAGTGACGCATTTTACGGTGTGTGCATGTGTGTGTGTCTGTGTGTGTGTGTATGTGGGTGTGTGTGTGTGTGTGTGTGTGTGTGTGTGTGTGTGTGTGTGTGGTTTTCTTTTTCTCAGGGGTGGGGGAGTGGGCGGTTGTTTTGTTTTTTGACCATCAGTAGAGGGGACTGCTCTTCCTGGCAGCTAGTTGTTTGCAGGAGGCTTCCTCACCAGTGGATTTACGAGCAGACTACTTGGTTTGGGCCATCTTCTTTTACCCAGCGCTGAAGTCTTAGGCCACTTCTCCAACTGCTGCACTGCTTTCACAGTCACTGAGCGAAGAAAAGATTCTGCTCCAATGAATGACCAAACCTCTCTGCACCTGATGTAAAGAATGATTTTAAATGTAGATAGTTTTGGTATAACATGCATAACCATTTTTGTTCAACTTGCCATGTTCAAATGATGAAAAATAAAAATAGTTGTATAGGATCCAGTAAGAGATGATATCTTTGAAACTGTAGTTTGAATGATTTAAGAATTTTGAAGGATAATTTTGAATGTATCTAATGTTTGCTTTCCTCATTTATGTTAAAACCTAATTCAATTCTTGCTTCTATTCCACTCAGCACAGATAAACATACACAGTGCATTTCCACTGTAGTTTCATTTTTATTTTAGTAAAGTGAGGCTAAGAAGAATTAAATCACTTGCTCAAAGGCCGTCAACTAGACAACTAGGTGTGGGTGGGACCAGTGAGACTTAATATTTTCCTGATTTTAAAGGTTATATTCTATCATACAATCCAGATTAATTCTAATTTGCCAGCAGTCAATATAGTATTTTTTCCATAGTAGGGGTTTATTAAATATTTCCTTTTTAATTAACTGCTTTTGAATAGCTAATTGTAAGTGATCTTTTCATTAATGTGCAGTGTAAATTAGTGTAAGATAATAGGCTTGTGTTTGAATTGTTGCTCTACCTCTCACTAAATATTGTTCTACCATTTAATAACTATTGTTCTGGTATTGTGTGGCTTCCAAAGCCACATGATAGAATGAAGTATATAAGAATATAAATGAAGAGAAAGCTTGATTTTCTTCATTTATAAATGAAGAAATACCTCATAGAGTGCTGTGAGAATTTAAAATAATAAACATAAGAGATCACTCTATAGTATTTGATATATGGTAGATATTATTTTCTGTAGATACTATTTTCCTTTAGCATACTTGATATTTTCCCTCTCAAAAATACTGCTGTAGAAGATGAATCATTTTTATGACATCAAAACTAAACAAAATTACTCATCAAATTGCACATTTTCTAGATAGATATGCTGAAAGGGTGACACTGTAAAAAATTAAGCTAATTATGATGGGTTCTGAATTAAGGACACTCAATCCACTATCTCAAGGCTGTTATTGTAATCATAAAAGGATAACAATTATTGACAGTCATCCCTCTATCCATACTATTCATATATATTACCCATACTATTCTGGAGACTTGTGAAAATCTTTAGATTCCATATCATAGTAAAGATATAAACCTATCCCAAGACCAAAGACATCTCATAAATATTTGAGGATATAATATAATCCTAGCAAATGAAAAAATAAATGAAAGAACAGATGTAGAATGTTACAGGTATTAAATTTAAGAAATAAGGTAGGATTTTAAGTTCTTAAAAGTTCTACCCTCCCCTTGGGGTGCTTCTTCTCATTAATTAAAAAAAAATAGATAAATAGTTAAAATAACTAATACTGTAAAGAAAAGGAAGAGTCAAGGTACAAAGTGAGAAGATATTTGCAACATGTAAAACAAAAGATTAAAATTCACAATAAATAACTTTTATGAGTTAATAAGAGAAAGGCAAACTAATTAGTGGAAAATGAATGTCGTCAGCCTTCTGTATCCATGGGTTTCACATCTTTGGAGTCAACCAACCATGGATTGAAAGTATTAGGAGAAAAAATTTCAGAGAGTTCCAAAAAGCAAAATTTGAATTTGTTGCATGCCGAGTACTACTTTGAATCCATACCAGTAAAATCATATGAAAGCATTGTATTAGGTACTATAAGTAACCTAGAGATGATTTAAAGTATATGGGGGGATGTGCATGGGCTGTGTGCAAATACTACACCATCATGTAAAAGAGACTTAAGTATCCTTGGATTCTGGTATGTTGGTGTGCAGGTCCTGGAACTGATTCCTTACAGGTACTGAGGGATGACTGTAAAGGACTTCAAGTGAGACCTCATAAGAGAGGAAACACAGTTTACTAGTAACTACAACAAAAGATGTTAAATTTCATTAGTAATCAGGAAAATGCAACTTTAAATCACAAAGAAATGCCCCTCATATACCATCTGATGACTACACATTAAAAAATGTTGACATTAGTGTTGAAGGATATGTAGAGCAATAGGAATTCATTTTTATCTCGTGACTGTAAATTGGTACAAGCCCTTTGAAAAATACCTTGACATTACTTATTAAATATTCTCAGCCAGGCGCAGTGGCTCAAACCTATAGTCCCAGAACTTTGCGAGGTCAAGGTGGGCAGATCACTTGAGGTCAGGAGTTCAAGACCAGCCTGACCAACATGGTGAAACATTGTCTCTACTAAAATATAAAAATTAGCCAGGTGTGGTCAGGCGTGGTGGCTCATGCCTGTAATCCCAGCACTTTGGAAGGCTGAGGTGGGCAGATTACAAGGTCAGGAGTTCGAGACCAGGCTGACCAACATAGTGAAACTTCATCTCTTCTAAAAATGCAAAAATTTAACTGGGCTTGGTGGTGCATGTCTGTAATCCCAGCTACTCAGGAGGCTGAGGTAGGAGAATTGCTTCAACCTGGGAGGCAGAGGTTGCAGTGAGCTGAGACTGTGCCATTGCATTCCAGCCTGGGTGACAGAGCAAGACTCCATCTCAAAAAAAAAAAAAAAAAATACCGGTGTGGTGGTGCATACCTGTAATCCCAGCTACTTAGGAGGCTGAGGCAGTGGAATTGCTTGAACCTGGGAAAGGGAGTTTACAGTGCACCATTGCACTCCAGCCTGGGCAACAGAGCAAGACTCTGTCTCAAAAAAAAAAAAAAGTTAAACATGCTCTTAGCCTAACACTCAGCAGTTTTATTTCTGCCTATTTATCCTAGAGAAATTCTTAAATATGTTTACCAAGAGACACATATAACAAAGTTCACAGGAACATTGTTCATAATCCTGAAAAATTGGAGATAACTCAAATGTCCATTATCAGTAGACTGATTAAATGCTGATAAATTCAAATTGGAATATATTTTACAGTAGTAAAATGAAGTACAGCTACATACAACATCGAACATGTACACATGTCAATATGTATGTTCCATGACAATCACTCTTCTGTGATTTTTTTTTTTGGTGACAAAAATTTTAGCCACAACCACCATGTTAATAGTGTCAACTTGATTGGATTGAAGGATGCAAAGTATTGTTTCTGGGTGTGTCTGTGAGGGTGTTGACAAAGGAGATTAACATTTGAGTCAGTGGACTGGGAGAGGCAGACCAACCCTCAGTCTGGTTGGGCACCAAGCTGCCAGCTTGGCCAGAGTAAAAAGCAGGCAGAAGAACTTGGAGAGATTAGACTGGCTTAGCCTCCCAGCCTGTATCTTTCTCCTGTGCTGGATGCTTCCTGCCCTCAAACACCAGGCTCCAGATTCTTGAGTTTTGGGGCTTGGACTGGCATCCTTGCTGCTCAGCTTGCAGACGACCTGTTGTGGACCTTGTGATTGTGTGAGTTAATGCTCCTTAATAAACTCCTGTTTATTTATACATCTGTCCTATTAGTTTTGTCCCTCTAGAGAACCCTAATACAAATTTTGGTACCAAGAGTGGTTCTAGAGGAACAGAATATTAAGGATGGAGTTCTTTTGTTGGTTTTGGGGTTTCTGGAGATTGCTGCTTAATATGATTAGACCTGAAAATGCTAAGGGCTCCTAATAATATGGAGGACACTGATTGTCCTTGGCATGAACCGTTTAGAGGCTTATGCAAAATAAATGCATTTGACATTCTTGATGCGCCACTTGTGAAAGGCAAGGAGTTTAGTGACTCTGTACATAATACCTTTGACCATATGTGGAGAACCAAGGAACATAATGAAGTTGGTAGGTTTCTCCTAACTGTATAAAAGAAAATGGATGAAAGAAAATGATGAACTCAGGGCTTCTAAATCATGGCTTCAGAAGCAGATACTGAGCCTCAAATCTGCTAAGATTGCCCTGAGTGAGAGTCTTATCTCCTATAGAGAAAGAGTTGAAATTGTGGAAAAACAGACACAGCTCTTAAGTGAGTAGAACAAAAGGTGCATGCACTGCCTCACCAGGTTCAAGTAAGGGCATTAACTGGAAAGTGAGGGCATTACTGTTCAAGTGAGGGCATTAACTGGAAAAGAATGGGACCCTGCAACTTAGAATGGGGATGTGTGGGAGGACCCTGACGAAACTGGGACACTAAGCTTGTAAACTCTGATTACCAGAACTCTTTTTACCAGAAGAAATAGCATCCTCATCTCCCGTAGTGGTAATATCTTCTCACCAACCCATGCTGCCATCATCTTTTCCACCTTTGAGGAGATAAACCCTACGTTGCCTGAGGCAACAGTGATGGCCTCCCCTGAGGCCAGTGCCAGCAAGACAATGTTTATTCTCCTCAGGACCCACCCCCAAAACCCCTGTTTGCTTCTAGACCTATAACTAGACTAAAGTCCCAGCAGGCTCCTAGAGATGAAGTTCAGAGTGTGACCCATGAGGAGTTGTGCTATGCTCAAAAATGACTGCTTGAGTTCTCTAATTTATATAAGCAGAAATCTGGGGAACAGGCATGGGAATGGATATTAAGGGTGTGTGATTATAGTGGAAGGAACATAGAGCTGGATCAGGCTGAATTTATTGATTTGGGCCCACTAAGTACGGATTCTGCATTTAATGTTGCAGCTTGGGGAGTTTGGAAAAAAGGTTCTAATAGTTTATTTGCTTGGTTAGCTGAAATATGGATTGAAAGATAGCCCACTGTGAGTGAGCTGGAAATGCCTAATCCCTTGGTTTAATGTAGATGAAGGGATCCAAGGACTTAGGGAGATTGGGATACTGGAGTAGATTAGTCACTTTAGACCTACTCATCCCAGCTGGAAGGGTCCAGAAGATATACCCTTGACCAATGCTTTGTGAAATGGATTTGTGACGGCAGCACCTGCATCTTTGAAGAGCTCCATAGGAATTGCCTTTCTCTGTATGCCACATGTAACTATGGGAACTGCGGTTGCTCAAGTACAAATTTTAATGCAATGGTAATAATTGGATTCTGAGGTGGCAGGAGCCAAGTGGTGGCACTCAGCCGTCAAAGGCAAGGTGGGCATACCTACCATAATGGACAACAGAGGCAAAGCAGCAATCAGAATAGTTTGACTTGTGTAGCACTCTGGCATTGGCTAATTAATCATGGTGTTTCTAGAAGTGCAATTGATAGGAAGCCTACTGCATTTCTACTTAATTTATATAAGCAGAAATCTTCCAAGCCAAGTGGACAAAAGACTAATTTGAATTATAAAAACATAGATTCATGGCTCCTCAATTTCCAGGCTTGAGCTAGTTTACAGACCCAGAACCCCTTGAATGAAGGGGAGGCAGGGTCCCCTTGATGAACCCTCTGCAGTACCAACAATGTATGATATTAATATTTCTTCCTACTTCCCCAAGGAGACCTCTCGCTTTTTACCAGGGTAACTGTGCATTGGAGAAAGGTAGATGATCAGAAATTGCAGGGACTACTGGACACTGACTCTGAGCTGACGTTGATTCCAGGGGACCCAAAATGTCTTTGTGGTCCTCCAGTTAAAGTAGTGGCTTATGGAGGTCAAGTAATTAATGGAGTTTTAGATTAGGTCTGACTTTCAGTGAGTTCAGTGGGTCCCTGGATTCATCTTGTGGTCATTTCCCCAGTGCCAGAATGCATAATTGGCATAGACATACTTAGCAGCTGGCAGAACCCCCACATTGGCTCCGTAACTGGTAGAGTGAGGGATATTATGGTGGGAAAGGCCAAATGGAATCCATTAGAGCTGCCTCTTCCTAGAAAAATAGTAAATCAAAAACAATATCACATCCCTGGAGGGATTGTGGAGATTAGTGCCACTGTCATGAACTTGAAAGACACAGGTGGTGATTCCCACCACATCCCTGTTCAACTCTTCTATTTGGCTGCCGAATCTGTCCCACAGACTCTCTGGCCAACCAACAGATGAATGGAGTATGCAGGCACAGATATTTTGCCTGTGAGCACGGCTAGGAGACCACACGGCTTGGCACCGCCGATGAGAAAGTGCGGCCCTGATGAGCCATAGACACTGGCATTTATTTAGTACAGATTTAATGACAAAGGCCTGGACCAAATGCCGTTTGTGGGTAAGTAACATTTTTGACCTCTCGAGTAGAGAGCAATCCTGCACATGGATGATCAAAGGTCAGTTTTAGGACAATGTGAGTAAACAAGCTATTCCGATAAACTCCCCTACATTCCCTTGTACTTACTCCTCACCCTTTGCCTCAGGGTATGAACAGTTGCCTTCAGCTCATTCTTCCCTGAAGCTTTGCAAAACCTCCTGGCCTTCCAAGAAGGTTTATATCTTTCCTATAATTTCTCCCATCACCCTGACCGATCTCCTACATCTCCAGTTTTTCTGGTTTTTGCATCAGGTTTTGTTGATTGAAGGTGCAGATGTGTGCAGCAACAATTTTGTCAGGTGTAGCAGTTATAACTTGTGCTCCAGCTTCGCATCCTAGAATTAATAAATAACATAAGACAAACATGAATATCATCAGTAACATTCTTTTGCAATCAAGAAGTGACATGTAGTGTTATTCGGTGCCTTAGTCTAATGTGTGTCATTAATGAAAAACCCCACCTGGGGTATCTCAATCCCTCCTAGCCAAGCAGTCACATTGTTAATGGCTGGAAAGGGTGTGTCTGCTCAATTACGGGCCAGAAAAAAAGGCAGATTTAGAAGATGGGCTCAACAGAGTATAGCAGGTACAGGTAGCAGGCAATGTGAGAGAATAAAAAAGGAACAAATTATCTGGAATGAATGGTGTTTGTGTCTGGAGCAGGATTCACTCAGCCTCCTGAGTTGTCTTCTTTAGCATTCTTCAGGTAATGTCCAGGGCTTGTGTCATCCAAGGAGCCACATCATCCATGACTGTAGGTCCTGAGGGTCATTTCCTTCATTTCTGGCATTGAGTTAAGTCCTAGCCTTGCTGTGGTATGGTTTGATGCATTGTGCTGGAATCCAAAGAGGGCCTGGGGGTGGTATGAACACAAGCATATCCTCTTCCCCATGTTAGCAAATTGTTTGGACCAAACCATGCATTACTATTCACATCTTTCCATAAAACTGCAGGTTTTATGTCTTGAGAGCTTTTAGCAAAGTACTTTTCTATAGCTGATTGAAATTTGTCATTTAAATTTAAGAAATTAAGGGTAAATAAGGCTTGTGGTAGTGATGTTGCAGGTCCCTTACTTATATTTCCCCTTTCTTGTTTTCTGAGCATAGTTTTAATAGTGAAGTGGGCATGTTCTACTATGGCTTGTCCTTGGAGGTTATACGGGTTGCCTGTGGAATGTTGGGTGTTCCATGTGTGACAAAATTGTTGATATTGTGAGCTGGCATAAGCCAGACCATTATGAGGTTTAATTTTTGTGAGTTGCCTCATAAACGCAAAAGTTAAAAGAAGATGTTTAATAACATATCAGTCAGACTCTCCAGAAAGAGCATGTACGCTAATTAGGTGAGAATTGGTATCAATGGATACATGTACATATCTTAGTTTTCCAAATTCAGGGATGTGTATAACATTGGTTTGTCATAACTGATTAGGTTCTACTTCTCTAGGGTTAACACCTTTTGCAGGAGGGGATGTGCCTGTGAGCTGGCAATCTGAGCATTGCAGGATAATTTGTTTAGCTAGTCTTTGGGTAAGTTGAAATTGTTAAGTTTCTCCAATATTGGTGGAAAAATTGATGCAATTGGGTGGCTTGGTCAGGCAGTGACGTCATAACCTGCATGTCTGCTTGATCATTGCCAGAAGCCAGTGGGCCAGGCAGTGAGATAGGCTCAAATGTTTGCGATAAAAATAAGTTGTGTTGATAGATCTAGCAGTTGCTTCAGCATTCTTCAGGTAGTGTCTTGGGCTTGTGTCATTAGAGGAAGCCACATCGTCCATGACTGCAGGTCCTGAGGGTCATTTCCTTCATTTCTGGTACCAGCTTGGGTCCTAGCCATGCCATGGTATGCTTTGATGCCTTGTGCATCAAAAAGGGCACATAGGGTGGGTTCCAGGGTGGACTTAATGAGGGCCATGTCAAGGTTCTGCAGTAAATAAGCAAAGTAAGCAGAGTCACTAACAATATTGATGGGCTGAGCGGAAAAGGTTTCCAGGGCCAATATTAAGGCTCCAACCTCAGCTCTCTGAGTGTTAGTAAATCCAGAACAAGTGAGGGAATTATGCAGTTCCCACCAAATAGCTGCTTTCCCATTTTTACCAGAGCCATGAGTAAAAAGTGTTTAAGCATTAGTTATGGGGGAGTGAATTACTTTTGTAGGCCAAACTACAGGAGTACCCGATAAGAGCAGAAGTAGTTTGTCAGCAGGAAGGCCATGCTCTTTATGGCCTACATAAGCAGAGAATGCTATCTGAAGATCTAGAGATAGGCACAAGACTGCTTCAAATTGCTCTTTACTCAAAGGAATTCTTAGGATATCTGGGTCATAACCTAGCAACAGACAGCATTGTCCGAAGCCCATATTAGTTTACTGACTAGCTGGACATAGGGAGATAGTGGTTTAGTCCTGGTTTGTGAGCAAAAAAAACCATTCTAGGGAGCATAGCCCTGGGGCTATCTGTCCTATTAATCCTGTTGGGAAATGTTGAGTAGGAAAAACAGACAACTGGACTTGAATATAGTGGGTCTATGCGATTTAGTTGTCTCTGAGAAATAGCTTCTTCTGTTTCCTCAATTTCCTTTTCTGCTTTGGAGGGTTAAATACCTGGGAGAATCTAGGCCTGTATTGCCTTTTAAGATAGAAAACAGTTTTTACAACTTAGTAGTAGTTATGCCCAAGGTGGGGCAAAGCCAGTTAATATCACCCAGTAATTTTTGATAATCATTTAAGGTATGTAAGTTGCTATTATTTAATTTAAACTTCTGGGGTCTTACTGATTGGGAAGTTAGTATATATCCAAGATCTTTCCAAGGAGAGACCATTTGTACTTTTTTTCAGGTGCTGTGATTAAACCTTTTAACTGTATTCCTGTGGACAGAGGCATACAAACTTAAAAGTACTTGCTCCGTTGGGGCTGCTAATAAAATATCATCCATAAAATGAATAATCTTGCAATTAGGAAATTGTTTTCTACTGGAGAGCAAAGCCTGATTTACATGATATTGACACCTGTTAGGACTGTTCAGCATTCCTTAAGGAAGTAACTTCCAATGAAATTGACAAGCTGGCTTTTCATTATTGATAGCTGGTATTATAAATGCAAATTTTTCTTTGTCCTGTTCTGCAAGGGGAATGGTATTAAAGTAGTCTTTTAAGTCAACAATGACTATAGGCCAATTTCAAGGAATCTCTGCGGGAGAAGGGAGCCCCAGTTGAAGAGGCCCCATAGGTTGCAGATTAGCATTAATAGCCTGTAAGTCATGCAGAAGTCTCTGTTTGTCAGACCTTTCCAGAATGATGAAAATGGGCAAATTCCAAAGGCTGTTTGATGTTTGATGGTTCTATATGGCTGGCTCTTAATTGCTCCTCAGCTAATTCATGGGCTTGTTGTAATTTCTCTCCCTTTAAAGGCTACAATTCTAAACAAATAGGATTTTGAGAGAACCACGTTAGGAGTAGGGGAGAAATAACAACAGTGGCCATTATTAGAAAGGGGCCATATGGTAGTTGTTTACTATGGTGGGCTAGTGGCTCCACTTTCTCTAATGCTTTTTCTTATCTCTTTATAATTATTAAAAAAAAATGGGTTCATATACCTGATTGCCTTGTTGATCTTGTGTTACCAGGCAAGTCAAGAGCTTCCCTTCTAATGCTGCTTGCCTATGACAGGGTCCCATAGCTGTAGTCCCTCCCTTGTCTTTTTTCTAATTTATTGGAGTAGGAGTCTCAGGGGAAACCTCCATTTCCTCAGTGGCACTTTTGCTCAGTAATGGAGGGGCTGAGGGAGAAGAAGGCACTAAGGTGGGTGATGGTTCCTCTTCCCTTCCCTTTTTAGGCTCTTCTCTGTAGAGCGAGGCCAAAGCAGTCCTAACTAAGGCCCATAACATTAAAGATGTTACTGGGACCCAGTGCCTTTGTGCATAATATTATTGAAGATTTCTCCCTAGTTGTTCCCAGAGCTCTATGTCTAACATACCTTTTTCTAGGAATCATGGGTTATGGGAAACAACATTTTGCATTAGGTTCCTTAATTGAGGCTGTGAAACCCAGGCTTTGCTAGCTTTAAGTAGCTGTTTAAATACTTTTATGTACTGTTTCTGTTATGCTGATAAGTGTTGTCCCATGATGAAACCCTAGCCTGAACAATTCCATTGAACTTGGAAATCCCAATTGGACACCAGTGACTTAGTAACTTACTGACTATGTAGTAGTCTCTTCACCTTCATTTTTGAGAGTTCTGTCACGATCCATTGCAGCGTTCCTTATGTGGGGGCAGCAGCTGCTGAGTCTGTCCCGCAGACTCTCACTGAGTGATGGATGAATGGAGGACACAGGCACAGGTATTTTGCCTGTGAGCGCGTCTAGGGGACTGCACGGCTTAGCACTGTTGACGAGTAAGTGTGGCTCCTGTAAGCTGTAGACGCTCTTATTTATTTAGTACAGATTTAATGACAAAGGCCTGGAGCAAACACCATTTGTGGATAATTAACGTTGTCAACCCCCCAGCAGAGGGCAGTCCTGTGTGTGGATGATCAAAGGTCAGTTTTAGGATAACATGAGTAAACAAGCTATTTTGATAAACTCCCCTGCATTCTACATTCACTTGTACCTACTCCTCACCCTTTGCCTCAGAGCAAGAATAGCTGCTTTTAGCTCGTTTTTCCCAGCTTTGCAAAACCTCCCGGCCTTCCAAGAAGGTTTGCGTCTTTCCTATAATTTCTCCCACCACCCTGACCAATCTCCTACATCTGGCTAGTACAGAAGACAGATGGATCTTGGAGAATGATAGTGGGTTATTGTCATCTTAACCAAGTGCTGACTCTAGTTGCAGCTGCTGTACCAGATGTGGTTTCATGGCTTAGCAAATTAGTACATCTCCTGGTACCTGGTATGCAGCCATTGATTTGAAAAATGCCTTTTTCTCCATTTCTGTCCATAAGGCCCACCAGAAACAATTTGCCTTTAGCGAACAAGGCCAGCAGTATAACTTTACTGTCCTACTTCAGGGATATGTCAACTCTCTGGCTTTGTTTCATAATCTTGTTCTGAGAGACCTTGATCGATTTTCCCTTCCACAAGGTATTACACTGGTCCATTACATTGATGAGTGAGAAGCAGCAAACCACTGGACTTATTGGTAAGAAATTTGCATGGCAGAAGATGGAAAATAAATCTGACTAAAATTCAGGGACCTTCTACCTCAGTAAAATTTTTAGGGGTCCAGTGGTGTGGGGCTTGTCAAGATATTCTTACTAAGGTGAAGGATAAGTTGCTGCATTTGGCCCCTCCTTAGAACCAAGAAAGAGGCATAATGCCTAGTGGGCCTATTAGGATCTTGGAGGTGACACATTCCTCATTTGGGTGTGTTACTCTGGCCCATTTATCAAGTGACCTGAAAGGCTGCCAGTTTTGAGTGGGGTCCAGAACAGGAGAAGACTTTGCAACATGTCCATGCTGCTGTGCAAGCTTCTCAGCCACTTGGGCCATATGACCCAGCAGATTCAATGGTGCTTGAGGTGTCAGTGGCAGGTAGGGATGCTGTTTGGAGCCTTTGGAAGGCCCCCCTAGGTGAATCACAGTGGAGACGTCTAGAATTTTGGAGCAAGACCCTGCCATCTTCTGCAGATAACTAGTCTCCTTTTGAGACACAGCTCTTGGCCTGTTACTGGGCTTTGGTGAAAACTGAACATTTGACTATGGGTCATCAAGTCATCATGTGACCTGAACTGCCTGTCATGAACTGGGTGCCTTCTGACCCATCCAGCATAAAGTGGGTCATGCACAGCAGCAATGCATTATCAGATGGAAGTGGTACATATGTGATTGGGCTCAGACAGGTCCTGAAGGCACTAGTAAGTTCATTAGGAAGTGGTACAAATGCCCATGGTCATTACTCCTGCAACCCTGCCTTCTCCCCCTGAGCCTGCACTGATGGCCACTGATGGGCTGTTCCCTATGATTAGTTGACAGAGGAAGAAAAGACTAGGGCCTGGTTCACAGATGGTTCTGCACAATACACAGGCACCACCCAAAAGTGGACTGCTGCAGCACTACAGCCCCTTTCTAGGACATCCCTAAAGGACAGCGGTGAAGGAAAACCTTCCCAGTGGGCAGAACTTCACGCACTGCCCCGGTTGTGCACTTTCCACAAAAGGAGAAATGGCCAGATATGCGATTATATACCGATTCATGGGCTGTAGCCAGTGGTTTGGCCAGATGGTCAGGGACTTGGAAGAAGCATGATTGGACAATTGGTGACAAAGAAATCTGGGGTCGAGGTATGTGAATGGACCACTCTGAGTGGTCAAAAACTGAAGATATTTGTATCCCATGTGAGTGCTCACCAAAGGGAGACCTCAGCAGGGGAGGATTTTAATCAAGCCGGTAAGATGACTTGTTTTGTGCACATCACTCAGCCTCTTTCCCCAGCCACCTGTGTCATCGCCCAATGGGCCCGTGAACAAAGTGTGGATGGTGGCAGGGATGGAAGTTATGCATGGGCTCAGCAACATGGACTTCCACTCACCAAAGCCAACCTGGCTATGGCCACTGCTGAGTACCCAATTTGCCAGCAGCAGAGACCAACACTGAGCCCTTGAAATGGCACCATTCCCCTGGGTGATCAGCCAGCTACTTGGTGACAAGTTGATTATATTGGACCTCTTCCATCATGGAAAGAGCAGAGGTTTGTCCTCACTGGAATAGACACTCTGGATATGGGCTTGCCCATACTGCACATAATGCTTCTGCCAAGACTACCATCCATGGACTCAAGGAATGCCTTATCCACTGTCATGGCACTCCACACAGCGTTGCCTCTGACCAAGGCGTTTACTTTATGGCTAAAGAAGTGTGGCAGTGGGCTCATGCTCATGGAACTCACTGGTCTTACCATGTTCCCCATCATCCTGAAGCAGCTGGATTGATAAACATGGTGGAATGGCCTTTTGAAGTCACAATTATGCCATCCAGGTGAGATTACTTTTCAGGACTGGGGCAAAGTTCTCCAGAAGGCTCTGTATGCTCTGAATCAGCATCCAGTAAATGGTACTGTTTCTTCCATAGCCAGGATTCATGGGTCCAGGAATCAAGGGTGAAATGGAAGTGGCACCATTCACCATCACCCCTAGTGATCTACTAGCACAATTTTTGCTTCCTATTCCCACAACATTATGTTCTGCTGGCCTAGAGGTCTCAGTTCCAGAGAGAAGAACACTGCCACCAGGAGACACAACAACAATTCCATTAAACTGGAAGTTAAGATTGCCACCTGTACACTTTGGGCTCCTCCTACCTTTAGGTCAACAGGCTAAGAAGGAAGTTATGTGTTGACTGAGGTGATTGACTGAACTATCAAGATGAAATCAGTCTACTGCTCCGCAATGGAGGTAAGGAAGAGTATGTGTGGAATACAGGAGATCCCTTGGGGTGTCTCTTAGTATTACCATACTCTGTGATTAAGGTCAGTAGGAAACTGTAACAGTCCAATCCAGGCAAGACTACAAATGGCCCAGACTCTTCAGGAATGAAGTTTTGGAGGTGTTAGTCCCCCCACAAAAAAAAAAAAAAAAAAAAAAAAAAAAAAAAACGACCTACTGAAGTGCTTGCTGAAGGCAAAGGCAATACAGAATTGGTAGTAGAAGAAGATCATTAATACCAGCTACAACCATGTGGCCAGATGCAGAAATGAGGACCATAATTGTCATGAGTGTTTTGTCCTTTTGCTAAAAACATGTTTGTGTATACACTTGTACTAAGAAAACATCTTCATTTTGTCAGCATTTAAGTGTTGTTAACTTTATGTAATAGCATTTGAGTTGGGGATTGGTACATCTCCGGTTGTACAAAGTATAGTTTTATTATGTTAGGCGTAATTATGACCTGTTATCTTTATTTGAAGATTATGATCTCAGGAGATGGATATGGGTTCAAGTTGACAAGGGTTAATAATTGCATTGGTTAATACTGATGGTTAATACACACCAGGAGGCTCATGAGAGGAAGCCAGACACTACACTAAGTAAGTGAAGCCTTATACTAACACTATTCCTCTCTGCATCTTTTATAATTTGACTCTGTTTCTTAAGGATACGTAGTATGCCATACCCTTCTTAAGCAGTTATATAAACTGGAGTATTTTATATTTTAAAAGTGATAACCAAAACAAAGCTACTTGCTGATGTTGATGATAGAATTAAATAATTGAAAGTAAGAGATGGTTCTTAAGCCAAATATTGAAATTTTACATAAATTAAAAAGCAAAACATTGAATTCTGAAACACCTTGACTTTAACATTTGAGTAAATCCATCCTATATTCTGTACAGAGAGAATAAAAGCAATGTATGAAATTGTTTCATGGGTTTTTTTCAATTATGTACAAAATGCTTATAAAGTTAAAGGTTTCAATTGTGATTTAGCATGTGCTTTCTTCCAGAATATGAAGGAACATGTAAAGACTTCCAAATTCAATCCTTGACCATAGCTAGGATCTACCATATATCCATCAGAAAAAAGAGAAAAGAATTATTAGAATTACTAGCTGAAAATATCATATGCTGTTTACTTAAACGATGTCGAGTATGTTTGCTGTCATTCATATACTGTCAGATGGAGTCTTGCTCTGTCACCCAGGCTAGAGTTCAGTGGCATGATCTTGGCTTAATGCAACCTTCACCTCCAGGGTTCAAGCAATTCTCATGCCTCAGCCTCCCAAGTAGCTAGGATTACAGGTGTAAGCCACCATGCCCAGCTAATTTTTGTATTTTTGGTAGAGACAGAGTTTCACCATGTTGGCCAGTGTGGTCTCGAACATCTGACCTCAGTTGATTCACCCACCTTGGCCTCCCAAAGTGCTGTGATTGCAGGCGTGAGACACCATGCCTAGCCCAGA
This sequence comes from Sapajus apella, assembly GCF_009761245.1. Classification (NCBI taxonomy): domain Eukaryota; kingdom Metazoa; phylum Chordata; class Mammalia; order Primates; family Cebidae; genus Sapajus; species Sapajus apella. Next base: position 12,377,753 of record NW_022436965.1, on the reverse strand, counting down.
AAGTTGTTTATAGAAAAATACATGCTTGTATAAATTAACAGGCTATACCGGATCTTAGAGAAATTTTTATAAAGTGACTTTTTCTTGAGTGCTTTAACTAAAAGCCAAAAGAAGAGTCATGTGTCACCAACCTTAACAATTATTTTCAAAAAAGACTCCTATGTTCACACCTCTGCTGCCTTACATTAGATCACTTTAGACTTATATGCCTTCACCAACCACTTCTTAGCCTATAGGAACTTGCCATCCATACTTAGCATTTTATTGAAATTACACATTTCCTAGCTGATAAATCTAATGGCAGCTTTTAACTCTACAACATTATTAACTTCTATGTGGCATTATGGACCATCCTCTCCTTCAAACTCTTTTTTCCTCTGATTTTCTTGATATTGTTATCCTGACACTCCTATTTTCTGACTGTTCTTCTTCAGCTTTCTTCCTCAGCTTTAGTCCTTTGCCCTTCTCTTAAATAGATAATTCTTTTTGGCGTATTTCTCTTGCTCTGTTTACTCTGTCCTCGCTGAACTCTTCTACCCAGAAAAGCCAGCTGGAGAAGAAAGTTTCAGGAAAGATAAGAGTAAAGAAAGCCAGAGAAGAAAGAGGAGTAGCATTCTGATTTGTTCTTATACAAATACCCCATTTGAGAAACCAAATGACTAAAGTATATTCATTTCTAGTATTTCCTCCACCTACACATCCACTCCCAGATCTTGCTAAACTGATCCTTTCTGTCTTGTATGACTAGTCAACCTTTCCTTTTCTACTAGTTAAAACTCTCAGCTAAGGATTATTGATAATATGTGTGACACTTGACACTTGCTGTGTTATCTCAATCAGTGTTTATAACAACTCTGTGAGAAAAGTATTTTCATCATCTAGATAAGGAAGAAGGTTAAGTGACTCCACTCTCTTAGCTCAGGTACTAATCATTTCACTTCTGATTGTATCCTAGCTCACCTCCCTACTTTCATCCATATCCCTTTCCAATCTAATTTCCTACTCATTGCCAGAAAGAGCCTTCTAAAAAAAAACCACAAACGTGATCACATTACTAGCCTACTTAAACTTTTTCAGTAGCTCCTCATTATTTATAACATGAAGTCCAAATTCTTCAGTAAGAAAGAAACTCACTATTCCTCTCTTGATGTGCCTCTACAGTGTTGTCTCCCATTGCCTCTTGCCCCGTACTCTGGACTCTTTATCAGTACCTGAAGTGCATCATGCTTTTTGATGTCTTCACATATTTGCCCATGCTGTTCTCTTTGCTAGGAATGCTTTCTTCTACCCTGAAACTCTATCCCCTTAACCTAAAATACCCTCGTCCTATAAAACCTAGGAAAATTGACTTTTTTTTTCTTCTATAGCACTTTCTTCATTTACTTTCCCATTCTCTCATTCTTCACAGAGTAGACTATGGTTTCCATTTTGTCCCCATTGAATTCTGTAAGTACTTATATTTTTGCAGTAACCAACCCATCATAACAGTTATTTGTGTCCATGTCTGTTTTCCCTAACTAAACTGAAGTCATTGAGGGAATATAAGATGCATTGTTATTTATCCCCAATCCTTAGCATGACTTTGATAATGCAATAAATGCCTTAAAAACTGTTGGTTGTAGTCACTGAATGAATGCTATGGCTTGAGCAGTATTTTTTTTTATTCTATCCCACTTAATATTCAAATAAACTATAAAATGAAGAGGTATAGTATATAGCGTATGAGGTCCCTTCTTTTCTATACTTCTAGGATTCTAGTAGTTGTAGAAATGATCTACACTTTGGGAAAGAATGTCTAAAGTGAAAGTGACCCTGAAAAATTGTAAAAGTTGCCAAAATATGGCAGAATAAAAGTTCAGCTAGTTCATTCTATTACAAGGTAGTATGCATTAATATGTATTTAAGGAATGAATTACAAAGAATTCTCAAGCACAAAATGTATGGAACTATAACAGGCATAAATAACTGAAACAGATGCAAAGATAGCATTTTCAGATTGCTGTTTGTGTGGTCCTCATATGTGAGCTTTGCAATCTTTTAATGATCATGCCAGCTAACAGGAAGGAGTTGGTAAGAGGCGGCAGTATAATAATACAAAACAAGTGAGATGATGCAGACTTCTGTCTAAGTCTTTAAATATCGTATCATAACATTGAAGGTATTTGAGTCTCATTGGTGCCCACTATATTCAGTCAATAAAGAATCATATTTAGGCATAATCACCAGACAATGGAATGATTTTCTGAGAAAAGCTGTGTATACTTTCCTGACCTTTGAAAGTACAAAGTAGTCTGTCTCCAAGATGGTTTAATTGTATTCCCAACTAGGTACAACCACTTTGGACAGCTCTTTGTTATATTCACTTTTTTTTTTTTCTTTCTTTTTTTAGGAGACAGGGTCTTACTTTGTTGCCCAGGCTGGAGTGCAGTGGTGTGATCTCAGCTCACCACAGCTTTGACCTCCCTGGCTCAAGCCTGCCACCTCAGCCTCCTGAGTAGCTGGGACTACAGGCACATGTTAGCATGCCCAGTTCAATTTCTTTTTCTTTTGTTTGCTATAGAGATGAGGTCTCACTATATTGCCCAGGCTGATCTCAAACTCCTGGGCACAAGCAGTCCTCCTGCCTCATCCTCCCAGAGTGCTGGGATTATGGGCATGAGCCACTGTACCTGGCCATATTCACTAAAATTAAACACATGCCTATCCTATGACCAGCAACTCCATGTTCAGGACTTTTGTGACACAAACAGTTAATAAATCCCATTTAATATGCTATCTGCTTGAAGACCAGATAGCCTTACTAGGTACAAATACAAAATAAAAATACAATTTGGGTGTCTTATACATTCTGTAAGGGGAACTTTGCTATTGCTGTAGTACAGATGTTTTCAAACTTTGTCTTAGCTATGGAACTTTTTCTTCAAATGTTATCTCGTGAAAGTTGAGTGTCTCGTGTAACAGTTAACTTACAATTAATTCACTCAAATGATATATATACATATATATATACACACACACACATATATACATATATGTGTATATATATACATATATATACACACACACACACACACACACACACACACACAAAGTGCATTGTCAATGAGCAATAATATTTTGAAATGAATCTTTTTTTTTGAGGTGTAGGTCTCAACCAGTGGGGCTTAAATTATTCAGTTTGTGGTTAGGTGTGATGACTTCCACCTGTTAGCCCAGCACTTTGGGAGGCCAAGGTGGGTGGGTCACCTGATGTCAAGAGTTAGAGAACAGCCTGGCCAACGTGGTGAAACCCCATCTCTACTAAAAATACAAAATTAGCACGTGTGGTAGTGCACTCCTGTAATCCCGGCTATTTGGGAGGCTGAGGCAGGAAAATTGCTTGAATTTGGGAGGCAGAGGTTGCAGTGAGCTGAGATCATGCCACTGCGCTCCAGCCTGGGTGACGAGTGAGACTGTCTCAAAACAACAACAACAGCAAAATCAGTATGCAATACTCAAAACAGATGTGCTGCCATCCAGGCATTATTATTTTATTAATAGAGCACAGGCAGAGTAGATTTAGCGTAATTTGTACAGGCCCCATGATTTTTTGGAATAGGTAATGAGCACCGGCTTCAACTAAAGTCACGAGCTGTATTAGCCCCTAACAGCAGAGTTAGCCTGTCCTTTGAAGCTTTTAAGCTAGACACTGACTTCTCTAGCTATGAAAAGTCCTAGCTGGCATTTACTTCCAATAGCAGGCTGTTTCATCTATGTTGAAAACCTGTTGTTTAGTGTACAATGTTCATCAGTGTTCTTAGGGTTCATCAATGGTCTTAGCTAGATCTTCTGTATAACTTGGTACAGCTTCTGCATTGGCACTTGCTGCTTCACCTTGCACTTCTATGTTCTGGAGATGGCTTCTTTCTTTAAACCTCATAAATCAACTTCTGCTAGCTTCAAACTTTTCTCCTGTAGCTTCTTTACTTCTCTCAACCTACGTAGAATTGAAGAGAGTTAGGGCCTTGCTCTGGATTAACCTTTGGTTTAAGTAAATATAGCTGGTTTGATCTTCTATTCAGACCACTCAAACTTCCTTGTTTTGCTTTCTTATCTTTCATGTGATCCCTGGAAAGTAGCATTTTAAATTTCCTTCAAGAACTTTTCAGGCCACGCGTGATGGCTCACACCTGTAATCCCAGCACTTTGGGAAGCAGAGGCTGGTGGTTCTCTTGAGCTCTGGGTTTGAGACCAGCCTGGGCAACAAACCCTATTTCTACAAAAAAGTAGAAAAATTAGCCAGGCTTGGTGGTGCACACATGTAGTCCCAGCTACTCAGGAGGCTGCAGTAGGAGGATTGTTGCTGCAGTGAGCTGTGATCATGCCATAGCACTCTAGCCTAAGTGACAGAGTAAGACTCTGCCTCAGGAAAAAAAAAAAGAAAAAGAATTCACAACCTGGCTGTTTGGTGTAAGAGGCGTGTCTTGGCTTTTGACTTGCCATCCTCACTAAGCTTAATCATTTCTAGCTTTTGATTTAAGGTGAGACATGTGACTTTTCCTTTCACCTGAACACTTAGATGCTATTGTAGGATGATACGGTTTGGATGTTTCATCCCTTCCAAATCTTGTGTTAAAATATGACCTCCAATGTTGGAGGTGAGGCCTAGTGGGAGGCATTTGGCTAATAGGGGTAAGTATGGCTTCATACCCTCCTGTCAGTAATGAGTGAGTTCTTGCTCCGAATTCACATGAGATCTGGTGGTTTAAAAGAGTGTGGCAAGTCCCCTCCTCGCTTTATTGCCCTCTCTCATCATGTAATATGCCTGCTCCCCCTTTGCCTTCCACCGTGATTGTAAGCTTCCCGAGGCTCTCACCAGAGGCAGAGCAGATGCTGTGCATGCCTGTATAGGCTGCAGGACTGTGAGCTGAACAGACCTCTTTTTTAAATAAATTACTCAACCTGAGGTATTCCTTTATAGTGACACCAAATAGACTAATACATAGGATTATTAATTGTCCTAATTTCCACATTGTCATGTCTCGGCAAATAGGGAGGCCCAAGGAGGAACAAAGAGACAGAGAACAGCCAGTTGATGAAGCAGTCAGAACACATAAGGTTTTTTTGGTTATGTTTGCTATCTTATGTAAGTCTGTTGTGTCCCCAAACAATTACAGTAGTAACATCAAAGATTATGACAGATTACCATAATATATAATAATGGAAAAATTTGAAGTAATATGAGACTTAACACAGGTGATACAGAGATACAAAGTGAGCATATGATGCTGGAAAATGGTGCCAACAGACTTGATTGACACAGGGTTGTCACAAATGTTAATTTTATAAAAAATGCAATAGCTACAAAGTGCAAAAAAAATGAGATATGCCTGTAGTTGGAATCACACAGCATGTAGCCTTTTCAGATTGGCTTCTTTCACTTAGTAATATGTATTTAAGGTTCTTCCGTGTCTTTTCATAGCTTGATGGCTCATTTCTTTTTAGCACTGAATAATATTCAGTTGTCTGGATGTACCAAGGTTTATTTAGCCATTCATCTACTGAAAGACATCTTGGTTCCTTCCAAGTTTTGGCAATTATGAATAAAGTTGCTATAAACATTTATGTGGAGGTTTTTGTGTGGACATAAGCTTTCAGCTCATTTGGATAAACACCAAAGAGTACGATTGCTGGATTGTACGTTAAGGGTATCTTTAGTTTTTAAAGAAACTACCAAATCATCTTTTAAGGTAGCTATACCATTTTTGTGTTCCCACCAGCAGTGCATGAGAGTTTCTGTTGTTTCACATCCTTGCCAGCATTTGGTGTTTTTAGAGTTCAGGATCATTGCCGTTTTAATAGGTATGTAATGGTATGTCATTGTTTTAACTTGTGATTGATTCCCTGATGAAATACTTTGTGGAACATCTTTTCATATGCTTGTTTACCATTTGTATGTCTTGTTTGGTTAGGAAGCTGTTCAGGTTTTTGCCCATTTTTAGTTGATTTCATTGATTTCTCTTCTAATTTTATTTGTTCTGCTTACTTTGTATTTAATTTGCTTTTTTTTTCTAGTGTCCTAAGGCAGAAGGCTTAAATTATTGATTTTAGACCTTCTTTTTTAAAACATGTATTTCAGTGTTACAGACTTCCCTGTAAGTACAGTTTTCACTCCACCCCACAAATTTTGATGTTATATCATTACTTTTACTTAGTTTGAAATATATTTAACTTTCTCTTGAGATTTCTTTGATAACATGTGTTACTTGAAAGTGTGTTGCTTTATCTTTATGTGTTTGAGGATTTATCAGCTTTCTTTATATTGTTGGTTTCTAGTTTAATTGTGGTGTAGTCTGAGAGCAGACATTGTATGATTTCTATTTTAAATTTGTAAAGGTGTGTTTTATGACGTAGAATGTGGCCTATCTTGATGAATGTTCCATGTGAGCTTGAGAGGAATGTGTGTTCTGCTGTTGTTGAATCAAATAGTCTATAGACATCAGATATATCCAGTAAATCAATGGTGCTGTGGAGGTCAACTATATTCTCATTGGTTTTTCTGCCCACTGGATCTGTCCATTTCTGTTAAGAGGGCTGTTAAAATTTCCAACTATAACAGTCGATTCATGTATTTCTCGTTGCATCTCTTAATTTTTAATTCCTGTCTCTTGGTGCTCTTTTGTTAAGTGCATACGCATTAAGGATTGCTACGTTTTCTTGGAGAATTGACTCCTTTATCCTTTCTTTACCCCTGATAACTTTTCTTTCTCTGTAGTCTGCTGTGTTAAAATTAATATAGTGACTCCAGCTTTTGATTTGTGTTAGCATGGTATAGCTGTCTCCATTTACTTTTAATCTATATGTGTCTTTATACTTTAAATGTATTTCTTACAGATAACATATAGTTAGGTTTTGTTTTGTGATTTACTCTGACAATCTCTATTTTTAAGTGGATTTAGATTATTGATGTGTGAAAGTGATTACTGATATATTTGGATTATTAATATCTGCCATATTACTGCCTATTTGTATTCATTGCCTTTATTCTATTTTTCTTACATGTGTTCCACTTTTTTTCTGTCTTTTCTGGTTTTAATTGAGCATTTTGTTTCACTCCATTTTCTTTTGTTTCTTAGCATGTCAGTTATCTTTTTTTTTAAACTTTTTAAATTGTTTGCCTTTCAGTTTGCAGTATACATTTACAATTAATTTAAGTCCACTTTCAAGTAACACTATATCATTTTACAGATAGTGCATGTATCTTATAATAAGAAAATATTCCTAATCTCTCTCTGGAATTCTATTTTTGGTGCTTAGCTATGTCTACCTTAGAACCAGTTGCTTGATTATTTATCAGATGTCCAATGTTGATATTTATTTCAGGTTATGAGAATATTTATTTTCTGAGTATATATTCATTAAAGAACATATAAGGCTTGTTAAGAGTTTATAGATATCTCTTTATGCTTTAAAATTTTCCCTAAATTGTGATGCTAGTGTTAAAGGTAATAATTATAAAAAACTTGAACAGGCCAGATAATAGTTTGTACATCTACTAAATTGGCATTTCTGGGAAGAAAATGGCTCTAACAATTTTTGTAGTATTTCTTGCCTTCTCCTTATCCTCTTCCTATTTCACATAGTTCTTTTTTCCTCTTTCAATATTCTGTCCATATCCTTTAAGAAACAAAAAATTACTTGGTATAGGGAAAATGACTCCCTGTAGTGCATTTAACTGCTTCCTCACCCATGATCTGTAATTTGATGTGCTCTTCATGGTATCAAAGATAATATTAAACTAGATAGGTGCTTACTGACTTTCTCATTACTAGTCTGAAGTTCAGTAATTTTATTTTAGATCTCTCTTTTTATTAATTAATTCAACAAATATTTGTTGTGTGCTTACAATTTGCTAAGCACTTGTGATACTACAGAAATAATTAATCAATGACTGTTTTACCCACTAGGCTATAACTTGGATGTTATGTTCACACTAGAACTTGAGATAGCTAGTAAATGTGAATATCTTAGATATTCCCACTAGAATATCTAAGATTTAGTGCCACAACTATGCTCTTTAAGCCTGAATTTCTCAATTATGTTCTATGGATCATGGTTTAGAATATGCTAATTTAAGCAGGTCATGGAATCCTGAACTGGAAATTAGGATATAACTGACTTTTTCCTTTTTTGCTGTTAACTTGTAAGGGACAAGTGCCTTTTGTCTGGCTTTGATGGATTACTTATAATATGATAGACTTAGTGAAATTGGTCTGTGATGACTTGTCCCGTTCTCTGTTCTGTAATTCTGATTCTGTAGATTAGTGTTAGGCTTTTGTTCTTGCTGTGGATAGATTTTAAATATATGTATTTTTATTTAATTTTTCTGCTTTCAAAAGGAATGAAAACACATACTTACAAAATTTCATATATGATAGAAATTAATAGTATAAAAAATGAAATTCTACCCTAAAAGAAAATAATAACACATTTTCTCTTGATGCATATGATTCTACCATGTAAATACTGATATATTAATCATTATTTTTAATAAAAGTAGGATATCATAGTCTACTTTTTATGGTATGTTTTGTTTTGATATTTTATCTCTTGGATTCCTTTCCATATAAATTTCTCTCTTACATTTTTTTTCTTGTCATTATTATGAATGTAGTATATAGTCATGGCTAAAAATTACAACTAAAGGTCTAAGGTGATTTCTTAGCTGTACTCCCCACAAGTAATCACTGTTATAAAAGCAAGTGTGTCTTTGTAGCATGTATAAATATATGTATGTTTCTTTTTGTAGGTATGTATGTATGTGTATATACTATGATTTATTTAGTCACTTTTCTATTGATGGTCATTAGCATTTGCCTTTTTTCCTTCCATTTTGTACTTTACAGTTGTGTGTGTGTGTGTGTGTATAACATTGTATATGTATATGCTCACTGATAAGAATGTAAGTGCAGAAGATTGTTGGACTTTTTTATTGTGCTTTATTTATATGCTATAGATATAATCCTTGTCTTCAAGGAGGTTTGGCAGGGTTTGCTATGTCTTTGATTCTTTCCTAGCACACTGTCATGAGCACTGCATAGGCCTCTGCAATCTCACAGAACATTTCAGACAAATGTTCTCATTTTGTCCTGAAATCTTGATACAGTTTTCTCTTTTGGTGAACTTGACGAAATTATAGAAGAGCCTTGAGAACTTCAGTTCTTTTAGTTTAAGGTTCTATCTATAGCCTATTATTCACAGTTTGGTCCATGGACCAGTAGCATAGTTATCACCTAGGAGCTTAGAAATGTAGAATCTCAGGCCTTACTCCACAAGTAGTAAATTGAAATCTGCATCTTTTTTTTTTTTTTAAATGGGGTTTCACCATGTTGGCCAGGCTGGTCTTGAACTGCCAACCTCAGGTGATCCGCCCACCTTGGCCTCCAAAGTGCTTGGATTACAGGCGTGAGCCACCACGCCTGGCTGAAATCTACAACTTAATAAGATCTCCCGATAATTTGTTTACATGTTATAATGTGAGAAGCACTGGTCTGGAAGCAGATGTGTTGCATTGTTTTTTGGGGGGCCTGTTTCTTTATGCTCACATCTGAGTTAGAACCTGTTTCTTGTTTTTCTAGATTAAGAGAGGAGGAAGAAAAGAAAAATGTACAAATGTTTGAATGAAAGAGCTGAATTTACTAAGGATAAGAGCCATTTTCCCTGTTTTTATTGTGACTTGTAATGGTAGGGTCTTTTGTTGATTTTTACCTGGTTTTTATCACACCAGCTATGTGGAACAGAAGAGAAAATATAGTTGGTTGTGCTGTAATGCTTGCTTTGAAAACAGATTTGTGTGAATTTTGTGTTGACTTACATGCCATTTGTCTGTGAGAATCACTAACTGAATACAGAAAACTATTCAGGGCCAGGCACAATGGCTCACATCTGTGATCTCAGCATTTTGGGAGGCCGAGGCAGATCACCTGAGGCCAGGAGTTTGAGTCCAGCCTGGCCAACATGGTGAAACCCCATCTGTACAAAAATGCAAAAATTAGCCAGGTGTGGTGGTACATGCCTGTAATCCCAGCTATCAGGAGGCTGAGGCAGGAGAATCGCTTGAACCCGGGAGGTAGAGGTTGTAGTGAGCTGAGATCCTGCCAGTGCACTCCAGCCTGGGAGACAGAGCAAGGCTCTGTCTCAAAAACAAAAACAGCCCGGCGCGGTGGCTCAAGCCTGTAATCCCAGCACTGTGGGAGGCCGAGGCGGGTGGATCACGAGGTCAAGAGATCGAGACCATCCTGGTCAACATGGTGAAACCCCGTCTCTACTAAAAAATACAAAAAAATTAGCTGGGCATGGTGGCGCGTGCCTGTAATCCCAGCGAGTCAGGAGGCTGGGGCAGGAGAATTGCCTGAACCCGGGAGGCGGAGGTTGCGGTGAGCCGAGATCGCGCCATTGCACTCCAGCCTGGGTAACAAGAGCGAAACTCCGTCTCAAAAAAAAAGAAAAAAAAAAAAACAAAAAAAAAAACAACTGTACCTAGCTGAAGCAAGCCACACAGGAATGCTCAAAATGCATACATCTCAAACAACTACCAGCTGCCTAAGTTCTCCACATGTTACAAGCCACACCTGCCCACCTGTGGTGTTAACACCTGTACTTGCAATTTCAGGTAACGCTCCTTCTACCACCTCAGAAAAAATCAAAAGCTGCAACCATTCTGATGCCTGCTTTCACAAGCAAACTTGCAGTAAAACAAAACAAAACAAAAATCAGCAACACCCCATTTATGTGTTTGTTAGCCATTCAGGATGGTGCTACAGTTTTTATTAGTGTCTTATCTTACATGTCATTGTAAAGTTTCTGACTGTTAATCTCCTAACTCCATCCTCCCCGTAAGCCCTGTGGTTTTAGTGTGCTATTTTGCTTTGTGCAGAGATTTTTAAGGAATTCATGTTATATAATGGCAGAATTGACTGTAGATCATGAGAGTCTCAAAAAAAATTGGCTCCATCCTTTACACTTTATACTTCATGAAAATCCCTTTGCTATACACTTCCCTAACACCTTACATTTTCCCCTTCCTAACGTAATCCTTTCCTGATAATGGAAAGTTCCAAAAGGCAGGGACAGTGTCTGGTGGCTGTTGTTCCTCTAGTGCTAATATAGTGCCTGATTGGTGATCACTAACTATTTGAAATATGACTCTCTGTGAATTTAAGTAGTTGCATATTTATTCAGAGAATTTAAATGTCATTTTGATATAGCAAACAGAATGATTCTTAAAGCTGTGCTTTAAATATTATTTAAAAATATATAAAAGTAATCAGTTACTCTTGGAGGTGGCAGAAATGTTCTCGTTCTGACATTTCAATCAGCAGCCAACTTTTATAGTAGAATTCTTAATTCTTAATTATTGTAGTAATCCAGTGGTTCTAGTATAGTTTCTAAGAGATTATACATTCCATGAACATTTTCTTTAAAATTCCTAAATTCGTTATATATATATTTGAGAAAATTCAGAAAACGAAGTGTCAAGTTATTGTTTTAAAGTCAGATTAAAGATAAAGCTTGGAGAAATAACTAACATAATGATGTTAGGCTTTCATTAATAATCAGAGATAATTTTGAGCACTTGTCAAATTTTAGCTAGCTGTGACAGATCTGAATCTTCACCTTTATTTCTTTGACTTTTGCTTTGTATAGTGTGTCACTTCCTCAGTCTGTGGTTCTTTCTACCTTCTAATTTTATTTGATTCTTTTCCTGGCATTTAATATTTTCCATCTCCATATTCCTGAATTAAATAGGGAAGCTTATGGTGGGTAAAAAGAGTTGTGTTAGTTTTTCAAAACAATTGAGTTGGGGGTGAGAAACTACCATAATCCTTGTTACCTTTAACCTTACCACTTGGTATATAAGAATATTTTCTCATTTAACATTGAGTCTCTCAATTTTACAATGTGGATTTCAGGACTCAAATTCTATTCCCACTTAGCGCTTTTCTCAAAATTATAGCTCTAATTTTCCACTGAGATATCTTAATAGGGTCATCTCGATTAACTTCTTTTCCTCATAAAGTCTGTGAAACAAGGTATTTTGTTATACTGCTAGAAAGATACTCTCAAAGAGGAAACATTACAGTATTAATTATAAAAACCTATATTATAGACTCAAAGGAAGAGGTTGTAAAATTTAAAAATATTTACTTGTGTATTGTTTTGTTTCCGTATAATTTCAAACCTACAGAAATTTGCAACAGTACGGGAAACTCCCATATATCCTTTACCTAGATTCAACAACTGTGTACAGTTTGCCCCATTTGCTTTATCATATTTTGTCTACCTTTATATTCAGTTTTTTCCTGAATCATTTGAGAATAAGTTGGAAAGATTGTGACCCTCTATCCCATAACCCTTCTGTGAGTACCTTAAGAACATGATAACTTTCTCTTACAAAACCACGGTAAAATTATTAAAATGAGGATTTAAATATTTTTGTAATTAGGTAATAGCCTAACTCATGATCTACAGTCAGATTTTGTCAGTTGTCCCAATAATGTCTTTCATAACTGTTTTTTCCCAGTTCATGATACAATCCAAAATCATGCATTGCTTTAAATTGTCTTTAGTCTCTTTTAAACTGAAGCAATTCCATGATCTTTCTTTGTCCTGATTCTGACGTTTTTGAAGCAAGGAGGATGGCTATTTTGTAGAACTTTTTTGGGGGGAGAGGATTGTCTGATGACTCGTGAATAGATGTAGGCTATGCATTTTTTTGCAGGAATGACACACAAATGTTGTATTCCTCACTGTTTATCATATCAGGAGACACGTAATGTCAGTTTGTTCCAGTACTGCTATTTAGTCATTTGCTCATTGATTGATTGATTCATTCATTCTCTTCAATGTATTTACTCCTTTCCTCAAGCCAGTAAAACACAGAAAGTGGTTTCTGACTTGCTAATCTATTAACACTGGATAAGCAAATCTGCTAACTAGATAGAATTCAGTGTTTATAGTTTTCAAGGTAAAATTTAATTATAACAAAATGGTAAACCTAAAGGGAACATTTGGATGAGTTTTGAAAATATGTAAACTCTCATAATCCAGATCCCTATCAAAGCTTAGAAAGTTTCCATCACCAAAAGCTTCCTGATTCTTTTTTCTGGTTAATAATAATGCCATCTACCACTGAGAACTGCTTTTCTGATTTTTTTTTTCTATTATAGTTTAGTTTGGTTTGGTTTAGAACTTGGTATGAGTAGAATCATACAGTGTATATTCTTTTGTGTCTAGTGTCTTTTTTGGCTCAATATTTGTGAGATGCATCCTCACTGTTTTGTGAATGAGTAGTTCATTCTTTTTATGGCTGAGTAGTATTCCATTGTATGAAAATACCAGAGCTTATTTATCCATTCTTTTGTGATGTACATTTGAGTTGTTTCATTTTATGACTATTGTAAATAAAGCTCCTGTGAACATTTAGGTACAAGTGTATATATTTTTAATTTCTCTTGAGTAAATACCTGTAAGTGGAATTGCTGGTTCATAGGGTAGATGTATGCTTAACTTTGTAAAAAAAAAAAACTGCAAACATATTCCATAGAAATTGTACCACTTTGTGCTCCCATTGCCAATCATGAGAGTTCTGGCTACTCCTATCCTCACCAACATCTGGTTTTATCAGCTTAGTCATTCTTGTGGATGTGAGTGATATTATGGCTGTAATTTGCATTTCCTCAGTTATTAATGAGATTGTTATCAGTGGTGGATATCTGAATTACTGGCGGTGCATCTGTACAGGTCTGCAGCAATCTTAATTCTTACCTCCTCAGAAGAAATAATTTGAGGGGCGTAAGGCAGAAGAGGAGACCAAGGCAAGTTTTAGAGCAGGAGTGAGTTTATTAAAAAGCTTTAGAGTAATGATGAAAAGTAAGTAAAGTACACTTGGAAGAGGGCCAAATGGGCATCTTGAAAGGTAAGTGTCCCATTTGATCATGGACTTAGGGTTTTATATGTTGGCATACTTCCGGGATCTTGTGTCTCTTTCCCCTTGATTCTTCCTTTGGGACAGGCTGCCTGCATGCACAGGGTCCTAGCGCTTGGGAAGTGAGCATGCGCAATGTGTTTACTGGTATTAAACACATGCTCACATGAGGCATTCTTCCTTTTACCCGTTGAAGTTAAACGCTGCCATTTTGCTTTTTAGTGTGTATGCTTGAGCCCATTCACCCACCTCCTGAGATCTTATCGGGAAGCTGTTGATCACCAGTTTCAAGTGTTTCTATCTATTGGTAAACTGCCTTTCCCTGGCCCTGGCTGCAACCAGTTATTTTAGAGAGAGGGTTAACTGCCTGACCATCACCCGGTGGTCGCCTGACATTCCTGGTGGGGTGGGCCCTCTCCTGCTCTGTTCATGTCTGACTAGATACCTACTGGAACAAGATTAATACTTTTTTCGTATGCTTATTGGCCATTAATATAGTTTTTGGCATGTGAAGAGTGTTCAACTCTTACCGACTTTTAAAAAATTTTCTTTTTACTAGTAAATTGTAGAATTTCTTTGAATAATCTGGTATAAATTATTTGAAGTGCTCGTATTGTGAATATCTTTTCTTATTTTGTGGCTTGCATGTTGATTTTCTTAATGATGTCTTCTATTGAATAGAAGTTGTTAAATTTATGAAATCATTACTATTTTCCTGTCCATGGTTTTGCTTTCTGTGTCCTAAGAAATCTTTGCCCAACCTCAGGTCACAAAAATATTCACTCACAGTTTTTTTTTTTTTTTTTTTTAATCAAGCTTTATAATTTGATATTCTACATTTAGGTCTTTTTTTCCTCCTCACAGATTATTTTTTGTGAATGATGTGATGTGCCATAAATAGAGATTAGAACTTCATATTTATTGTTTCTTTCCTTGTGCAAATTCACATTTCTGGGTTTTCTTTTAAGTAAGAGGAAAATATACGATTGTAAGATTCTCTAATTTGATATGTTTTTGAGAAAGCCAAATACTTCATTTCCCTAATATACAAAGATGTAAATTTAGAGACTGTATAAACAAATCAAAATGCAGTTATAGGTTGATGATAATAGTGATAAATAAAACATTGTAATGTGTTTAAAGGAATAGGTATGTTGTTTTTTTATTACTATTTCTACCATATAAGAAAAAGACTTGGTGTGAGAACTGTTTTTCATTGTAAAACATTCTACAAATAAGTGAATAGTTTTTTTAGTTTGCCAGATGAAATCATTTTTAAAACAACTTGCAGAGTGGCGTCGACTGCCCAGTTATATCTGTTTTATTGGAAGTCTGAAGTCTGTCAAGCTTTCCATTTGAAACCCCTATTTTCAGGGGTTTGTGAGCTGACAGTTGAAAAGAACTTAACCAGCCAAAAACTTGGCATTCATGATCTTGGTTCAATATAAGGTACTTGCTTTAAAAAATTTTAAGTAGTCAGCTCTTTTTTAAAGTTGCAAGGAGCACGAAGAGGAATAAAGGAATTTCTTTGGTTAAACAGATAGGGAATATTTTTCCAGCTAACTTATCCCAATTAGATTTACATAGCAAACTTTCCTCTTCCAGAAATTTTTTAAGTATGTATGTTCCTGTGTTCCAGTTGCCACAAGATCTTGCCTCAAGATTTTCCTCTTTGCTATAGTTTTTAGCAAATACCCTCTGCCTCTGTTCTTTTTCTCCCTATTTATGCTTTTTAAATTCTTCATAGTATAATATATGTAGACTAAAAATGGTGTTGGCTTTCTTTTGGCTTTTTTCCTCGTCTTACAGTGTCAGCTTGAATAAAACAGAATATGACTTTACCTATTGGTTGAAAAACAATATTAACTTTGAGAGATGTTGTAATATAAATAGCATTGATTTGCTTGAAATTACACTTCTGAAATGCAGACCATCAAAACTCTTCTGAAGAACTGTCACTGCAAGACTAGGCAAGATTTTTTTCTTCTTATCAGCTTGAGTAATTTGATTTTCTTCACAATCTTGTTTTTAACCTGCCATCAGTTGCATGGTGGACACTTTACTACTCGTCCATAAAAGTGTTTGTGGGTTGCTGTTGCTTTTATTTCACTTAAAAAAATCATTTCCGGAAAGCCTATTACAGAAATGTGACCTACTCCAGAAAATGAGATGATATTTTGAAAATCTGTACTTTCTCGCTAGTCTGATGATAATTTGCTTCAGGCAAGAGGTTTTTGGGTGCTGCTGAAGGTTTTGAGATCTGGGAAAACGGGGTAATAACATGACACCAACTCTTAAGCAGCAACATCTGCTGTGGTTCAAAGCCACACAAAGAAAGCTGCTTAAGCAGTCAAATGTTTTGGACTGCACAGACATGTGTGGTTCAACTGCAAAGACTGCAGAGTAGAGGAATCTTGAAGTTTAGAGAGGCTGTTAAAAACTGGAATCGGTGAAGATGAGCATCTTTAAGAAACAAACATCACCTTGTCCTCCAAGCTATCGAAGATCTTTGTCAGAGCCTGTTTATGCAGATTCAGAGATAGGAACAAGTTTAAAGAGTTACCCATGGTGTGGTCCAGTGAAAAGCAAGAGGAAGAAAAATGAATCTGCTGTTTCCAGTCTAGCACTGGGTGCTTATCGGTGGCAGACACATCCGAACTTTAGGTGGAAAGGGAACAAAAGGGAGAGATTGCAGAGTAATGAAGAAGACCTGGTTGAACCACAACAACAAAAGGTCATGCTGCCAAAGATGGTTAGTAACAGTGCTTCCTCCTCTGCTAATGATGTCCTTGGAACATCAACAGAGAACCCACACCTGATCAACACCCGGTCACTCCGAGCACCATTCACCAGATCTATTTCAGAACCAGAATCCCGCTGCAGTATCCGATTTGTTAGACTGTGGCCAACTTCAGTTGGGTCAGTGGAGTCTGAGCAGCAGGGATATTTCATCCGTGGCATTTTCTCTACTCTTTCCAATGGCTTCTCCAGGATGCTGAGCCTAAAAGGAGAATCAACCAGTGAGCCAGTAAGAGAAGGTATATTGAAATGAATAAGGGGAAAAGAGGGATGGCTCAGATTTAGTTACTGTTGAAACTTTAATTATTTGTTTTATAATTTGGTGAAGCATTTCATTTTGTCATTATAAAACAAATTTAATTGGCGTAATTTTTAAAAAGTGATAATCACTGCTTCAAGAACCTTTTAATGACTTATAGTAATAGCAAGACATGAATGGATTTGGTTAATGAAAGAATTTTTTATGATGTTAATTCTTGAATTCAATTTTGAGTCCCATGTGAAAAAATTATTTTTAATGCTCATTTGTCTCCACTGATCTACCTTTCCAGGTTAAGTGCAATTTGGAGGGAAAAATACTCAATTTTTCATGACAGTTGAGAATTTAAAACATATCTCTACTATTATCTGTTTATAAACATTTTTAAATTAACAAATGTTATTAATGAGAACTATAGAGCAGAATTATACTGATAGTTATTAAAAAGTTGGGACTTTAATTTGCTTATATCATAAAAACATTTGGTTTGAATATGGAAGCCAAGCATGCACATCTTGAATATTTGTTTAGATGACAAAACAGAAACTTGTGTTTGATTCATTTCAGATAATAGGATTGTCAAATTTTAAAAACTCTCATTTGGGACTTTTTAAAATTTAAAAATGTATTTTATATTGATTATAGCATTATTAAAGCCAAAAAGCCCACAGTGCTTAATTTTTTAAATGATAGTACCTTAAAAATGGTTGACCTTATCTGGTGAATGATTTTGGTTATGACTTGGGGCCTGTGTTTTTTAAAAACCTTAACACTAGAAACTTGGTAGTATCTTCATGAGCAATTTAAATCTTTTTTTGACAAGCTCTTACCATTAAGAAGTTTTCAGCCTCTCATTATTAGGAGATTGAAAATATCAGCAAAGGTTTAAATCCTTTCTAAAACTGTGAGAATTGTTGAAGAATTTAGTTATTGAAATACAATTTAATTTATTTTAAAATAAAGTTGAAGAATGTTGAGATCATTTCAGTGAAAACTTAAATAATTTTCTAAGTTAATGTCTGCCAAAAATTCAGTATTTCTTATAAACCTGTCCTCCCTAGAATGTTCCTTTGCTCAGTGAATTTTGATGATACTATTAAACATATGTATTTTCTTCTTACTCTTGGCAAATAGATAATTACCTAGAGGAAAATCTTCCTCCTTGATGTGCCTCTATTTACATTTCATTAAAATGTTTGAAAGACTTGCGTGTTTCAGTTTCTTGGATGCTTGTATATCTGTTTTCTTGGCAGGTGATCATAAGGTGATCAAAGTAAAAGAAAGTCAAAGGAAATTAAGAGTTTAAAATCTTATAATCAGTTTCACTTAATGGTTAATGTGTGCATTTGATAAAATAAGCTATAACTAAAATTTTTGCATTTGTGATAATTTTTGGACTTTTGTAGTTCACTTTCAGTTTTTAGCAAATATACCAAGCCAGTTTTGACTGTCTACTACGTGTGAGGTGCTGTGAGATGGCCCTGCTTTTTACACATATAAGGTCTACTTAAAGAAATACAAAATATCCTATATTGTTTTCTACTATTTTATCCTTCCAGGCATAGAGTAATATGTATGTGGAAGCATATACAGAGTTTAAGTTTAAGGTGCTATTTCGAGGAATTTCTATTCCAATAACTAAAAAACAGTGCATAGTGTTTCTACCAGTCACATAACATAAAACAGTTACTCTGGCTATCTGCTAAGTGCTGTGTGTGTGTGTGTGTGTGTGTGTGTGTGTGTGTGTGTGTGTTTGAGGTGGGATCAAGCTCTTAAGACTGAAATGTACTTTTTATTATAAAGACTGGATCAAGTACCTGTGCAGAGGTCTCCTTTTCTCTTTTGGCAGTAACTTCTTTCTGGCCTAGTGTCTATGTGAGTGATTTTCTAAACTTTTGCAGCTGTGAGCCTTTCTTCATCCCTCATTTCCCACAAGCAGAAGACTACAAAATAACTGACTAGTTTGATTTTCTTATCTAAGGCAAAAGAATTTAAGCTGAATTTAAGCAAATTAAGGAATTTAAGGAATTTAAGCAAATTAAGAAGTAAATTTGTGGGCAAGAGTAGTATCCTAAGGAATAAAGTTTCCTAGCCAATTTATTTATTTATCTAAAATATCCTAGTTAATTTTCCTAAAAAGATTATTTGGGTGTTATCCTATTTTCTCCTGCCTGCAGTATTTTTTTAATGTCCACTTTCCAGATATTGGAATTGGAAAGCCATTGATTACCAAAGCATCAGATAACTAGAAGATAGTATCTTTTGTTCATATATTAGGTGCAAAGGATCTGACCCGGTGTGGTCATGGTAGCTAATTGTTAAATCAGCTATGTAGTTGCTGTTTTTTTAGGTTATGCTTAATAATCTTGAGTGCTAAGCTACCCCTAACTTACAATAGAATTTATCTCTTCATAAGTGTATACTATGGTGGTCCTCTTCAAGATATGATACTATAACCTTGTACCTGTCTCAGCTTTAGAATTTGCAGTTAAACTCAGTTTCCAAAAATGAGAGATTCTATATTTTAAGGGCTTAGACTAGCCACTGAAAACCTGTAAAATGTGTAATAATCACCCCCAAATTTTGCTAGTCAACCAAGTCTTATTTTTTGATCTATGTTGCAACTGGGTCATTTCTTTGCTCCTCAAGCCTATCAAGATTAGTAATTCCTTGATTTTCAGTTCTTCATTGTTTTCCAGTAAAGTCTTAAAAAACAAAGCAAAACAGATTACAGAAAGGGTTTGCTTTAAACATTATTATTGGTAGCGTATTTCACTGTTTAAACCTTTAAGGTATGACTTATACAAAACACAGGGCTTCTCTGGCTTTTACTTAGGAGCAAAAATTGACCTGTGATGTTTTATATTGAACACTAATTTCTTTATGTAACTGGATCTGGATCTTCCCTTCCTTGTTGGACTGCCTTCTCCTTTTCTTCTACACCAAGCACACGGTGATGATGCAGAAGTGAATAAAACCCATTTTCCACACTCTAGGAATTTGCAACATGGTAAAAAAGCAGATATGTAAAGAGAGAAATAATAGTTCTTGTTGAGATGTCATTTGAAATAGATTTGGATTAGTAAGAGTCTGCCAGAGAGTAGAAGTATTCGAGGCGGAGAGAACAGTGTGAGGGCCAGGAGTCCATCTAGGGTTGATGAGAAATTCACAAAGTAAGAAACGTACAGCATGAGGTAAGCGTGGGTGGATGTAGCTGGAAAGGAAAGTGGAGGGTCAGTGTTTGAAAAGTTTTATGTGGAGTACCAAGCTAAGGTTTTTGGGTTTCAAAAGTAACGGAGGTTTTAAGGTAGGAGAAAAGTTTTGTTTTTAGAAAGATAATTTTATGTTAACATGGATAATGGGCTGATGATAGAAAGAGTAAATTATGCCAAAGTTTAAATGAGACATAAAGCCTAACTTCAATCAATGTTAATGGTAAATGAGGGTAGAGACTCAAATAAAAAGATGTTTCTGAGGTAGATTGACAGAATTTGAAGAATAATGCAGAAAGCAAAATACAAATCAATGAAAATGTGAAAGTTTATAGATTTTGAAAACAGTGATACCTTTAGCTAAGGAAGTTCAAAGGGGAAAAGTGTGAACATGTAGTTAGAAATTTCTATATACTTGATGTTTCAACCCCTGGGTACTTAATTTTTTTATTTTTTTGAGACGGAGTATTGCTCTGTCACCCAGGCTGGAGGGCAGTGACGCCATGTTGGCTCATGGCAATCTCCATCTCCTGGGTTAAAGTGATTTTCCTGTCTCAGCCTCCCGAGTAGCTGAGACTACAGGTGCCTGCCACCTATCTAATATTTGTATTTTTTGTAGAGACAGGGTTTCACCATGTTGGGCAGGCTGGCCTCGAACTCCTGATCACAGTGATCCACCTGCCTCAGCCTCCCAAAGTGCTGGGATTATAGGCATGAGTCACTGTGCCCAGTCTCCCTGGGTACTCTAAATGCATTCTACCTGGTTTAATCATCCAGATAATCCTGTAAGGTAGTTAGTGTTATTCTCATTTTAAAAGTAAGGAATTAGAGCCTCAGAAAGTTTCAGTTACTTCCCTAAGACTACGCAGCTAGTAAGTGGCGGGTCCCAGGTCTCTGTGACTCTACACTCCTCCATTTGGGGGTCCACTTTGAGAACATGATGTTTGAGAGGTTTTCAGGAACTTGGGAGCATCTCTTCAAGCAGTATTGATGAATAAAGAGGCAGGAGTTTAGCAACAGAGGTTAATTCCCATATGAGGATATACATTTGGAAGCCATCAGCACGTGGACGTTGAAGCCACAGGAGTAGGTGAAATCAATCACACAGGCTAGGGATATAGTGGGAGAGTAATGAGAATGTTGAGACTAGCATCCCAGCCTCAACATATCTGGACATCTTATTCCAGTCTAACCAGTGTCTCTTAGCAGAGCCACTGGTTTACAATTATAGACTTGGAGTTTACCAATTGTGGTGGCAAGTTTAATATTCTTACTTTTACGTATGTATACACATATACCGTATTTATTTTTATTTAACAGCTTTTTTGAGATACAATTTATATAACATACAGTTCATCTTCTTAATATATACATTTCAATTACTTTTACTTTTTTATTGTGATAGCATGCACATACCACAAAATTTACCACTTTAACCATTTTTAAGTATACAGTTCAGTGGCTATAAGTAGATTCATATTGTTGTTCAACCATCGCCATCATCGATCTCCAGACTATTTTATCTTCCCATACTGAAACTCTGTACCCATTAAACACTAACTCTCCATTCTCACCTAACTCCAGGCCCTGGTAACTACCATTCTACTTTCTGTCTCCATGAATTTGACTCCTAGGTACCTCATATAAGTGGAATCATAATATTTTTTCTTTTGTACAGTTTAGTTATTTTAGTATTTTTTATGAAGCTGTACAACCAGACCACAATTTTAGAACATTTTTATCACACCAAGTACCTATTTGCAGGCATTCCCTGTTTACCCTTAAAGGTCCCATCCATCAGACCTAGGAAACCAGTAATATACTTTATAGATTTGCTGATAGATGCTTTATACATGGAATTATACAATATATGGCCTTTTGTGTCTAGCTTCTTTTACTTAGCATAATGATTTCATTACTCATCCATGTTATAGCAGCAGTACTTTGTTTTTATCACTGACATTCTATTATATGGATATACTGTATTTTATTTATACATTCATCATTTGGTGGACATTTGGATTGTATCCAATTTTGTGCTATTATGAATTATGCTACTATGAACATTCATGAATAAATTTTTACATGAACATATGTTTTCATCTCTTGGGTATTTACCCGTACATTTTAAAAACAGTGTATTCTGCTTCCAGAATAATGATTTGGTGTTTTGCTACCTTAAGTTGCATTAAATTTTCCATTTGTTATCTAAACATGTAATGGTGTTGCTGTTTTATTATTTTATATCCATGTATTCATTCAGTAAAATATTCCTGTATTTACACATATACATTTTCATTACATCAAGTACCTATAAGCAATCTCTCTCTATATATAGAAATAAAAATTTAATCTTGGTCAAATACCTTCTGTAGTTAGTAATTTCCCACACCTCTGCTCAAAATATAAATATAGCTCAATGTGATCTAGAGTTTTCAACTGGTAGCTTGATTACAGTGAACAGTATGATTTATCTGCATTTCCAGGATGATTGTCATATTTTTATCTGCCTCAGGCAAGTTTTTAGTTGATTTCTCACACTCAAGGCCAGTTTGTCTTTGTGAGGAAACAAAGAGAAGAGTAGGATGAGTAATGACTCTGAATCTATGATTATGAAACTGTATCCTTATGGGTACACAGGTTCTTAGTGACTGAGCATGAGTCAGTAAACCACAGGTATTTTTCCCGTCATTCTCATGTGGAATTTTCACTGAAATTTCTTAAAACAAATTTTCCCCTAATTTCTGGATTTGATGATGATTACTTACTCACCTTTCAGCTACTTGGGAGGCCGAGGCAGGAGAATCGCTTGAGTCTAGAAGGCAGAGGTTGCGGTGAGCTGAGATCGTGCCATAGCACTCCAGCCTAGGCAACAAGAGCGAAACTCCCTTGAAAAAAAAAAAGAGAGAAACTTTTTTCTATCCATGTTTTTAGATTTTTGTCACCAAAATGTCAAAATAGTTTGCAGCTTAAGGGATACTGATTCAGTGATAATTTAACATAGTATATAACCATAACCTTCGTCAAACTAAAGAGTATTTTGAATGCTATGTATGTGGTTTGTTGTTCTACAGTAAAGTGGTATCTGGTGGTTAGAACATAAGAGTTACTGTCAGCATTTGTGGGTTTTATTCCCAGATCCAAGCTTTTTAAAAAGGAAAGGCAGAGTTCATGCCTGTTATATGTTTAGTGCAATGCTTTACATACTGTAGATGTACTGTAAATACTAGCGAAGATTTTATACAACTCACAGAATAATATGCAATAAATCACTCACAATATATGTAAAATAATGATAGGTGTCACTGGCATTTAGTGATTCTATTCTTTAATAAATCTTTCTTTGAGAAAGGCATGATTACTGTTTCCAAGTAGTACTGTGGTATTTTAACCAACTTCTAATAAACATTTTTAATTCAAAGTGGTTAGACATTACTCTCTATCCAAGGGACTTTTGAGAGCTCTACCTAATGGAGGCCATTCATATCACAGTAGTACATGCCAGAATCTCAGAGTAAGGGATATGTTTAAGACTGTGTGATGATTCTAGCATGTGAATACACTAGGCACTGATACTCTAGTATTTAAGTTTTATTTGCTGTTGTCCTCTTGATGGCATCCTAAACCATGGTTCTTAAAAGTAAGCCCTTTTGTAATATGACTGGTCCTTGAGCTGGATGGAAGTGTTCTGCAACCTAAAATAATAAAGGTATTTTCCTAGCTTACTAAAAACAGATGAATGACTTTTTTATTTTAAAATTTCATTTTATAATTTTTTAACATTGTGATGCCTTGCTATCCCTTAGTCTATAATAAAACAAAATATTTGCTTTTACACAAATTTTTATATTTGATTATTTTGTATTTAATATAAACTTTTGTAATTGCATTTTGTCCTGTGATGTAACATCAGGGCATTGCTTTTCAAGCACAGCGTTTTATGAACATATGTTGTCCACATGAACAAGGTCAGTTGCTAGTGGAAATTATGGAGTAGCTGGCTTATTAATCCTCTCTAACCTGTTATTTCAATTTATTGGATTGTTAGTGATAACCTCAGATATTGCTAATAGTCCCTAGATGTAGACAGTGTTTCTTTAAATAATGCTTTTCTTTTCTCTTCATAGAATTCTAGATGTATCATTTTGTTTAGCCAAAAGGAACTTAATACTTTCTTGTAAACTCTGTCACTTCAGAAGTTAGTTTATTATATTTCTTTACCAATAAAGAATGTTCATTTAAACACCATAGGTTCATTTCTTTATTTTTATCCAGTTTTTTTCCTTAGCATTAGACTTTATTTCAAATACGAGAATATAAAGAAATGTTTTATCCAAGAGCAAATGGCATTGGAAAAAGACCACTTAAAATTATTTAAAGGAAGTATGAAAATTTCATAGTAAGTAATGTATATATGTGTTGCTGGAGAGGATATTGGGAATTTATCTTAAAAAAATGGAAATTTATGAAAATTTTTTAGTATTTTAAACAAAATTTAAATTATAATTGTAACTGTGTACTAGTTATTAAGCTAATTGTTAAACAACTTTTTGGAGTATTTTTCCTGAACAAAATTGTGTGACTGCAAATCGATATTCTTCACTTCACATTTTACTTTGCCTGGATAATTATTTTATTACAATGGTTTTTAGAAAAATCATTAGAAGACTTTGTTTTTAAGGTTTTTCTTTTTTACTTATTTTATTTATACATATTCATATTTTTATTCATGACTTTTTTTATTGATTAGAAACATAAGCCCTCTGGTGTAGCCTACTGTCACATTGTTCTAATTGACCAGTATGGTTTTTAAATAAGACTGCAGAACATAAAGTATAAGGTGGAATTTTGAGGAAAATGATTTACAAATAAAATGAAAAAATAGGAGGAATTAATGAATACACATAAATATTTAGATTTTGATATTCCCTGTGGTATGCTTCCCTGTGATATGCTATATAATTAAAACTTATATGCCTTAAATGAATATTATTATGATTCATATACTTAAGTACACAGAATGCTGAGTTACTGTATGAAAGAATGAAGTACCAGCTATGTACAGATACAGAAAGATCTCCAAGCTGTGTTAGAAAATAAATAATGAAAGTACATATGTTTCTTTTGGTTCTTTGTAATTTTCAGTACATTTCACATGTGTTGATAGTATATTGTGGAGAAAGTAATAAGTTCACTTTATGTATAAGGAGAAATACTTTATATGTAGGGAACCATATTAAATTTCCATAGGTAAGCTCTTTTCTCGTCTTTTAAGGCAGCTGTGGATTTGGAAATGGAGAGTCAGTCTGAGAATCAGACTTGAATCCTCCACAGATCTGATGTCTCTATCCATCTTTAATTTAACTAGAATACATTGAGCCTTGATCATGAGCATCAAGATTAAATAAGATTTACATAATATTTCACCTTCCTGTCTCTCAAATGGATGACCAAAGTAGTGCACTCAGAAAGGTGTGCAAAGGGTAGCAGATGGCATACCAACTTATCAATGCATTATCTTGGACAAACTTATTCTTCATTTGGCTGTTAAATGCAGGAAGTAATAGTATAGATGAATTTCTCCCCCTTCCACAAAGACATACACATATGCATGCAAAGAAGTACATGCAGAGGCTATGGCTATCTCTGTCTCTTTCTGACTATGTGTGTGTGTCTCTCTCTTTCTCTTTCTCTCTCTCTCTCTCTTTCTCTCCCCCGTCTCTCTCTCCCTTTCTCTCTCTCCTCTCTCTCTCGTCCCACTTTGTTGCCCAGGCTGGTTGCAAACTACTGGCCTCAAGCAGTCTTCCCCCTTGGCCTCCTAAAGTGCTGGGATGGGATTACAGTTATGAGCCACCGTGTCTGGCCCAGTTATCTTCTTGAATCTGTAGGTTTACGTCTTTTGCCAAATTTGAGAGGGTTTCATCACTATTGCTTTGAATATTCTTTTAGCTCTACTTTCTTTCTTCTCTCCTAGATCTCTGATGATACAAATGTTGGATCTTATTTATTTATGTTTGAGATAGGACCTTACTCTGCCACGCAGGCTGGAATGCAACGGTGCCATCAAAGCTAACTGCAGTCTTGACCTTCCAGGCTCAAGCAATCCTCACACCTCAGCCACCTGAGTAGCTGGGACCACAGGTGCACACCGCCATGGCCAGCTAATTTTTGTATTTTTTTTATAGGGATGGGGTCTCACTATGTTGCCCAGGCTGGTCTCGAGTTCCTGGACTCAAGTATTCCTCTCACCCTGGCCTCCCAAAGTGCTAGGATTACTTGTACGAGCCACTGCACCTAGCCAGAATGTTGGATCTTTTGATATGATCCGACAAGTTTCTGAAGCTTTGTTCTTTTTAAATTAATTTTAGTCTGTTTTTTCTCTGCTGTTCATATTCTTTAAATTCTATTGATCTTTCTTTAAGATTATTTATTCTGACTTCTGTTAAATCTATTCTATTAAGCCATTCCCATTGGCGTTTTATTTCTGTTATGGTTTTTTTTTTTTTTTTAGTTCTATAATTTCCATATGGTTCTTTTTTATAACTTCTATTTCTTTTATTAGGTTTTCTATTTTCTTAATTTGTTCCAAGATAATTTCTAATTGATCATGAAGCATTTTATGACATCCAATTTAAACTTCTCAGATAACTTTAACATCTGATTTTTCTCAGTTGATTTTTTTTTTTCAAGTTGAGATTTTCCTGGTTCTTGGTGTGTTGATTTCTTAAAAAATATATTGAATCTTGAACATTTTGGTTATTATGCAAGGGAACTCTGGGTTTTATTTAAATTTTTTTTAATTTTAGCAGGGAGTTGCTCTACTCAAGTTTAGCTTGCAGCTCCAAGCCTACAGTAGTGAGCCGTGGTTCCAATGACAATTTAGTTTTCAGAGCTTTTGCAGTACTATTTTCATCTGCTAGTTTATGTGGAGTTCCTACTGGTCCCTACTCGTGCTGCCCAAAGGAGGGAATGAGCTTCCCCAGGATAGGCCATCCGGTGCCTGTAGGAGGGAGAAGGAAATGAAATCTCTGGCCCAAGGGGGAAAATGAGGCATCTAGGCCTGGGCCATTTTGGCAGGAACTCCCAGCCTGTGAAAATGAGGAAAACTTCACAGCCTCAGCCCTGGTTGTGGTGCATCTCTCTTTCTGGTATCCACCTGGCTGCCCCATTGTCTCACTGGGGAAGGAGAGTTTAAGGTCTGGAGGGGAAGAAGAATGCTTTCCCTGGCTGCTTATTGTCTGTTGGCCTCCTGATCATTACCCCTTACTAGTGATGCTGGGCTTGCTTGTTGTTGTCAAAAATAATTGTCAACAAAATAAATAGCCCCTGGTAGGCTATTTTCTCTTCCTAGGTTTGAGGTCAGGCCTGGGTTACCTTCTTTTAATGGATTGGGAGGCAGAATCCTCATATGTCCTGCCACTATGTTGATCCTCCTGTCCTAGGGCCCCTAGCAAATCAGCTGTTTTTCTTTTTGAAGAGTTCTTCTATGGATGTCTTTTTTATTATTTCAAAATTTTGTCATATTTAGTGAGGAGCAGTCAGGAGAAACGAGTCTGCACCATCTTGTCTGGCCCAAGGCTTTTTCTTAATCTTCTGTAATTCATATCATTTTCATTTAGAGTAACTAGCTTGTCATAATCCATGTCAAATATCTGCAGTTATTAAATGGTATAACTCTTCTATTCCTCACTTATTCATGCTTTGTACATGAGATCTGCGCACTTTTCCAACATCACTGTCCTCGGCTTTGTGAAATTGTGTCTTTTTGCAGGATTAGCAATTTGATTCTTCAATCAGTTGCACTTATACAGTATTCAAAAATGATTAAAAAAAAAAAGGTTCAGGGATGGATAGTATTCAAGTGGGTATTGAGTTTTATAAGGGGTCAGTTTACAAAAATATAAGGGAATATTTTTGTACTTGGTAAACTTTTATTTTTTTTAATTTATTTTTATTTTACTTTAAGTTATAGGATATATATGCTGAATGTGCAGGTTTGTTACATAGGCATACATGTGCCATGGTGGTTTGATGCACCTATCAACCTGTCATCTAGGTTTTAAGCCCCAAATGCATTAGTCCTGATACTCTCCTTCCCCTTTCCCCCATCCCCTGACAGGCCTCAGTGTGTGATGATCCCCTTCCTGTGTCCATGTGTTCTCATTGTTCACTTCCCACTTATGAGTGAGAACATACAGTGTTTGGTTTTCTGTTCCTATGTTAGTTTGCTGAGAATGATGGTTTCCAGCTTCATCCATGTCCCTGCAAAGGGCATGAACTCATCCTTTTTATGGCTGCACAGCATTCCATGTGTATGTGCCACATTCTTTATCTAGTCTATCATTGATGAGCATTTGGGTTAGTTCCAAGTCTTTGCTATTGTAAATAGTTCTGCAATAAACATATGTGTGCATGCGTCTTTATAGCAGAATGATTTATAATCCTTTGGGTATATACCCAGAAATGCGATTGCTAGGTCAAATGGTATTTCTGGTTCTAGATCCTTTAGGAATCACCACAATGTCTTCCACAGTGGCTGAACTAATTTACACTTCCACCAACAGTGTAAAAGCATTCCTATTTCTCTGCATCTCTGCCAGCATCTGTTGTTTCCAGACTTAATGATCACCTTTCTAACTGGCATGAGATCGTATTGATTGTGGTTTTGATTTGCATTTCTAATGACCAGTGATGAGCTTTTCATATGGTTATTGGCCACATAAATGTTTTCTTTTGAGGAGTGTTTGTTCATATCCTTCACCCACTTTTTGGTGGGGTTGTTTCTTTCTTGTAAATTTGTTTAAGTTCATTGTAGATTCTGTCTATTAGACCTTTGCCAGATGGATAGATTGCAAAATTTTTCTCCCATTTTGTAGGTTGCCTGTTCACTCTGATGATAGTTTCTTTTGCTATTCAGAAGCTCCTTAGTTTAATTAGATCCCATTTGTCAATTTTGTCTTTCCCATTTGTCAATTTTGTCTTTCATTGCAATTGCTTTTGGTGTTTTAGTCATGGAGTCTTTGGCCATGCGTATGTCCTGAGTGGTATTGCCTAGGTTTTCTTCTAGAGTTTTTATGGTTTTAGGTTTTATGTTTAAGTCTTAAATCCATCTTGAGTTAATTTTGTGTAAGGTGTAAGAAAAGGGTCCAGTTTCTGTTTTTTCCATATGGCTAGCCAGTTTTCCTAGCAACATTTATTAAATAAGGACTTCTTTCCCACTTGCTCATTTTTGTCAGGTTTGTCAAAAATCAGTTGGTTTTAGGTGTGTGTGTTATTTCTGAGGCCTCTGTTGTGTTCCATTGGTCTATATATCTGTTTTGGTAGCAGTACCATGCTGTTTGGTTACTGTAGCCTTGTAGCATAGTTTGAAGTCAGGTAGTGTGATGCTTCCAGCTTTGTTCTTTTTGCTTAGGGTTGTCTTGACTAAACAAGGCTCTGTTTTGGTTCCATATAAAATTTAAAGTAGTTTTTTCTAGTTCTATGAAGAAAGTCAATGGTAGCTTGATGGGAACAGCACTGAATTTATAAATTAGTTTGGGCAGTGTTGCCATTTTCTTTTTTCTGAGACAGAGTTTTGCTCTTGTCTCCTAGACTGGAGTGCAGTGGCACAATCTTGGCTCACTGCAATCTCTGCCCCCTGAGTTCAAGTGATTCTCCTGCCTCCAAGTGATTCTCCTGCCTCAGCCTCCCAAGTAGTTTGGATTACGGGTGCCCACCACCACACCCAGCTAATTTTTTGTATTTTTAGAAGAAACGAGGCTTCACCATGTTGGTCAGGCTGGTCTCGAACTCCTAACCTCAGGTGACCCACCTCCCTCAGCATCCCAAAGTACTGGGATTATAGACATGAACCACCGCAGCCAGAGTTATGGCCATTTTCACTTGTTCTTCTTGAGAAGTATCTCAGTGGTGTTCTCTGTATTTCCTGAATTTGAATGTTGGCCTGTTTTTCTAGGTTGGGTAATTTCTCCTGGATAATATCCTGAAGTGTGTCTTCCAACTTGGTTCCATTCTCTATGTCACTTTTAGGGATCCCAGTCAATCAGATTTAGTCTTTTCACATAGTCCCATATTTTTTGGAGGCATTGTTCATTCCTTTTCATTCTTTTTTCTCTAATCTAGACTTCACATCTTATATCATTTAGTTGATCTTCAATCTCTCATATCCTTTCTTCTGCCTGATCAATTTGGCTATTGATACTTGTGTATATTTCACAAAGTTCTTTTCAGCTCCATCAGGTCATTTATATTCTCCTCTAAACTGGTTATTCTAGTTAACAGTTCCGGTAGGCTTCTGTCAAGGTTCTTAGCTTCCTTGCATTGAGTTAGAACATGCCCCTTTAGCTCAGAGGAGTTTGTTATTATCTGCCTTCTGAAGCCACCTTCTGTCAGTTTGTCAAACTCATTCTCTGTCCAGTTTTGTGCCTTTGCTGGAGAGAAGTTTCAATCATTTAGAGAAGAGGCAGTCTGGTTTTTGGAATTTTCAGCATTTTTGTGCTGGTCTTTCTTCATCTTCGAGTATTTACCTACATTTGATCTTTGAGGCTGATGACCTTTGGATGGATTTTCTGTGTGGCGTCCTTTCTGTTGATGTTGATGTTACTGCTTTCTGTTTGTTAGTTTTTCTTCTAAACAGGCCTCTCTTCTGCAGGTCTGCTGCAGTTTGCTGGAGGTCCACTCCAGACCCTGTTTGACTGGGTATCACCAGTGGAGCCTGCAGAACAGCAAAAATTACTGCCTTCTCCTTCCTCTGGAAATTTTGTCCCAGAGGAGCACCAGTCTTATGCCAGCTGGAACTCTTCTGTATGAGGAGTCTGTCAACCCCTTTTGTGAGGTCACTCCTAGTCAGGAGGCACAGGGGCCAGGGACCTACTTGAAGAGGCTCTCTGTCCCTTAGCAGAGCTCAAATACTGTGCTGGGAAAACCCTCTTTGTCAGGATCCACTGCTCTTTTCAGAGCTGGCAGGCAATGATGTTTAAGTCTGCTGAAGCTGTAGCCACAGCCACCTTTCCCCCAGGTCATCTGTCCCAGGGAGATGGGAGTTTTATCTATAAGCCTCTGACTGGGGCTGCTGCCTTTCTTTCAGAGATACCCTGCCCAGTGAAGAAGAATCTAGAGAGGCAGTCTGGCCACAGCAACTTTGCTGTTCTATATTGAGGTCTGCCTAGTCTGAACTTCCAGGCCTCCTTAGCGCTGTCAGGGGAAAACTGCCTACTCAAGCCTCAGTAATGGTGGATGTCCCACCCCCACCAAGTTCCATTGTCCCAGGTCGACTTCAGACTGCTGTCCTGGCAACAAGAATTTGAAGCCGGTCGTTCTTAGCTTGCTGGGTTCCATGGGAGTGGGACCCGCTGATCAAGACCCTTTGACTCCCTGGCTTCAGCCCCCTTTGCATGGGAGTGAACAATTTTGTTTCACTGGGGTTCCAGGCGCCACTCAGTTGGAAATGCAGAAATCACCTATCTTCTGTATTGGTCTCGCTGGGGGCTGAGACTAGAACTGTTTCTATTTGGCCATCTTTCCAGATCCAGAAAACCTTATTTTTTTTATAAAACTTTACAACTACAGGGACTGCAGTGAACACTTATAAGCAAACACCTTCTTATATATTTGTGTCCTTACACTGTATTTGCTTAGCCATGCTATTTTGAAATTGAAAGACCATAAAATCTTCTAATCAAATGTACTTATTTTACAGACGAGTAAAATAAAGCCACAGGGGTACTGTGAGGCTTAAATGAGGGTGTAAAGCTCTTAGTGCACTCAAGGGCTAGCATTTAATAAGTGCCATGTTTGCTGCTACTGATAACTTTTGTTATTATTTTTTAAAATTCTGAGGTCAGAGAAAAAATAAGAGTTAAGTGAGGCCTAATAGTTTTTGTATGAAACTAAGAATCAGAAATCTAGGGTTCTATTTCTGTTTTGTTCCTGACACACTTGGACTCTTTGGGAAGCTGCTTAACCTTTTTGTGTCTAAATCTAGCCATCTAAAGCTGGAGAATCTTGCCATCTGCCTATTTCATGGAAGATGGTAAAGAAAATGTTGGAAAATGCTTTGAGATCTGTGGGAGAAAGGTACTATGTAAGCTTATAACTTTATCTCTGCATTGACCTTAACTTGCTCATTCAACATGTATACAATTTTTAAAAATCTGCTTAACTAGCAATCCAAAATTACTATATATGTGCAATGTAGGAGTATTGATGCTTCTGTTAGAATACTCCCTTTTGTGTTTTTGTCATCACTTAAGAAATTTAGATAACTTGTCACAGTATACTAAGACTATATGTAAAAGTAAGTATGTATAAATTTTAATTAATGACTGAACATAATTCCTCATTTTTCTACGTAGTTTTAATTAAAATGAGCTTTGGTACTTTTTAAAGGAAAGAAAAAGTATGAAAATGGGGACAAGGAATGGTTGATTAATTACAATGATAAAACATGGGTACCTTGAAAGAGCTTGTGCTTCTGCCAGAGTAGAAGTGTGTGTTAATTTCAATAATTATTGTTGAAGTGGCTACTGTGTACATGGCACATTATAAAAGTAAAAGTCTTTTTCTTCAGATGCTCATCAGTCTAGTAGGGAAAGTAAAAACATGACTATTCTTTCATTTGCATTAATGAATTAACCTTTTCAAAGTTGGTTGCAATTATAGTCAATACTTGAAATAGAACGTTATATAAGATGTTGACTATTTTCAATTAGCCATGTTAACTAAATGTTTACATATAAGGCTCAGAGTGTCAGATGGTCAAATCAGAAAAGACATACACATAAAGGTTTCAGATTTGCCACATCCATTTCTGGTTGGAGTCCAAAAACATTGAAAAATTATGTTATTTAAGAGAGTAAAGTGCTTGAAAAATTTTATAAACTGGAAATTTATCTGGGAGTGGGGGAACTTTTTGTTCTAATGTCCTCATAATCCACTTTGAGATTATGATTGAGCCTATGTGAATTTAATTTTAAATTAATTCTGAGGAGTTTAGTTCAATATTTTAAAATAATGTGAAAAAATATATTCTAAACGTATAAATTTTGCATTTTACATTTAAATAATAAAAACCCAGGGGTAAATATGAATATTAAAATAGTATACTCACTCTGAAATCTCACTATTCATTGACAGTAGGAAGAAAATGTTGGAATAGGAAGAGTATCCCAGCAATATGGCAGTATGAACATTAATATTTAAGTAAAATGTAAACAGTCCCATTGTAATGTTTATAGTTGTATGGAAATTAGAAAATAATTTATTTTGGGATTGGCAGTCTAGTTCTTTATCTTTTCATTTCAATTGCAGACTCCTAAAATGCTACTAAAGAAAGAGAAATGAAATAGAAATCATTAAGATCAGAATATAGTTCCTGGCCTGTAAAACTCAAGGAGGAATCTTTAAATATGAATTAAAGGGAAAAAGTTTATAATGATAGTTAGAAAAGGGTCTGATGCAAGAAAATCCTGTTTTCGAAATCTGCCATCTGATTGGATAATCCAGAAATCAGGTGGCCATCTTTAACACCTTGCTTTCCCTTTCTGTCGCTAAATCTGGTTCATCAGCAATTCATGTCCTTTTGCCACTTAACTATTTCTCTATGATAACCTTTGTTTATCTCTCCTCCCACTATACTGGTCTCAATCTACCAGTAATTGGTAATCCTTGCCTGGATTACCATAATAGCCTCTGTTCTCATTTTCTAGGACTGTAATAAATTGCCACAGAGAGGTAGCTTAAAGCAATAGAAATGTATTTCTCTAAGTTCAGGAAGGTAGAAGCTTAAAATCTAGGTGTCAGCAGGGTTGGTTCTTTGTGAAGGCTCTGCGGGAAAATCTGTTCCTTGCCTCTCTCCTTGCTTCTGGTGGTTGCTGACAATCTATGGTTTTCCTTGGCTTTTAGCTTCATCACCTCAATTTCTGTGTCCAGTGTCATGTGGCTTCCTTCTTTGTGTGTCTCTTCTGTGACTCCACATTTTTGTTTTATTATGATGATTTGGGTCATAGATTTGAGATCCACCCTACTCCAGTATGACTTTACCTTAACTTGACTATATCTGCAGTTAACCTTATTTCCAAATAGAATCACAGTCACAGATACCAAGGGCCATAACTTTAACACACTTTTGGGGGAGCATGCAGCTCAACCTATGACAGCTTCTAAGCAAAAGGGTCCCTATATTTGATATATTTGACAAGTCAGTTGTCTACGTATAGCCAGAAAGATCTTTCAAAGAGACAAATCCGATTCTGTAACTCTTCTGTTCAAAACTGTACATTGATGGTTCATTCTTCTTGAAATTAGGCTTAAAATTTATAACATACTCTGGCCTCTACCTCTCCAGCTTTACTTGGAGTCATTCTTCTCCCTCACATTTCTGCTTCAATGACAGGACTACTTTCAGTTCCCAGAATGTGCTATGCTCCTTTTCACCTAGTCAACTGCTGTTGTCTCTGTCTGAGATCTTTTGCTGCTGCTTCTTCCTGCTCATTTTATTCTTATAGGCTTTGTCTATTTATCCTTCAGAGCTCAATTCAAATGTCACTCTCTTAGAGAAATGTTCCCTGATCCCCAAAACTAGGTTAAGTCTCCCCATATTATATACTCATTATATTTTGTACATTTCATGTACCATAACTGTAATTACATGCACAGGGTCTTTAAAAACTAATGTCTGGATTCAATCATCTTTTGGTATATCAGTCTGAGGATATCTGCTGATCTGTTTCTCAGTGAAATTATTAAAACTTATAATGAAAACAATTATTTAATGCTTTTGGAAATGATCATAAAGACATACAATAAATAAAGAAAAACCTACAAAAGTTGAAGAAAACTTACAAAAATATGCTAAGAAAAGGCAAGAGTCTGTGATACTTGAAACTTGTCATGATCTCCCACTACTGAGCTCACAGAGACTGTTGCAGTGAAATCTTGGCAACCAAGCCAAGAACACAAGGCTCGCTCTCTTCTCAGCTCCTTGTTGGAATGTTTTCTGCTCGAGAGTACAGAAGGAGAAGAGAAAGAGAAAGAAGCAGAAAAATATTCAAAGAAGCAGTAGCAGAAAACTCCCCAAATTTACTGAAAATCAATAAGCTTCATAGCCAGAAGGCTCAGTGAACTCCAAGTGGGATAAACACAAAGAAATTCACAAACACATAATAGTAAAAATAGTGAAAGCCAAGTACAAGGAGAAAATCGTGAAATCAGCTACCAAAATACTACTTATTATTTACAAGGAAGCTCCAGTGAGATTAACACCTTCTTTGTGGGAAAAAAACAAGGAGGCCAAAAGACAATATTCAAAACACTCTGTAAAAAAAACCATGAACCAAAAATCTTACCTCTAACAAAGCTATCTTTGTTGAGATATAAGCAAAATCAGAGTAATATAAAGATATTTCCAGAGAAACAAAAACTGAGACTAATTGTCACCAGCAGACTTGCCTTAGAGGAAATACTAAAGGAAGATCTTCAGGCTGAAAGCAAATAACTCCAGACAGTAATTCAAATCCAAATGAAAAAAAAAAAAAAAAAAAAAGAGCTCCACTAAAGCTAATTATGTAATTTAAAAAGATATATAAATGCTTAATTTTTCCTTTCTTTTTTGTAATTGATTTAAAAGCAATTGTATAAAATAACATTTATATTATTATTGTTGGGCTCATAACATATAGGAACATAATATATTTGTAGTATATTTTCCAATTACAGCATGAAAGACATAGGTGTGAATAAAGCTGTGTTGGACTAAAGCAATAATTATAAAGTAATTATAGCAATGTATTAATATTATTGGGTTTATAATATTAATACATGTAATATATGTATAGCATAATACATGTTTATAATATAAACCCAATAATATTAATACATGTAATATGTATAACAATACCACAAAAAATGGAAAAAGAATAGAGCTATATGGGAGTAACATTTCTATATCTCACTGGAATTAAATTAGTATAAATCTGTTATGTATACTAAGCTCTAGAGACTAGGAAACAATAACTTTTTGTGAAGTGAAAAATAATTGAATTTAAATTTATTAGAAAATATTCACTTAATGCAAAAGAAAGCAGTAAAAGAAAAATAGAGGAACACCAACAACAAAAACGAGATAAATAGAAAACAAAAGGTAAAAAAGTATAAATATATATAAAAATATATAAATCCAGTTATGTCAAAAATAACATGAAATGTGATAAAAAAAGAAGCACTTGGAGATTTGATTAAAAATAGGAATCTCCTGAAACAAAATACAGAAGCATTTGTGTTAAAAAAAAAAAAAAGGAATCAACTATATGTTTTCTACGGAGACACTTTAAGAAATACAAATCGGTTGTAAGTAAGAGGATGGAAAAAGATATACAAGGAGCAAACACAAGAAGGCTGAAGTGGCTATACTAACATCAGAGAAAATAGACTAAACAATAACAACAAAGGAATCCTCTTACTAAAAATAGAGGGGCATCCTCAATAATACTAGCAAACTGAACCCAGCAACATGTCAGTATTATAAACTATGACCAAGTGGTGTGTATCCTAGGAATGCTAGGTTGTTTGAACATAAAATCCATGAGGGTAATATATCATATTAATAGAATGAAGGACAAAAACACGATCCTTCTAATAAACACAGGAAGAGCATTTGATGATAGTTAACACCTTTCATGATTTAAAAAAAAAACAAAAAAAAAAACACTCAACAAATAAATGGGAACTTTCTCAGCCTGATAAAGGCCATCAACAAACATCCACAGCTAATATCAGTTAATGAGGAAACATTAGATACTTTCCCCCTAATATGAAAAAGATAAAGATGTTTGCTGTCACTACAACATCTTGGAAATTCTAACCAGGGCAGTTAGGCAACAGAAAGAAAGAAAAGGCATCCAGATTGTAAACCAACAGTAAAATAATCTCTGCAAGCGACACATTCATATGTACGTAATATCCTAAGAAATTCACTAAAATATACAGTAAATGTATGGGATACAAAATTAATGTATAGAAAAATCGGTGGTATTTTTATATACTTGTAATGAATAATTCAAAAATGAAATCAAGACAGTTTTATTCACAAAACATCGAAAAGAATAAGATATTTAGGAATTTAATAAAAGAAGTGCAAAACCTTTGAAAACCACAAAACACTATTGAAAGAAATTAAAGAAGATATAAATAAATGGAAAATACCCCATGTTCATTGATTAGAAAACTTAGTGTTCTTAAGATGGCAACAGTACTCAAAAAATGATCCACAGATTCAATACAATCCCTGTCAGAATCCCAGCTGACGTTTTGACAAACTGATTCTAAAATTTATATTAAATTGCCTGTAACCCAGAATAGCCACAACACTTCTCATTATCACAACTTACTACAAAGTAGTAGTAATCAAGAATCAAGACAGTGTGGTACTGGCTCAGGGTTGTATATGTGTTTGTGTGTGTGTGTGTGTGTGTGTGTGTGTAAATAGAATTAAGTCTAGAAATAAAACCAAGTCTCTAATAAAATGAATTGATTTTTGACAAGGTTACCAAGACCATTCATCATAAGAGGTAAAACTATGATAATTTATAAGAATTAATATAGGATGGGAATGGTGGCTCACACTTGTAATCCCGCACTTTGGGAAGCCAAGGCAGCTGGCTTCCCACCTACTTCAGCCCAGGGGTTCAAGATCAGCCTGGGCAACATGGCTAAACCCCACTTCTACCAAAAATACAAAAAATTAGTTAGGTGTGGTAGCGTGTGCTTGTAGTCCCAAGTATTCAGGAGGCTGAGGTGGGAGAATCACCTGAGCCTGTGAGTTGAGGCTGCAGTGAGCCATGAGCATGCCACTGGACTCCAGCGTGGGCAACAGAGTGAGACTGTGTCTCAAAAAAGAAAAACAAGAATTAATATATAGATAAATCTTTATGACCTTGAATTAGCAAAGTATTTCTAGAATTGGCATCAAAAGCATGAAGAATAAAAGAAAAAATAAGCAATTGGACTTTATCAATATCTAAAACCAAAGGATACCATCAATACAGTAAAAGGACATCCCCACAGAATAGAAAAAAATATTTGCAAATTAAATACCTAATTTGGGACTTGTATCCATAACGTATAAAAAACTCTTATATCTCAATAATAAAAAGATAAGCCAGGCTGGGTGCGGTGGCTCACGCCTGTAATCCCAGGAGCACTTTGAGAGGCTGAGGCAGGCGGATCACGAGGTCAAGAGATTGAAGCCATCATGGCCAACATGGTCAAACCCCATCTCTACTAAAAATACAAAAGAAATTTATCTGCATGTGGTGGCGTGCACCTGTAGTCCCAGCTACTTGGGAGGCTGAGGCAGGAAGATTGCTTGAACCCTGGAGGCGGAGGTTGCAGTGAGCCGAGATCGCACCACTGCACTCCAGCCTAGCGCCTGGCGACAGAGCGAGACTCTGTCTCAAAATAAATAAATAAATAAATAAAAATAGTAAGAAGACAAGCCAATTTTAAAAATAGGCAAAGGATCTGAATAGATAGTTCCCTAAGGACGATATGCAAATAGCCAGTAAGCACATGAAAACATACTCAGCATCATTAATCACTAGGGAAATACAAATCAATACAACAGTGAGATACTACATCATGCTATTAGGATATCTAGAATCAAAAAGTCAGATAATAGCAAGTATTGACATGTATATGGAGAAATTTTAACCCTTCCACATTGCTAACATAAAATCATGTAGCTGCTTTGAAAGACTGCCTGGCAGTTCATCAAATGACTAAAATAGCATTACTAAATGACTCAGCAATTCCACTCCAAGATATATAATCAAGAGAAATGAAAACATATGTCCTTATAAAAACTCATACATGAATGTTTATAGCTGCATTATTCAAAAGTGCCAAAAGGTGGAAACAACCCAAATGTCCATCAACTGATGAATGTATAAACAAAATGTAGTATATCTATACAATGGAATAATAATCAGCCTTAAAAAGAATATAGTACTAACACTTTCTAGACATGAATGAATCTTGATTTAATGCTAAGTGAAAGACCACACATATTTTAAGATTCCATTCATATAAAATATCCAGATTAGGGAAATTAAAGACAGGAAGCAGATTAGTAGTTTCTTAGGGCTGAGGGGGATGGTTGGATGGATGCTAAAGGGCAATAACTTCTTTTTGAGGTGACCAGAATGTTCTAAAATCATCTGTATTGATTGCACGTATCTGTGAATGTAGTACAAACTATTGAATAGTACACTTTAAGTGGGTAAATATGTGCTGTGTGAGTTCTATCTTCATAAAGCTGTTATTAAAAGATGTCTGTCTTCCTAGGTAAACTACATGTTTTGTTTTGTTTTGTTTCGTGTTTAGAGGCCAGGTTTTTCTCTGTCACTCAGGCTGGGAGTGCGGTGGTGTGAAGACAGCTCACTGTAGCCTTGGCCTCCTGGCCTGCCTCAGCATCCCTAGTAGCTTGTACTACAGGTGTGTGCCCCGATGCCCAGCTAATATTTTGATTTTTTGTTGAGACGGAATCGTACTTGGTTGCTTGGGTAGGTCTTGAACTACTGGGCCCAAGTCGTCCTCCCTTCTTGGCCTCTCAAAGTGCTGAGATTACATCCCCGTTGCGTGTTTTGATATCACAAATGATGTTTATTTAGTTTTTATAGCCATAAACTGTTAAGGTTGTTTATGGCTATATTCTTTACTCTGAAGTCTAAATACAATGATTTAGACTTCATTGTATTGCTTTGAAAGACTGCCTGGCAGTTCTTCAAATGATTAAATACAATGATTTAGACTTCAGAGTAAAGAATATAGCCATAGGCCGGGCGCGGTGGCTCAAGCCTGTAATCCCAGCACTTTGGGAGGCCGAGGCGGGTGGATCACGAGGTCAAGGGATCGAGACCATCCTGGTCAACATGGTGAAACCCCGTCTCTACTAAAAATACAAAAAATTAGCTGGGCATGGTGGTGCGTGCCTGTAATCCCAGCTACTCAGGAGGCTGAGGCAGGAGAATTGCCTGAACCTAGGAGGCAGAGGTTGCAGTGAGCCGAGATCGCACCATTGCACTCCAGCCTGGATAACAAGAGTGAAACTCTGTCTCAAAAAAAAAAAAAAAAAAAAAAATATATAGCCATAAACAACCTTAACAGTTTGAATTACTGAAAAATAATCTTTTATTTTAGACTTAATGATCTTACAAATTACCTGAAATGTGAGGTTTGTTTTGCCCTTGTAACAGATGTAAATTTTCTTTTAAAAATATATTTGATAATTTTAGCAAACCAGAAGATTCAAGAAAGTCTGGCACCTTTTATCTCGTGTGTGTTTCTAGTTTTATTCTTCCCTACAGTCTTGACTTTTGTCAACAATTGTAGACTTCTTATTAAGACTTCTGCTCAGTATAAATCAGGTTATGTCAAAACTGTGACATAAAAGCATTATTTATCAGGTAGAAATTTAACCCCGAAGATGAAAAATGATATGACAGTGAACCAAAGAAAGATATATAAAGGTCAATTATTCTTTAGAAAATAGGTTTAACAGAGAGGTTGCTTTTTCTTTTTAGAGATTGGCAAAATACTTGATGATTTTTTTCTTCATCTTATTCTTAATTAGATGACTAAAATGGTATTTCAGTATATTTAATTTAAATTCATGTTAAGCTTAACAATATGACTTTTGTTATGGGCTTTTTAAAATCAATTAGGTAAATCATTCATACAAAGTTTTTAAAAAAAAGTCTTCCAAATAAGAAAAAACAAATTCACTTACAGGTAAAATATTTCCCATTATCTTATTTCCCTAAGTCAAACTCTATATCCTAAATAACCAACTTCACTAAAATATCAAGAGTATTTTATAAAAGACTTGTTAGATTAACTGACATGATTCATTCTCCCAAATTTCTCCACTCCTTCTGTGAAACCTACTGACTGATGCTCATGGTACATTGAACATCTGGGGCTGGAGGACTGCTCTCCAGTATGCCCACTTCCGCACTCATCAGTTGTAAGCTTATAAATCAGTGATTTGTTCTTAAACTTGACTGTTTGTTCTTGTTATTGTAATTAGACTAATATTTAATGTTTTAAAATTGATGAAATATGAATGCTAAATAGAAATTCTTATTGTTCTATAATCTTGGCATTATAATAGTCGGAATGTGAGATGCAATAAGGAGAGAAGCCAGAAGGTGTGGAGGTCATTCTATTCATACGGCTCTGAGCTCCTTGCTGCTGCCATCATTATTAAACAGCTCTTTGGAACTCTTTTAGTCTCTGTGAATTCTTCCTGTTTTTCTTTGTCAGTTTCCAATCTCTGTTTTGAGAAACACTTGCTTAAAACATTTATCTCTTAAGGCTGGGAAGTGACTCACACCCATAATCCCAGCACTTTGGGAGGCTGAGGTGGGCAGATCACAAGGTCAAGAGATCTAGACCATCATGGCCAACATGGTCAAACCCCGTCTCTACTAAAATACAAAAATTAGCTGGGTGTGGTGGCGCGTGCCTGTAGTCCCAGCTATTTGGGAGGCTGAGGTGCAGGTTGCATTGAGCCAAGATCATGCCACTGTACTCCAGCCTGGTGACAGAGTGAGACCCCGTCTCAAAAAAAAATTATTTTCTAAATAGAAAAATAAGAACTCTGGAATTGTCTAAAACTTCAAGAAGGTGTGTAACTCATGAAAAACACATTCCACAAATAAATTTGATGTGAACATAATATAAATATTTAGGCCTACCTCTGGATAGATACTAGAGAAGAGCTTAGCTACAGACCTTTTATAACAATTTAGCTCTACATATCATCTTTTTTTAGATACCTTTATAAAGACATATAACCTTTTTGACTTTTAACAATAATGTAATCATAATCACCTCATACTCAGCCCGTGTTTTTATGTTGCAGTAGTTACTCCAGCTAGCATAAACAAGTTTGTATACTGAATTTTTATATGTGAGTTCAAGGTGAAT
This sequence comes from Sapajus apella, assembly GCF_009761245.1. NCBI lineage: Eukaryota > Metazoa > Chordata > Mammalia > Primates > Cebidae > Sapajus > Sapajus apella. The sequence goes on along the minus strand of NW_022436965.1, from coordinate 12,335,533 downwards.
AGTAAGTAAAGAAATGTAACTTTTCTAGGAAATCCACACAAAGAAGAAATTATTTCTCTGTGTTACTAACAGAGTACTCCATAACACAGAGGAACATAACTGTAAGGATTTATTAGAAGTGTTTATGTACCTTGCATTAAAAAAAAATTTGTATTATGGAGTTTTCTTAAAGGACTCCAGCCTAGCCTTTTGAGAGTCTCTCCATTAGGGCCCTGCTAGGGCTATGTACATGCTTAATCCTCTTTTTTTGGTGTCATTATATTAAGAATATAAAAATGAATTTTTGAATGATTGAAGAATGTTCCAACTATATTATTTGGAGGAATTATTAGGAGCAAAATCAGTATCTTTTCTCTGCTGGAAACAGTGACTAAAAAGAAAGAAAGTAGGCAGGCTGCTGGTATTGTTAGGAAGACCGCAGTCTTGGGCTTTGCATTAATGCAGGGTATTTAATGTTCCCAGTACCCTTGGAAACGCAAACTGTTTATAATACCAATTGATGCTTGTGTTGCAATGACATCATACAATTTACAGATCCACACAATGAACGTCTTGTCTGTGGACCTACAGAGGAGTTCAGATCGTTTTGGAAAAGCAACAGAATGCCCACAGGATTTAAGACAATTTGTGTGTGTGTGTGTTTTCTCAGGCTTTAATTTTAAGAAAGAGTGACAACCTTTAAATCTTGTGAGTTTGGATTCAACTTTTTTTAAAAAAGCAAAAGATGTCACCCACACGATTTGTCATTGTTTTGTATTCTTGTGATTGCATTTGAGAAGTATATATACATTTTTGTACCAATTGAAACCTATAGAGAAATAGATGAAGATCAATTATTTCTTTCAAGTTTAGCCATCAACTGTGAGTGGTAAGAGACTTATAGAGCTGGGAGTGTTTGAACTAATTGATTAGAATAAAACAGTGACATTAAATATATTTTTTCTCTCTTCTCATTCCCCACTCATTTTTTTTTAAATCTGATAGGGAATTGTTACACCTAAATGGTGTACATTAAGCTGAACAAATAGACCTAAATAAGTGTGTTTCTGCCTTTATATTTAATTTCTGCTTGTAACTGATTCTGTAGCCAAAAGGCTCTGGATTTGTTGTCTCTTTCTTTGTAAGTTTATATCAAGAATAATGTGTAGATTTTTGGCACAGTGATATACCAGAGTCTGTCCGATGGTATCAGATGGAAGCATGTTTTTGTTAGAGCAAACCTGTGCAGTATTTTTTTCCCCAGAATATTTCCAAGGAAAGGTTTATTTACATTCATCATATAATCCTGAAGACCATTCACAGTTTAAATCAGTTTTTTCTATCATATTTTATTACAATATTTTTAGCATCTGAAAATTTTCAATAGGCGTAACAAATGAACCTATTGTTTCAGGTATGTGAAGTTAAAATAATACTAAGTGCTATTACTTATTGAGGGCTTTACAGCATGTCAAGCATTGTTTGTAATGCTTGATATTTTTCATTTATCTTCACCACATTCCTACAAAGTAGAAACCACAGTATTCCATTTTAAAGGTGAAGAAACAAGCTCTAAGAAGTTAAGTATCTTGACTAGAGTCACACAGCTGGCAAGTGATATGTCAGACAGGAATTCCTTTTCAGGCAGTCTGACTCCAAAGTCTGTGCTCTTAACCACTTGACCTTCATGCTCTTCAAGAATTATGATATCAGAGCTAACATTTATTGAGTACTTTTCTGTGTTCCAGAAATTGCTGTCAACTCTTTTTGGTATGTTAACTCATTTAATCAAATAACCTAAGTTGAGGACATGGGTCTTGCCAGGGCTCCACTTTGACTTTGAGCCTCCCTTTGCCAAATATTTGTAGTTTGGTAACTTCTTCTGTAAGATCATTTAAAAAAAAAAAAAAAATACTGAGACAGGGTCTTACTGTATTGCCCAGGCTGGATTTGAATTTCTGGGCTCAAGTGATCCTCCCCCATCCGCCTCCTGAATACTTGGGATTACAGACCATGTGCCACCATACAGGGCCTCAAAGATCTTTGAAAACAATTTGTATCTGCTGAAAATCTGTATTGAGTTATGTTAAGCAACTCCATATAGGAATTCTAGCAAAAGTCAGCGTGTGCCATGGCACTTTGAGTTAGTATTACCTTATTTCTGGTATATTCAGGTACTCTATTACTTTTCTTATGGGAGAAATAAAAATCTTACAGTTACGCAGAATTCTAAGTTTGAACCTAATATTTCAGGTGCTGCTTAGATATTTATAAGGGAAAGATTAAAAACCTTATACCTAGCATTTCTTTTCTGAATCTTTAAGTCAAAGCAGTAGATGTATATCATTAAAAAGTCAGTTCTGCAGGGATTGAAATGAAAAAGATAATTTACCTTCCCTATTTCTACGCATTGCTTCAGCTAGTTTCTGCTCCACAGAGGCATCCATTTTCAACTCTTTCAGAGGTTTCTTTGACTATTTACCTTCATATTTTAAATAACTCATGTATTCATGTATGCATACATGAAACCAAGGTAGACTTAAACAGTTTCAAATATTCTTTGTTTGAAATTACCTTCTACTTTTAATCCACTTCTAAAATTCTCTCTAAACCCAAATGCACAAAACTGCAATGTTATCCTTTTTTATAATTTAGAAAATCAGAGGTTCCCACAAACCCCTCTCAGATTTGATAAATTGCTATAATGGCTCTCAGAACTCAGGGATACAGTATACAGTACTTACTATTATCAGTTTAGCAAAAGGATATTCTAGAGGACACAAATGAATAGCCAGATGAGGAAGTATATAGGGCAAGGTCTGGGAGGTTCCCAAAGCAGGTGCTTCTGTCCCGTGGAGTTTTAGGGTACACCAGCATCTTGGCATGTGGATGTATTCATCAACATGGTAGCTCTCTGAATCCCACTGTTTAGAGTTTTTATGGAACTCTATTACATAGGTATGATTGATTAAATCATTGGTCATTGGTGATTAGCTTCATCTCCAGCCTCATTTCTTCCATGTGGGTGAGGGTTAGATTTGAAAGTTCCAACCCTCTAATCACGCAGTTGTTTCCTCTGGCAACCAGCTCCTATTTAGGGGACACTAAGAGTCAACTCATTAGTATAAACTTAAGTAAGCTTGAAATGGACTTACTGTGAATAACAAAAGATGCTTTTCCAACTCAATACTCTGGAAATTCTAAAGGTTTTAGCAGTTCTGTGCAAGGAACCTGGGAAAAAGACCAAATATAGATTTCTTATTCTATTAGAATATCGCATTTGCCCAAAATTATGTATAATACATGGAAGATTTGAATCTTCCATGTAGTTATCTGACTACACAGCTAAATTAGTGTTTTTATATAAATCACATTTGCCTTTGTTCAAATGGAACTATATAGTCATGTTGTCGTGTTTCCCTTCTTTTTTTTTTTTTTCTTCTTTTTTGCCAGAGTCTCACTCTGTCACCTAGGCTGGAGTGCAGTGGTGTGATGTTGGCTCACTGCAACCTTCGCTCCCTGGGTTCAAGCGATTCTCCTGCCTGAGCCTCCTAAGTAGCTGGGATTACAGTTTCCCTCCTTTTCAATGCCCAAATAGTTAATAATAGAAAAAACGTTATTGTATGTCTAATATGTGCAAAGCACTTTGTTAAGCACTGGATGTGCATTATTTCATTTGAACCTCAAAAAACTCCCTAAGAGATTAGGTATTTTTATAGTCCCTATTCATAGATGAGGAAATTGAAGTTCGATTAGGTTGAGTAATTTGTCCAGTGTTTTTAAAGTAAACTTTTAATGAAAGGATAATGTACACGAAGTACATAAATTGTAGAGCTTGATATATGGCTTGATCAGTTTGCATAAAGGGGCATATCTGTAATGTAAACCCTGCTTAAAAAACAGAACATTATTACCATCACAGAAGCCAACTTACACCCTTTCTCAGATAGTGCACCTCCAAATAGTGACTACTAAACTGACTTTTTTTTTTTTTTGAGATAGAGTCTCCCTCTGTCACCTGTGCTGGAGTGCAGTGGTGCAACTTGGTCACTACAACCTCCTCCTCCTGGGTTAAAGTGATTCTTCTTCCTCAGCCTTCTGAGTAGCTGGGACTATAGACGCCCGCCACCATGCCTGGCTAATTTTTGTATTTTTAGTAGAGACGAGGTTTCACTATGTTGGCCAGGTTGGTCTCGAACTCTTGACCTCTTGATCCGCCCGCCTTGGCTTCCCAGGGTGCTGGGATTACAGGCATGAGCCACCATGCCTGGCCCACTAAACTTACTTTTAATACTATAGATTAGGTTTACCCAATTTTGATGTTTATTTAAACAAAATTAGACCTTTTATGTTTTTTTTTGCTCTACATTATATTTGTAAGAGTCAAACATATTATTTTCTATAGTTATATTTCTTTCATTCTCCCTGGTATATAACATTTTATTTTATGAATTACCAAAACTTATCCATTTGACTGTTGGTTTTTATTTTGGATTGTTTCTAGCTTTTGACTATTATGAGTAGTGCTACCATGTGTGTTCTTGTATATGTCTTTTGACTGAAACCTTTTTATTGATTTTTTATTATGGCGGATGAGGATTTAGCTATCACATAAAACCATTCCAACTTCCTCACCATAGTTTTTTGTGGTTAGTTGGTTGGTTTTTATCAATATTCAATGTTTATATTATTATGCCTATGCTAAGCATGGTTGAATATCATTATTATTTTTCCTTCCTTTTTTTTTGAGATTTGTAATTGCTCTTTTTTTCGTGTTTAGGTTGCTTCTTATTACTTTTCTCATACCTTTCTGTAGTATTGCAGCACATTTTTATTCAAGGTTAATAATGTCAGGCAACCTATCAGATCTAGTGTTATTTTGCTTTGTTTTCTTTTTTCTTGGAAACATTTCTCATGGAACCCTTTAGGCCTATTTCCTGAATAGCTCTCATTTTAGGAGTTTCTCTTGCTGTCATTCTTAGAATTCCTTTTGCCTTTCTCATAAGTTGTATTCCTGGTTGCCTGGATCTTCCTCTCATTCACTTCCTTGCTTTGTTCAAGCATATCCTCCAGTAGTTAGATTTTTTTGTTTTTTTAAAGGAACAAGGTCTAGGCCAGGCATAGTGGTTCACACCTGTAATCTTAGCAACTTGGGAGGGTGGAGGCAGGAGAATTGCATGAGGCCAGGAATTTAAGGCAAACCTTGGCGGTAGAGTGAGACTCTACAAAAGAGAGAGAGAGATTGCTTGCTCTTCTGTTCAGGCTAAGCCTGAGAGAGAGAGAGAGAGAGAGAGAGATTGCTTGCTCTTTTGTCCAGGCTATACCTGAATAGCCCCAAGGGCTTCTGGTTGCCCATTTTTGTGGTTGTTTCTTGATGATATGCTAAACAAGGGGTGGATTATTCATGCCTCCCCTTTGTAGACCATATAGGGTAACTTGTTGACATTGCCATGGCATTTATAAACTATCATGGTGCTGATAAGAGTGTAGCAGTGAGAACAACCAGAGGTCACTCTCGTCACCAGTTTGGTTGTGGTAGGTTTTGACTGGCTCTTTTACTGCAAGCTGTTTCATCAGCAAGGTCTTTATGACCTATATTTTGTGCTGACCTGATCTCATCTTGTGACGTACAATGCCTTAACATCTGGGAATGCAGTCTGGTAGGTTTCAGCCTCATTGAACCCAGCTGCTATGTAGGATGGAGTTGCTCTTGTTCACACTCTGACAAGAGGATCTCCTCCTTCAAAACAAGGGAATGTCTTAGTCTGCTTAGGCTGCCTTAACAAAATATTGTAGACTGTGTGACTTAAACAACACAAATTTATATGCACATAGTTCTGTAGGATGGGAAGTCCAAGATCAAGGTACTGGCCAATTCAGTTCCTGATGAGGGCTCTTTCTTGGCTTATAGGTGGCCACCTTCTCACTGTGTCCTCACATGGGGAAGAGAGAACTCTGGAGTCTCTCCCCTTTATAAAGGCACCAGCTCTATTAAATTAAGGTCCCACCCTTATTACCTCATTTAATCTTTATTTTCCTCACAGGTCCTATGTCCAAATACAGTACACTCAGAGATAAGCCTTCAACATAAAATACTTTGGGGAGACACATTTAGTTCATAATAGAAAGTAATCCAAGAAAATGAAAAGCATACAGTATTTTAAAAAACAGGTGCTCCAGTACAGGAGAGAAACAAGTAATATCTCAACATGACAATAAGTAAGAATAGGAGGTGGATAGCTATCCACCAGTCCCCTCTGCAGCAGTATGACTAAAGAGACTGGCATGCTGAAGGCTGTCATACCATACTATTTCCTCTGTGCCATCTTCTTTTTTTTTTTGAGACCGAGTCTCGTTCTGTTCCAAGGCTGGAGTGGCTGGTGCGATCTCAGCTCATTGCAACATCCGCCTCCCAGGTTCACACGATTCTCCGCCTCAGCCTCCAGAGTAGCTGGGATTACAAGCGTGTGCCACCACGCTCAGCTAATTTTGTATTTTTAGTAGAGACTGGGTTTCACTATGTTGGTCAGGCTGATCTCGAACTCTTGACCTCGTGATCTACCCACCTCGGCCTCCCAAACTGCTGGGATTACAGGTGTCAGCCACCACGCCCAGCCAGAGTAGTCATTCTTTTATTCCTTTACTTTTCTTTCTTTCTTTCTCTCTCTCTCTCTTTTCTTTCGAGTTTTGCTCTTGTTACCCAGGCTGAAATGCAATGACGCGATCTTGGCTCATCTCTACCTCCGCCTCCCAGGTTCAAGCACTTCTGTCTCAGCCTCCTGAGTAGCTGGAATTACAGACATACAATACCATGCCTGGCTAATTTTGTATTTTTAGTAGAGACTGGGTACTCCCTGTTGGTCAGGTTGGTCTCAAACTCCTGATCTTGTGATACGCCCACCTCTGCCTCCCAAAATCCTGGGATTACAGGTATGAACCATTACGCTCGACCGGAGTAGTTGTTCTTTTATTCCTTTACTTTCTTAATAAACTTGCTTTCACTTTGTACCGTGGACTCGCCCTGAATTCTTTATTGCATGAGATCTAAGAACTCTTTCTTGGGGTCTGGCCTAGGACCCTTTCCCTTTCCTGTAACACTCTGGTAGGCTATTTTTCCTGATTAGCAGTTAGTGATAGGCAAAATTTTTGATGATCTAAAATACCTTTATTCTCACACTTGGATGTTAGTTTGGCTAAGTGAATAACAATCCAGATTAGAAATAATTTTCTGTCAGAATGTTGAACTCATTTCTCCATTGTCTTCCAGATTCCTACGTTGCTTTTGAGAAGTCCAGGTCTATTCTTATTCCTGATGTTTTGTACATAACTGGTTTTTTCTTACTGATATGTTTTGGTGGGCATTTGTTTTCATCAGTTTTGCAGGACACCCAGTGGGTTTCAATTTGGAAACTCATGTCATTTAGTACTGAGAAATTTCACAAATAATTTCCTAATTTTTTTTCTTGTCTATTATTTTTAGTTTGACCCTCCTAGATTGGTTTCTCAGTTTACCTTTTTCTTTTCCATCTTTTTGTCTTTTTGATCTATTTTCTGAATTTTATCTTTTAATTTTATTATTGAATTATTTCATTTCTGCTATTATATTTTTAATATACAAAATATCTTTTTAGCTCTATAAGTGTTGCTTTTTATTAAAAAGTATCTAATTTTTGTTTCCTGGATACCATTTTTTTCTGTATCTATCTCTTTGAGGATAATAATATTTTGTTTTTTTCCTGTATTGTTTGTATCTCTTTAAACTTGCCTTTTTTTGTGTCCTTTTTAATTTGATGCTTTTTAATATCTATATTCTTCTGCCAGAAGCTTTATTTTGGTTTCTTGGAATTCTTGTTGGTCTGCTTCAGATTAAGAATGCGAGAAGAGAAAGTTTACTGGAGGATCTAAATGTGAAGATGGACCTTGCTTATTTTAAAGCCTTTACTATAAGGTGACTTGGACCTGATATTTGTCGGGGGAGCCCTTTTGTTAGTATCTTTAGTTCTTTTCTCTTGGGATAGTCTGATGCCCAGAGTGTTCTTCTAAATTGTCTGCTGGAGTGTAAAAGTCTCGTTTTGAGAGTCAAATGGGAGTTGAAGAGAACTTTGGGGCAAGCACGTATGTCTTGTTTAGAGTAGGGTTTCCTCACCTGTGACAATTGTTCGTCCAACATTTATTTTACAATTACAAGAGAGCAAGCCTCCATTCTTTTACCTGGGTTGGCAAGGGACATTTACCTATATAGCAGGTGGGCGAGAGTATCTTGGTACTCTGCCTCTTAAACAGATTTTAGATTACCCCTCTTCTCCATTGAGAGCTACCTAGCACTGGCCTATCACTGAACCTTTGAGGGATTCTTTGGTTTAAATCAGGTTGGTTCTTAGCTTTTCTCATTCTTTTTTGTTTGTTTGTTTTTTGTTTGAGATAGAGTTTTGCTCTTGTCGCCCAGGCTAGAGTGTAGTGGTGCCATCTCAGCTCACTGCAACCTCCGCCTCCTGGGTTCAAGCTATTCTCCTGCCTCAGCCTCCCAAGTAGCTGGGATTACAGGCATTCACCACCACACCAGCTAATTTTTTTTTTTTTTTTTTTTAGAGAAATAGGGTTTCTCTATGTTGGTCACACTGGTCTCGAACTCCTGACAGGTGATCCACCTGCCTCGGCCTCCCAAAGTGCTGGGATTACAAGTGTGAGCCATAGCGCCTAGCCAGCTTTTCTCACGCGTAACCTAGGATTCTGTTACTCAGGCCTGCTAAGTCAGTTACCACTTGTACATATTTTTTCTAGCTTTTAAACTTTTATTTACTTTTCCTCTATTTCTGTTCTCACTACATTTGTAGGTTCATGTCTCTGTCTCTCCATATAAAAATTTACTGGAGTTTAAGTGGAAGCGAAATTATATATGTTCAATCTACTGTTTTAACCTAGTAGCTGCCGTATATTTCTTAAAATGAAATTTGAATAAGGCGTTATAGAGCTCTTGGAGCAATTCCAGTTTTTTCTGTAGGTTGGGTTAGAAATCTTGGCCTTAGATGGATCTAGCATTTGGCTTGGTTTTACCTGACTAAATGTGACCCAGACTGAATTTCTCAGCTTATTCCTCAAACTTGTTCTTCTTTCACAATTCCTAATCTCAGTAAATGAAACCCCTGTTTACCTTTTGACAAAAATGCAAACCAGTGGCGTCATTCCTCTGTTTAAAATTCTTCAGAAGCTTCCCATTATTCATAGCATAAAAATCAACCACCTTAACCGGATTTATAGGGCTCTGCATGATCTTGCCCCAAACTTTTCACTAGCGTCCTATCTCTGTACTACTTCCTTGCTCCCTGAAAATGCTTCAGGCACAAGGACCCCCTTTCAGATTGTTGGAGTAGGACCACTATCTTCCTTAAGGGCTTTCGGTCTGTGGTTCATTTGTCTGAAATGCTAATACTTACATTTCCCTTTACCACCTACCATTCTTCCAGCTGTAATAATGCCCATACCTAAGTCTATTGCTTGTTAAAAGTTCCCACAGCACCCTATACTGCTTCTTTATAGTGTTTATCAGAATTATTTTAAATTAGTCATATGTCGACTATACAGTATTTGACCCTATTAAGCTGATTTTCCTTGAGTCCAGTCACTAGATCAGTCTTCTTTATTGTTACGTCTCCAGGCTTGAGTACAGTGCTTTACACACAGTAAACAAATACTGACTTTAAAAATAAAGGAGAAGCTTTATTGTTATGCTAGAAAAAAATCCTACACTATATATCAGAACAACTGAATTCTAAAATAGCTATGTTAGGTGTGCCACTTTGAGCATATAATTGTATAATTCTCAGCCTCATTTATGAATTAAGGAAGTGTGATTTATTGATCTCTAAGATATCTTTCAACTATAATTCTCAGCCTCATTTATGAATTAAGGAAGTGTGATTTATTGATCTCTAAGATATCTTTCAACTCTGCATTAAAGGACCCCTCTTGTGGATCACGAGGTCAAGAGATCGAGACCATCCTGTTCAACACGGTGAAACCCCGTCTCTACTAAAACTACAAAAAATCAGCTGGGCATGGTGGCGCATGCCTGTAATCCCAGCTACTCAGGAGGCTGAGGCAGGAGAATTGCCTGAACCTAGGAGGCGGAGGTTGCGGTGAGCCGAGATCGCACCATTGCACTCCAGCCTGGGTAACGAGTGAAACTCCGTCTCAAAAAAATAATAATGATAATAAAATAAAGGACCCCTCTTTCCCTTTGTATTCATTTCTTTTCTAGTTGGCATTTATTTTTATTTCTTTTTCTACCTGATACTCATAAATCATTTCTTCCTTATGTTCACTCTTTTTATTCTCTGTAATATGAATATCTTCCTTGATGTAAATTCTCACTTTAGTTCAAGATGGACTTGAACTATATTTTCTTTTCTCAATTAAAATCCAAATATTTGGCTGGGCATGGTGGCTCATGCCTATAATCCTAGCAATTTTGGAGGCCGAGGCAGGTGGATCACTTGAGGTAAGGAGTTCAAGACCAACCTGGTCAACATGGTGAAACCCTGTCTCTACCAAAAATACAAAAATTAGCCGAGCGTGGTGACACACACCTGTAGTCCGAACTACTCAGGAGGCTGAGGCAGGAGAATCGCTTTAACCTGGGAGGCAGAGGTTGTCGTGAGCTGAGATCACGCCACTGCACTCCAGCCTGGGCAGCAAAGTGAGACTCTGTCTTTAAAAAAAATTCCTAATATTTGCTATGACTGTCCACATTAAAATATTACTGAAGGAAACCTGCATGTATATTGTGGCCAGAAACATAAGTGGCACACAAATGTGGTTGGAGAATATAAGTAGACTTACTGTCCTGTATCAGCTATTTTCCCAATAGGATTGTGTTTCATGATTATGTTAAGGGTCTTATGCAATCTTAGTATCTTCTAAGATAATGGAAAAGGCTGTGAAAAGTAGGTAAGCCTGGGAAATTGGAAAAAACTCTTACTTTGAAGAAAAGATACGTGATAAAGCCTGAGACAAAAGGTATAAGCTTGGCCATGTATCTGTCCTCTTGTACTGTGCATATAACTTTTATAAGAAAATTTTGATAATGGTATTAGTTTTAGAAACAAAAGCCTTGCAATTTGTTTAATTTTTATTAAGTCTTATTTGCATTCATTATATATCTTTAACAGATTATTGTTTATTTACCTTACAGTATGGGTTTGTAGTGTCAAAGGGAATGTAACTTGTGTCTGATGTGTATACTATGTATAAACATACCCACTAACAGGTTCACCAAATATTAAACAATTTTGTATTGGCATTTTTAATTTAGAACTTTCTGATGGATTACATATAGGGGTTTAAGAATAAATATTTGGGGAAATTAATTTATTAGAGTTTTAGATGAGTTTGAACTAAGTTTTCTTTTTCTGTTTAAAATCATAGAATGTAGTTTACTGTTACAAGAAAATTTGCCAGTGCATTTTTAGGACTGAATTAGATTTGGATAAGAGGGATGTTTTTCTATGTGTCTTGGCCACATTAAAGAGAAAAACTAAACGCTGCTTCTTACTGCCTTGTAGCCTTGTATTGTAGGTGTTTATTTTCTGCCACTCACTTGAGGTCAGTGGTTTTTCATAAAAAGAAAGGTTTTTCACTTCTAATATGAGTCAGCTAAATTGTACTCATTGACTTGGGTTGTCTAATTCCTAGTGAGTGGCTAATAAAATTCTTTAGAGATGCCTGTATTATCACCTTGATGGTTTTCACTGTAAGCTCAGTGATTTGTGATTCAAATGGGTCCCGATTCAGAAAAGATGCATATGTAGCTCTGGATTCTATTGCACTTGATACTATAAATAGAGTTAGAGCTATTAAAGATTTTTAATGCTGCCAACACTTGACAACTTTTATTTCTAATGTAGCCTGCCTTCTTCTGCTTTCTTAGGTGGAGAGATGATGTCACAGCATTGGTTGTGTAACCAATTGCTAAAGGCTCAAACATTAATTTCTCAATAGTGATAAACTTTTCACTCTTTTTCACCCTCTCCACTAATAATCATATTTTTTAAAAACTCTAATTGTTTTCCCACAGCAGCTGCCTCTAAAGGAAAGTGACGAGATTCAATTCAAAAAGAGGCAAACATGAGGATATATTAATATATTAACATAGGGAGAGATACTAAATATAACAAAAGGAATGTGAATTAAATGGTGTTTGAGATGAAGTCTTAGGGTAGTTCATTTTTCTCTCAGTAACAGAAACATGAGACATGAAAATGATCTTGAGTTTTGGTCACTTAGTAATATAATACTTTGGTCATATTTTAAGTGCCAGACTAGTTTTTTCTTAGGCTTTTCTCTTTTTTTTTCTTTTTGAGACAGGATTATGCTCTGTCACCCAGGCTGGAATACAGTAACACAATCATAGCTCACCACAGCCTTGACCTCCCAGGCTCAAGCAATCCTCCTGCCACAGGCTCCTGAGTAGCTAGGACCACAGGCACAAGCCACCACACTTGGTGGATTTTTGTACTATTTTTCTTTTCTTTTTTAAGACAGAATTTTGCTCTTTGTTGCCCAGGCTGGAGTGCAATAGCACAATCTTGGCTCACTGCAACCTCTACCTCCTGGGTTCTAGTGATTCTCCGCCCTCAGCCTCTTGAGTAGCTGGGATTACAGGCATGTGCCACCATGCCGGGCTAATTTTGTGTTTTTAGTGGAGATGGGGTTTCTCTATGTTGGTCAGGCTTGTCTCGAACTCCTGACCTCTTACTCTGCCCACCTCAGCCTCCCAAAGTGCTGGGATTACATGCATGAGCCACTGTGCCTGGCTGCACTTTTCTTAAATTGGCATAATATTTATTTAAGAAAAAATTATAGACTGGGGGTAATGGCTCATGCCTAGAATCCTAGCACTTTAGGAGGCCAACATGGGCCGATCACCAGAGGTCAGGAGTTTGAGACCAGCCTGGCCAACATGGTGAAATCCCGTTTCTACTAAAAATACAAAAATTAGCTAGGGGTGGTGGCAGGCGCCTATAATCCCAGCTACTTGGGAGGCTGAGGCAGGAGAATTGCTTGAACCTGGGAGGCAGAGGTTTGCAGTGAGCCAAGATCGCTCTATTGCACTCCAGCCTGGGGGACAAAAGTGAGACTTTGTCTCAAAAAAAAAAAAAAAAGGGAAAATTGTAAATAGGCTTTTACTTCCTTCAGAGGATTAATATATAAGTGAGTTATTTTATTTTGAATATTTTATAGTTTTTTGTTTCAGAGGTTTAGTATGACCTATAGATATGACTCATCATTTGAGATTGAAGAACAGGCTGTGATGGACTGCAATTTGCCATCTTACTGTTGGCGCCATTCATAACACTTCATTCAGTTACCTAGGCCATATAGTTGCTTAACCAGACTTGCTCATTGTGGAAAATAAGGGACTTATCTCTTCTTTTAAGAGACTGGGTTGAGCTTTGTATTTCCCAGGCTTGAGTGCAGGGGATATTGAGAGCACAGTCATGCACCCTACAGCTTCGATCTTCTGGGCTCAAGTGATCTCAGCTCCCAAGTAACTGGGACTATAGAGGCACACCCTGATATCCCAGCAGGACTTTTTTTCTTCTAATACATATTTAAGAAGTGGAAGAAAACTATATGATCTGTTTTGCTTGCATTTCATGGCACGTGATTGGGCCAGTGTAAACTGTAGTAGTGATGTGGAAGGGAGAAGCAAGGTAAAACCATTATAGGAATTGTTTCCCATCCTTACCTTCTTAAAATAAGTAATGGCACCAAACTAAAATGAGCTCTTCTAAAAAGAGGATTGTTACCTTTATCAAATACCAAGTTGTCTCCCGTAAATAAGTCATGCCTTCAAGGAATTTATTACTTTTTTTTTTTTTTAACCGGATAACTCACTCTGACCTGTGGTAGAGCAGAGTTAGAATCTTCATGCTGAACTGTGGTACAATTTCCTTTAGTCTAACCTGTGATAGAGCAGAGTTAGAACCTTCATGCTGAACGGTGGTGGCCCAATCACGTGCCATAAACATATTGAATGACATTACTTAGTATCCATATTATTCATCAAGGTACGAGTGTGGTCATGTTTAAATCTACTGAGGCCATTGATTTGTATGAACTGTGATACAATTTGCCATCCCAAATGTAGACTGTGTGTCAGGGCAAAGCAAAGTTCACAGGTACTATGTGTTGGGTGGTTATTAGCCTAAAAGTTTTTTATTTTTCTGGAAATGTTATTTTCTGACATTTCAACAGAATATAGAAGGTGGGAAAGTAATGAAGGTATAAAATAAGTTAAATTAAACTTTAAGTGACCTGACTGGATTTTCCTTTCCTTTGTACTTTAAGAATAAAAGAGAGTGACTTAGTTGATGGCAATTACACTAGGTCTTAAGCAGACAACACTACTACGTTTATAAAATAATTTGATTATATATCTGCAGTATATTGTGGACTAATCCTCAACGACATTACAATTTTTTTTTTTTTTTTTTTTGAGACTGAGTTTTGCTCTTGTTGCCCAGGCTGGAGTCCAATGGCATGATCTTGGCCCACGTCAACCTCCTCCTCCTGGGTTCAAGCGATTCTCCTGCCTCAGCCTCCTGAGTAGCTGGGATTACAGGGATGCGCCATCATGCCCAGCTAATTTTGTATTTTTGGTAGGACAGGGTTTCTCCACGTTGGTTAGGCTGGTCTTGAACTCCCAACCTCAGGTGATCTGCCCATCTCAGCCTCCCAAAGTGCTGGGATTACAGGCACAAGCCACTGCATTTAGCCTACAATTTTTTTTAATAATTTTTTTTTTTTGAGATAAGGTCTCATTCTGTTGCCCAGGTGGAGTACAGTGGTATGATCATGGCCTACTTCAGCCTTTACCTCCTGGGCTCAAGTGAATCTCCTACCTTAGCCTCTCAAAGTACTGGGATTGCAGGCATGTGCCCAGCCTGTGACAGTTATTGACGTTTTAAGAATCGTCTTCACATAGCAACTTTAACATTATTTCTTCTACCATTTCAGAAATTGTCTATAGAAGATAGCCATGTGTATGCCATATTTTTAAATCTGCATGTCAGGGGCAAGGATTTTATTGTTCATTTAAAAAATAAAGAACTGCCTTTTAAAAATATAGCTTGTTAATTTACCTATTAATATATTAAACATGAATGTCTGTTAAAACTGTTGTAAACATGTTGATGAAAAGAAAAATGTGATCCTCCTACCTCAGCCTCCCAAGTAGCTGGGACTACAGGCACGCACCACCATACCTGGCTAATTTTTGTATTTTTTGTAGCGACGAGGTCTCACTGTGTTGCCCAGGCTGGCCTAAAACTCCTGAGCTCAAGTGAGCCACTCACCTTGGCTTCCCAAAGTGCTGGGATTATAGGTGTAAGCCACCATGCTTGGCCAAATGTTTTTGCTTCTGTAATAAAGTGATCACTTTAATTCTTAGCCTTTATAAAGTAATACTTGTATTTTGAGTTTGAGTTCAAAACCAAAATAAATCTGGTCATTGAAATTTCAGAGTTGTGAAGAATTTGCTATTTCTAAGCCAGGTTAGCTCTGGTGTGGGAATAAAAACATATGTATAGATACAGAAAAATACAGATCTGTCCTTCCAAAACAGTTCAGACTTCTGCAGTTTACCCCAATAATCTGTTGGGAATGTGTTTCTCTTTTATTATATTAAGACCTTCTGTATTTAGGTAGATTTCCCAAAACTGTGGTGGTGTCATTTCTTTTTTTAGGGTGGTACTAAGATAGATGAAAGGCTCCTGAGACTGAATGAAACATTAGAGTTTGTGTTAACTGAGAAGATTCTCACTAATAGAGATTCCCTTTATAAAGCTTTCTCTGGAAGGCAGTAAGTATTAATAGTGTTACAGTCTCACCAATGCAACATAATGTAGCTTTCTCTCATTATGAGGCATCACCCGGAGAATTAAGGAGCATGGACTCAAAGGGTGAAGTTGGAGGGAAAGTTTAATAAGTGAAAGAATGAAAGCTGTCTGCCGAAGAGAGTGGGCACAGAGAGGGTTCCATTTTTACAGTTCAACAAGAAACTGATGAGGTCCGGGTGTCTCATTTATATAAGGTGCAAGCTTTGGTACCTCCACCCTGTCCCACTAGTGTGAATGTGGGCCCTTAGCTTCAGTTACTTCCTGTTGCTTTGTTCCCCTTACTGTACATGTGTTAGGGGATGGAATTTTCCTTTGTGGCCATGTCTGGGCAAGTCATCTGTATAGCCTGTTTTATCTGTGTGGCTGTGAGCATGTCTTAAGTAAGCCCTCTTGTGCAAGTTCCCTAATCTGTGCCTACAGCCTAATTTTTCGTGCGGGCTGTTCTTTGGTTTCAAAGAATTCAACCAAGGACCCACCCTAACTGCCTGCCTACCAGTTTCTTCCTTTCTCCTTTCTCAATAGGTTCATAATTTTACCAATTGCATTTAACCTATCATGCCAGAATTTTAAAAAACATGAGACTAGTAAACAATGTGATTCAAAAGCAACTCAGATTAACTTCTAAAGAGCTGTAAGATACAAAAAGAAAATTTCCCACAGCAATTTTTTTCTTTCACATTTTTCGTATTTGGGCCACAGACTTTATTGTCCCTTTTCCCTTATTCGTATTTCTGCTCTCTGTCAGATCCTTTTAATTACTCTCCTGCTATGAAATTTTTGAGGCACTTTTCCTAAGTCTGGAAGAAATAAGTTGCTTATCTGGGGTGTGCGTGTGTGTGTGTGTGTGTGTGTGTGTGTGTGATGTTCCTGTAATGAAATTTCCAGCTCTGTTAGATCATTCAGTTCGTCATCTTTGTCAAGTAATGTGTCATGCTATGATGCACCTTTCTCTCATTACAGGAAAGGGTTAACACTTGAGCAGTCTATTGTTATTGTTGTTGTTTCCTTGGCAAATAGTTACTAAATTTATATTAGCATTTACAGTTACTGAATTTATATTAGCATTTGAAGGGGCCCAGAGTTTGCTCTTTAGATTTACTGGTAGGACAAATGACTTAGTATTTTGAATACTGTTTTGAAATTATTTGAAAATAGTAGATTGCATTGAATACTTCAAATAAGCTTCCCTTTTTACGTTATCTTTTCTCCTTTTTTGAAAACCATCTGTATTGGACTTCCCTGTTATACATTATAGTTACATAAGCTGCTTTATTAACTTTTATCAATTTGCATTTTTATTAGCAGCTCTTTTATTCTCTCATCTCTTTTGTGTTATTTGTCCACCACAAACAACTAGAACGTTACCTGTCCTGTTGATTCCTATTTCAAAATGTGGCTCACATGATCTTTTTCTTATCATTTTCACTGCAATTGATCTGTTTCAGAGCCTGACCATACCTTAACCAAGCCATTACATTAGTCTTCCACCTATTGTTAAGACCACTTTCTTCATCTTGTTATAAACTAGTATTGCCAGATTTTCTTAGAAACCCTCATTGACTTTTTATTGTCTAAGCAGTGGTTTTTAGCATGTGGTCTGTGGAATGCTAGATTCCCAGGACCCCCTCATCTGATAGTTTAAAGCTATTTTTTATAATAGAACTATAAGACTAATTATGGTTATTCAGTCTTGGTTATATGGCAGGCATTTTCTGGAAAAAGAAAGACATAAACCTGTCACTTTGGGGGAAACAACCAAGAGTATTTCTTGGTAATGATAAAATTTATGCCTAAAAGCAAAAACTAGAATGTTAGAAAATTTGCATCTGCAGCGTTGAGCTTGGCAGCTTCCCAGGAGTACTTGAAGTCTTTTCTGATGAGATCAAAACTTTTCTGAAGATTGATAAATGTGACTTTTTTTTAATATTATACAATGAAAAGTGTCAATATTTGGAAGATCTGCAAATCTGAGTGAACCAGTATTTTTTAAGTGATCAGTGCATCATGTTTATAAACTCACATAGATGGGGTAAAAGATCCACTCAAAGAACAAGGTGGACCAGTGGTTTTTGATGTAACACAATATGAAAGGTTTATTTATTTGGTTTCAGATTACACATTGTATACTAACTTTTGAAAAACAACTGCTTGTCAGGTTTTGGTAGAGTATTAAAGAAAAATATACATAATTATTTGAAAATATTTTTAAAACACTCTTCTTTTCCATCTACGTATTTGTGAGTCCAAATTCTCTTTGCAAACATCAACCAGAAAAACACAAAGCAATAGATTGAATGTAGAAACAGATATAAAAATCTAGCTGTGTTCTGTTCAGCCAGACTTTAAAGAGATTTGCAAAAATATAGAGTCACTCTTTCAATTTTTTTAAGATGATTACATTTCAAGTGTATTACCTATGTTAACATGCAATAGGAATGTTATTGTTAAATGAAGTCATATTTTAAAATTTTCTCAGTTTTAATATCTAATGCAGTAAATATTGATACAACCCATATAAACAAAAACTCTTTGAAGTCCTCAGTAATTTTAGAGTCTAAAGGAGTCCTGCAATCAAGAAATTGAAGAACTGCTGGTCTACAGAATAATACCCAGTTTTAAAAAAGTATTTACAAAGAGATCCATTGACTTACCTCTGATTCTTTTTAATGTTTATTTTTTAAAATTAAAAAATAAAATTATTTAATTTTTGTAACGAGGCCAGCATTTACTATCCTTAGTATCCTCATAGGAATGGACAGAGCAAATCCAAAATTGTTTCCAGTTTTGCTATTAAGATTCTTCTTAGTGAGTCTAAGTTATTCTTTTCTCTAGTGAGTTTTAGATACTAAAAATAATTGCAAGTCAGAAATTAAAAATAAGTCACTAGAGCAAAAAATAAAGATCAATGGGATTGGCAAGTGAAATAGGCCAAAAATTTGAGCTTGTCTTGGTAATGCATATAGTCTCAGTTTGCAGGCCTTGCTTATATGCTTTTAAACCTTCATTTAGCCATGGAAATGAGGACATGATATAATTTAACCTATATAAGTTAAATATAGGTTATTTTTAAAAATCTCCTTTTATTACTTAAAATGCTTTTTAGGTAATAGAGAAGTGCTAAAAAGAACATAGACGGCGGGGCCCTGTGGCTCACGCCTGTAATCCCAGCACTTTGGGAGGCCAAGGCGGGTGGATCACGAGGTCAAGAGATCAAGACCATCCTGGTTAACATGGTGAAACCCTGTCTCTACTAAAAATACAAAAATTAGCTGGGCATGGTGGCGCACACCTGTAGTCCCAGCTACTCGGGAGACTGAAGCAGGAGAATTCTTGAACCCAGGAGGTGGAGGTTGCGGTGAGCCGAGATTGCGCCGTTGCACTCCAGCCTGGGTAACAAGAGTGAAACTCCATCTCAGGGGAAAAAAAAAAAAAAAGGAGACTATCACTTTTTTCATCTTTTTCCCCCTTGATATACATTCTTCTAAAATGACCAAAAAGTGGGCATTAGAAAAATAAGCTATAAAATCTATAGGATGGCTAAAAAATCCCTCTGTTTAAACAGACAGAATTTTTTTTAAATACAGAAGTATTGCTCCCTGTTTCATTGCTTTCTGTTTCATCTCGTCTTTAGCACTAGAAAGGGGTGGTTCAGGGTTTCAGAATGTTTTTTGAGACATCTTATTTTCACAATACCATGAAGAAATTAGAAAAAGGTTCAGTTTAGACAAAGGGAGAAATTAGACAATGAGGCTTTAAGACAATTAGGATCTCACAGAAAATAGAATTTCGATTTTCCTAAATTCAGTGTTGATACAGATTTATAGTTTGTCAGGAAACCTGGGTTATGCTATTAATACAATATCCTGTGTTATAATTTTTACGGACAGGTTTATCAGTGTCTTCTTGCTAAAATTAATTTACAATAAAGTTTACAGTGGATAGTTTCAGTCACCCATGGCTAACTTATAAAGTTAGTTATTTGAATGACCACAAATTGTCTAATTTTGTCAAAGTTTCTAATTGCTTAGACCACAAAACGATTCATGTTTCCACATAAAGTAGTGTAACCGGGGCTCCCTCCCCATTGTGATTCTGAGTCCTTGGCCTCTCGTACCCCAAGAATGGAGAAAGGGGCCCAGGAGAGGCACAGTGAGCTTACCTTTCAAATAAATATTGTGGACCCAAAGAGTTTAGCAGAGAGCAATTTATTAGGCAGAGAGAGAGAGGGAGACAGAGAGACAGAGAGAGAGAGAGAGAGCCCATGCTGCTGTTGGAGGGGATCCAAGGAAGAAATCCCTATATGTAAGGAGCAGCAGGATTTAAACCCAGGAATTATTCCTGCCCCATTCATGTTCTCATCCAATGAGAGTTCTTTCAAGCTTCTGCTGGAGTGATTGATCTTTGACTTTGATACTGGATTGGCTACTTGGTCCCCAACAGAGCCCCCTCCTCCCAGAGCTTTTGGCTGGCTTTTTGAACAAAGAAACCCACCTGGATTTCTCACCTAGTCCATGCACGGGAAAGTCAGAGAAAGAACTTTACATTTGAAACCCCTCTGGTTCCCAGATGGAGGCAAAATCACGCCCCTCATGGACCCGGGGAGATAAGTTTTTTTCCTTAACACAGTTCCCCTGTCCCCCCTCTGAACAGGAAAGTCCAGCTGCTGTTGGGACACAGGCGTTGATCACCCTTTAACTACTTCCTGCTGAATTGGAGCATAGAAGGGGCCCTGCAGTTGAGGTTTCCTCCAGAGGGGAGACTTCCAAGGGTGCAGGTTGATCCAGAGGTCCATGATAGAACTCATGAGCCAAGGATATCTGGGGTTCCATTTGCAGGACCATTTATGGCCTTATGGCTTTAATTCAAAAAGAAACAAATTTGACAAAAAGGTTAATGATGAGAGGCCTGAAGGCCAGCAATAATAGAATGGTTATAAACGGGCCTAGGAGAGGGTAAAGCCAGGACACCCAGTTGTTAAGCTCCATGATCCTGTTTCTTGAAGGTCCCTGTATTTGACTCGATCTTTGAGTTGTTTTTTTTTTTTTGAGACAGAGTTTCGTTCTTGTTACCCAGGCTGGAGTGCAATGGCGCGATCTCGGCTCACTGCAACCTCCGCCTCCTGGGTTCAGGCAATTCTCCTGCCTCAGCCTCCTGAGTAGCTGGGATTACAGGCACACGCCACCATGCCCAGCTGAATTTTTGTATTTTTAGCAGAGACGGGGTTTCACCATGTTGACCAGGATGGTCTCGATCTCTTGACCTCGTGATCCACCTGCCTCGGCCTCCCAAAGTGCTGGGATTACAGGCTTGAGCCACCACGCCCGGCCTCTTTGAGTTCTTTAAGACAATACCTGATTGGTTTATAAAGTAGGAGCATTATTTTCCTGAAGAGAGATAAGTTTCGTCTCTCTCTGCTGTTAGCAGATTCAGGGCCCTTTATTTTGAAGAGCTACAGCAACTAAAGAGTTAAGCTATTTTTGCAGAGTGAGCTGTCTTTGCAGAGAGAATTAGCAACCTTTTCTGTGTTATCATTTAACTCCTGAGATGGCTTATAGTAAAACTGAGTAGAGGTAGTAACTGTTCCAATGCCAGTACCAAGTTCTCCTATTATTCCTCCCTTCCCACCCCGTGAAAGGAATAATTGGAGTTTGAGTATGGCATGGCCTTGGCAAGAGAGGACTCTGCACCTGAGAGTCAGTGTAAATCATTATTGAGGGGGGCACTAGGAAGGAGAGGAGGAGAGCTATTAGGCTAATCCTTAGGGGCAACCGCATAGAGTCTGATCACAAATAGTAAAGCTAGGAGTGATAGTCCTGTTAATACCAGGATGTAAGTTAGACTCATGAGTACTTTCTTTCCTGAGGATCTCTTCAGAAGAGCCAACATAGATCCTCTAACGGCTCACAGGTGTGTGAAGGGCTGTCTCCTGGAACTTCAGACTGTGGAGTAGAGGGCCTATGATTTTCTTCAGGAGGCGTCCAAGGCTTCAGCTAAGTGTGATGAACCCACGAGTCAGTTCCTACCACCTTAACTGCCATTGGGGTAGACAGAATAACCAAAAATGGTCCTTCCCAAGATGGGCCTAAAGAGGGAGAGTCTGAGGGGAGAGACTTAACAAGCACCAAACTTTCCCTTTTTCCATAGGTTGTCCTTCAGGTAAGGTCCTAAGAGCCTGTTGGTACTTAGCCAAGGAGGATTAATCTTTTATTAGATCTGCTGTTTACTTATCTAATACAAGATCATTAGTAAGAAAGGGCCGTCCATAAACCATCTCATAGGAGCTGAGTCCTATTTTCTGAGGAGAGTTTTGAGCCCTTAAGAGTGCTATTGGTAGTAGAGAAGGCCACAGGAGGTGGATTTCCTGTGCCAGTTTTTTTATGTGTCTCTTAAGAATTTCATTCTTTTCCGCTTTCCGTGAGGACTGAGGCCTCCAAGCACAGTGGAGATGATACAGTATTCCTAACACTTTGGAAATTCCTTGGGTCACTGCAGCTTTGAAGACAGTGCTGTTATCGCTTTGAAGATAGCGAGGGAGTCCAAATCTAGGGGTTATTTCATTAATTAGGACTTTCATTACTTCTTGGGCTTTTTCTCTTCTACAGGGGGAAGTCTCAACCCACTTTGTGTAGGTATCTACACATGCTAACAGATGTTGATATCCCTGAGACTTAGGCATATGGGTAAAGTTTGGTTAGGCATATGACTGGTTTGCTGTTCCCCAGGAGGAGCTTTGCAATATGCCAAAGGATTATTTTTTAGGCATATTTCACATCCTTTGACTATTTGTTGGACAGCCTTGAAGAGACCTTTTTCTGTAAATATAGATTTGGCCATTTGATATGTATTCTCTATACCCATATGGCAGGTCTGATATAAGTTTTAAGTACTTTCCACCGGCTGGCAGCAGGTAGGAGTCCTCTTCCCTTCTCAATACCTAGCCATCCTGAAGGAAGATTATGTCCCTGGGAGATTGCCCACTCTACCTCCTCTGATGAGTGTTGAGGTCTAGTTCCCTGGAGAGGGTTTTCTCATACTAAAGTTCCTTCTATAAATTCTTGTCTAGCTGCCCGTTTTGCCTCTAGGTCAGCTCGGTGATTGCCCTCCGCTTCCTTCTCATCTCCTTTCTGGTGACCTCGGCAGTGTAAGACTCCTACCTCTTTGGGTTTTCGGACAGGTTGTAATAAGTCTAAAATTTCCTTATGATGTTTAATGGGAGTTCCTGCCGAGGTTAGGAATTCTCTTTCCTTCCATATGGCAGCATGGGCATGCAGAGCCAGGTAAGCATATTTGGACTCTGTGTATATGTTTATTCTCTTCCCTTTTCCTAATTTTAGAGCTCGAGTGAGGGGTATTAGTTCTGCCAGCTGGGCACTAGTTCCAGGAGGAAGGAAATTACTTTCAAGCACTGTTTGATCACTGACTACTGCATATCCTGCCTTTCAAACTCCATTTTCTATGAATGAACTTCCATCAGTGTATAGGTTGAGGTCAGAATTGGCTAGAGGAGTTTCTAAGAGATCCTCTCGAGCTGCATAGTTCTGGGCTATAACCTGCTGACAGTCATGTTCTTTGTTTTCCCCTTCCTCAGGAAGAAAAGTAGCTGGATTGAGGGCTGCACGTGTGCACAGCTGAAGTACAGGCCCTTCAAGCATTAAGGCCTGATGTTTGAGTAAGCGGTAGCCTGAGATCTTGCACTAGCCTCCATTGTCCATTAGGTTTTTGTACTCCTAAAATTGGAGCATTACAAGCGCTGTTATAGAACTTTACTAAATCCTGAGCTTTTAAGTTCCTTACAGTATCCTGTAGCCCCTTTTTGACTTCTGGTCTTAAGGGGTACTGTCTTTGGTAAGGAAAAGAGGTGGGATCCTTTAGCCTTATTTGAATTGGGCAGGCATTCTCTGCTTACCCAAATTGTTCCTCCATTGCCCAAACCTCGGGATTAATTCCTTCTTTAAATAATGGGCAGCAGAGAGGGATTTCCTCCCTGACAATGTTCATATAGCTAATGGTTCCTGCTCTGGCTAACAGGTCCCATCCCTAGTAAGGGAGTGGGACTTTCTGGCATGATGGGGAAGGTATGGGAAAAGAGTGTATCTCCCAAGTTACAGCTTAGGGGCTGGGAGAAATATCAGGAGACTGCTTGTCCTAGGACTCCTTGGACAGTTACAGACTTGGAGGACAACCATCCAAGACAGGAAAGCAAAACTGAGAAGGCTGTGCCAATGTCCAGGAGGAGATGGACCTCCTGGCCCTCTATGGTTAGCTTTACCTGGGGCTTGGTGAGGGTGATGCCTTGTGCTGGCGCTTGCTCTGGGCACCCTCAGTCTTGCTGTTGGGTCATCTGGTTAGCTACCTCTGGCCCTGGGAACCCTCTTCCCCTGGTGTGCCTTGCAGTGATCCCCTTTGCACAGTGGGCAAGGACGAGGAGGTGGTCCGTTCCTCTGAGGACAATTTCTCTTAAAGTGTCCTGGTAGGCCACAGTGGTAGCAAGCTCTGCCAGACTGGTGGCTAACCCAAGTCTTTCTCTCTTCTGAGTCCTTGGGGTCTGCTTGCCTGAAGGCCATGACTAGGGCTGCGGCTTTTCTCTGGTCCCTCCTGTTCCTTTTAGCCTGTTCTTCCTGGTCTCTATTATAGAACAGCAATGTTGCTAGATTTAGTAATGATTCTAGATTCTGTCTGGCCTTAGGGCCAGCTTCTTCTTTAAACTGGGTTAAATTGGTCCCAGTTTCCATGATACACTTTAAGGGTGATTTTACCTTGGGAAGGGTAGCACCCATCTGAAATCAAACACAGGGATGCCTGCATCCCTGGTTATTCCTTGCAACGGCTAGCCCTGGGGAATCCCCCAGTTATAGCACCTTGTAGTTTCCTTGTGCCCTAGATGCGTGATTATCTTCTGGGCCCCCCATGTGCTGGGTTTAATCATGCTCACTGATGTTGTGGGCATACCCTCACTGTCTAAATGTCCTTATTGGCCACCATAAGGACATGGGGACTGCCAGGATTAGTGGCCCTGTACCGGAGCATCCTTGAAGAACTAGGCCAGTGAGGCTTGGACAATGGGTGCCAGTATTCCCTAGCAAGAGTTCAATTAACATAGGCCTGACTATAAGCTGTCCTAGGAGGATAAACTTTTTGATAGGGGCCTCTAAGCACAACAGTCTTGAAGGTAATGGATGACTGCATGGCCAAGGCCAGACCAATGCCCTTGGGACCTGGGCCTCCTCCCTCACCCTACCTTCCATCATAGGAATATGCCCTAGGGTTGTGGGGCCTATAATTAACTATTTGAGCCTTGGACCAGGTCTGACTATGGTATTCTAGATGGAGAAGTTCTGCTGTACAGAGAGCCAATCCTAGGCAAGGCAAAATGTACATTATTAGATTCTGGCACCACTTAATTGGATTGGGAAATTGCAGGTGACAAAAAACAAAAACGTCTCATAGCCTCACATACCCACTGATAGACTCTGGCTCTGTTAGGACATAACCTAGCACTGCAGACTAAGGGAACTGGAGCAGGAGGACCTCATAGGCATAAGCCCAAGGGCACTGAACTGCCACCCCAAGAGCATCACGTGTAGGAAATATCTTAGAGGAAAGAGCCAGGAAGAAGTTTGCCTTACGGAAATCTGGCCCCAGGAGGTTGGGGTCTGAGGGGCTGGGTGTGGCTTGCACAGGCAGCAGCCATTCCCACTGCCTGGGCCAGCTGTTCTAGTGGTCCCGGCGCAGCTGCTCCTGCCACCTAGCCCAGCCACTGCTGCACCTCCCGCTTTCTGCAGGCAACATCTGCCCAACCTTGCCTCTGCCACTGCGGCAGGTCTTTACCTCCTTAACAAATTTAAAAGAAGCAAATAGGACAGATTAGCAAGCAAAAGGGGTCCAATGACACCACTTTGAAGTCCGAAGGACCTGCTGGCTGGCTCACCAAAGATGTAACCGGGGTAGGGCTATGTACTCAGCCCTCTCCCCGTTCCTATTCCGAGGTCCTTGGCATCTCTTACTCCAAGAATGGAGAAAAGGGCCCTGGAGGTGCGGTGAGCTTACCATTCGAATAAATACCATGGACCCAAAGAGTTTAGCAGAGAGCAATTTATTAGAGAGACAGAAAGAGAGCGAGCAAGAGCTCCCATGCTGCCCTGGGAGGGGACCCAAGGAAGGAATCCATGGGAGCAGCAGGATTTTAACATTGGAGTTATTCCTGCCCCATTCATGTCCTTGTCCAATGAGAGGAGTTATTTCAAGCTTCCACTGGAGTGATTGATCTTTGACTTCTGTACCAGATTGGCTACTTGGTCCCCAACAGAGCCCCCTCCTCCCAGAGCTTTCAGCTGGTATTTTGAACAAAGAAACCCACTTGGATTTCTCTACTTAGCCCGTGCATGGGAAAGTCAGACAAAGAATTTGACGTTTGAAACCCCTCTGATTCCCAGATGGAGGCAAAACCACACCCCTTGTGGACCCAGGAAGATAAATTTTTTTCCTTAACACAGTCCCTCAGTAGGTGCATCCCTTTCTGTTGAAGTCATCTTGGTATTTGACTCTAAAAATAGGACTACATGTGGTAAAAATGTAACCCATATTTTTGTCCAAATCATGTGAAAAAAATCAGTTTTGACATGGCTTTTAAGTATGGGCAAGAATATCCTGTATGTGTACAAAAGGATTCAGAGTTTCATTAAAGCTTTTTTGTGATAATTTTGAGATTTTGAAGTCAAAAGAAAACTTTGGAAGAACTGAAGATGCAGTTCTAACATAAAATAATTTAAGATGCTTAGACTACAAGGGGAGGGTTGACGGTGGGGGAGTAAAGGTTGGTGTGGAATGGAGATGCTACAGATGTAGCATGTAATGCTGTGCACAGTGCGGAGGAGATAGAAACAGAAAATAAAGGGAGAAAAGACAAAACAGTGAACTTGTAAGAATTAATAACATGTCTAACCGAGCCCTAATACCACTGTTGGTTCTTGAACCTTGAATTATTTTTGGGAAGAGTTGATAAACTCCCCAACATGTAGAGCAGTTAGTTTCGATAGCCTCAGATAGGACAGGAAGTTAAGCCAGAAGAAACAATGAAGATAATATTGAATACATGAAGGGATGTGAGAGAGACACATACAGCAACAGATTTGTTGTTAACTTACTTTCTTTTTTTTTTGAGTCTCACTGAGCTGCTGAGGCTGAAGTGCAGTGATGTGATCTCAGCTCACTGCAACCACCATCTCTCGGGTTCAGGCGATTCTCCCATCTCAGCCTCTCGAGTAGCTGGGATTACAGACAGCCGCTATCATGCCTGGCTAAGTTTTGTATTTTAATAGAGACGGGGTTTCACCATGTTGGCCAGGCTGGTCTTGAACTCCTGACCTCAAGTGATCCACCTGTCTTGGCCTCCCAGAGTACTAGGACTGCAGGCATGAGCCACCACACCCAACCTGTTGCTAACTTTCAACAGACTCCAGCTATAATTATGCATATTTGGTTATTTATAGTATAAGACACCTAGGAAATGATTTGGCTTTCCTTGAAGTCAAGCCAATGTCGGTAATATATCTATCATCCTGTGACAAAAGACAAAAATTTTGCAGAAAACAATGATAATGAAAAATACTCATATAAGAGATATAATGTGCTTTTTTATGATTTACAGCTCCCCTGCCCTCATGGATGTTGAATTTCTAATCTTTCCAATTTGAGATTTTCCTCTAGCATAATAAGTAGTAATAATGCATTTTAAGTAGTCTCTATAATATATTCCCAAGAAGAATTAGTTCTTCATGCCTGAAGAACTTTTAATATATCGAACTGTCATAAAAGCCTTATTTAATGGATCTAATGTGTACTTACACATTAAAATATGCACCCAGTTCCAACAGCCGAAATGAGTAAACATTTTATATTAAAAAAAAATTTTAAATGACAAAGATGTTAGTATCCACTTGGTATTTTATAAGGAAATGAGACAGTTGGGAATTGCTGAGACATTTTGCTTTAATATTGGGTACCTCCACCTTTAATTAGCATCATGATAATATATTTAGATCTTTCCTTAAGAAAATCGTTTTCTATGTTTTTAAGATCTTGCTGGCCTCTAGTGGTAATGTGCTGTTGTTTAAACATTTTCAATTCTTATGAGTGTAAAGCCATTTGGAAGGCCTAGTCTGTCAAAAACTTTACTCTCAGTGTTCTGGGTTAACAGTGTTCTCAAAGTGTACATGTAACATCACCTTTCTCCTAAAGACTAGGGAAGCTGTCTGAGTCACTCCGACTCTGTATTTTGAATGATACTAGTTAAGCTCTGAAGCAACCTCCCCTTATTATAGTGTATGTACAGTGGTAATTACTGTGCAAACTTTGCACTAACAATTCTTCCCAGAATGTTTCAGCCCTCTTCTCTGAAGATTCTAGGACTATTTTTTCCTTATTCTGTTTATAACAGTTTTTATTTTCTTAAGAGGAAGTTTTAAATTTACCACTGAGATTCATGTTTAGGCTCACCTCTTTATTTGATTTTGAAGAATTTTACATTTGAAGTACCGGTTTACTAAGCAAGATAATGATTTGTCGCTTTTGTTTTTCCCTTTTGTCATGCAGATGTGAAAGGGCCACCCACCCATCGTCTGTCTTGTGGTCAGTCACCCTACACAGAGACAACAACATGGGAGCGGAAGTATTGCATCCTCACAGACAGCCAGTTGGTATTGCTCAACAAGGAGAAGGAGGTGAGATGGATATTATTCAGGAAAGTTACTTTCCTCTTCTGAGTAAATTCCTGAGATTACCTAGTTTTTGTTGCCATTTTGATAAGTTATATTGTAAAAATAAAGGCTTGATGAATGATATATATAAGTCTAAAAGGCTGCTAATGTTGTAAAGATATGTTATTTTCATGAAGGAGTGGGTTTCCACAAGATAGGGCTGGATTTTCACTAAGAAACAGTGAAAGAGATGTTGAGTTAAACTGAGGAGTTTAGAATGGGAAGGGTTTGGATTGTATAGGCCTGGCCCTGAAAATGGTCTAGAAGGGGCCATAGGAAATTATATCATTCTATTTCATAGCAAAAACAAATGCCATTAATTGGATTAATTGAAAGAGGTTTAATGAAGGGACTATTTGCAGATGTGTGGGCAGCATAATGGACCTATCAGAGTGAGGAAGCACCCACAAGCTAGCAATCGCAGAAAGCAGTTATCACCCTAGGCTTCCAGAGCAAGAGAAGAAAGCAATGTTTCTAGAACCTAGAGAACTGTAGTTGCATGAGAGAGCTGCTTGACAGTTGCTGTGGTTATGCACAAAAGAACACAGCCTCTCCCAAACAAAAATGACCAGCAGGGAGGAAGTAAGACAGAATAAACACCCCACATTTTTTCTTCTGCCCTTCTGATTTCTTGGCAGTGTCACCTGTTGGCCAACTCTAACTCGAAGGGCAGAAAAACATTGCTTTTTGGTGTATTCTGTAGAGGTCAGCTTCCTAAAACATATAACAAGGCCAAGAAGGACAAAGATTAGAAAATATCTGGCAAGGTAGACAGAATGTAACCAGGACAGACATCCAGTTCTAGATGTACTTTCTATTCTTCTAAATTAAAAAACTCTTAAACTTACCACATGTTCTTACTATTTTATTCCTCGAACTGTTACAGTTTATAAATCCTTCCACGTCTAGCTCATTTATTTGCTTATTGGTGATTAATCAGATAATTGATATTCTCATTTGGTATGATAAAACTACTCCATAAAAGCATCACAGTTCCCAATTTCTATCATATAAGAAAAAAGTGAATATAATCTTTTTTTTTTTTTTTTTTTTTTTTTTTTGATATGGAATCTCACTCTGTCGCCCAGGCTGGAGTGCAATGGCATGATCTTGACTCACGTCAACTTCCGCCTTCCAGGTTCAAGCTATTCTCCTGCCTCAGCCACCTGAGTAGCTAGGATTACAGGCACATGGCATCATGCCCAGCTAATTTTTGTATTTTTAGTAGAGACGAGGTTTCACCATTGATCAGGCTGTTCTCAAACTCCTGACCTCATGATCTGCCTGCCTTGGCCTCCCAAAGTGCTAGGATTACAGGCATGAGCCACTGCGCCCGGCCAAGTAAATATAATCTTGACAAAGAAGAGGAATAATGAGAGGGAAGGAGAATATCTCATTCAATGAAGGAGAAAGATTAATTGCCAAAACTATGTAAATAACTAGAAAGATGTAGGTAGAATATTTCTTCAGTAAGTCACCTTCCAGAGGTGAGTTCAAAAGAAGCAAAGAACAGGAAGCACATTTCTTAATCCTCATCTGTGGACCCCTACCTCCCCTTTCTCTTCTCTTGCTCCTTCTTCCTTCCCTGTCCCTTCTCTTATCCATCAGCATTTTTTAATATGGTAAGGATAATACCAATAAAACAATGTCAGTTTCTTGTATTTTAATAGGCATTGCTTACTTTCAAGAGCCTTGTTAATATGCCTCTATGAAGAACTTGCTTATTCTTTTTCTCTAGCCATTGAAAATATCTTTTATATTTGTTATCATCTCCCTACCCATAACCCTTTTCCAGTATTTTAATATTCTTAAATTTAATTTTATTAAAATAACTGAATAAAGGTCAGACTTTTCTAGAACAAGTTGTATATGTTGCTATGTTCATATTAAGTAGATACATAATAAAAATTGGTAAAGTGAACATTAATATAGAACATTTCTATTTATTCAAACTATTCAAAATATTTATTTTAACCAACGTACTGTCAGCAGTCTTTTCTCAGAGCTATTAATCAGGAGTAATATAGGTCAGGCATGGTGGCTCATGCCTGTAATCACTTTGGGAGGCCGAGACGGGCGGATCACTAGGTCAGGAGATCAAGACCGTCCTGGCCAACATGGTGAAACCCTGTCTCTACTAAAATACAAAAAATTAGCTGGGCGTGGTGTGCAAGCCTGCAGTTTCAGCTACTCGCAGGCTGAGACAGGGGAATCGCTTGAATCCAGGAGGCGGAGGTTGCAGTGAGCCCAGATTGCACCACTGCACTCCAGCCTCGTGACAGAGCAAGACTCTGTCTCAAAACAAAACAAAACAAAAAGGAGTAATATAAACAGATCATTTGTCATCTTTTTGCCCTTACCTACATTTT
Source organism: Sapajus apella (assembly GCF_009761245.1). NCBI lineage: Eukaryota > Metazoa > Chordata > Mammalia > Primates > Cebidae > Sapajus > Sapajus apella. Next base: position 12,304,531 of record NW_022436965.1, on the reverse strand, counting down.
ATTCAGCTTACTACTGTAGCAGATGAAATAGCTTTAAGTATAGATAGCAGAAAGTTAAGAAGCATGCCTTTTCCAGAACCAAGGTACAGTTCCTCAGTTATAATCAATTGAGTAACCTGCACTTGGGCCACCTTTTGTCTCTTAATATAACTGTCCATGATAAATAATTTTCTAAAACACTACCTTTTGTTCTTTATCCTTTTTTATGCCAGTCATCTCGAGTAACCCTAAACACCTGGGGAACCCTCATTCCCTATGCTGCATGTACTCTCCCTATGGCTCTGTGTATTCTCTTTTCCGACACCGTCTTCCACTTGTCCTTCCCCCAGGACCTCTTGTAACCCTTTCACTATGTCCACTGCAATTCCAAGTTCATCATCAGCAAAACCAGCTGTTTCTTCTACCTCTTCTCTGTAGGGGTCCCTTAATTTCTTTTTTTTTTTTTTTTTGAGACAGAGTTTCACTCATGCTACCCAGGCTGGAGTGCAATGGCGCGATCTCGGCTCACCGCAACCTCCGCCTCCTGGGTTCAGGCAATTCTCCTGCCTCAGCCTCCTGAGTAGCTGGGATTACAGGCACGTACCACCATGCCCAGCTAATTTTTTGTATTTTTAGTAGAGACGGGGTTTCACAATGTTGGCCAGGCTGGCGTTGAATGTGATCCACCCACCTCTGCTTTCCAAAGTGCTAGGATTGCAGGCGTGAGCCACCACACCTGGCCCGTAGTCATCTTTTAACCTTCCTCATCACTTTTTGTTGATTCTATCCCCTGGGTCATTATCTCTAAGAATACTCCAGTTTTAATTTTTTATGATTCTAATATCCATAGAGATACTTCTCTTTTGTAACACACTGGCTCTCAATTCCTTGAACGCCTTCTTTAAGGATCCTACCTTATTGCTACAACTTCTTCGTATTCACAATTGTGTGCATATTACTGTTTGACTAATACCTTCTATCTTTCTAGCCATTTCTTATTTCAATGATCCCTCAACCTTCTGGGACCTATTACCCATGGATCCTGTCACTTTTTCTGCCTTTTATAAATCCTCTCTCCTCTTCATCCAGTCTGAGTTCCATAGTCATTCTCATCACTCATTTGCTTACTATTTCCTTGCCCTTCTTTTGCTTCATCATACATACTTGGCAAAGTGATAGCTCAAGTGAATCTTCCTCTTTATCTCATCCTTGCGGCTTAATGTATCTAGAGAAAATTACACACACCATGCTGACTGGTGTTAAACGGTTGGCTAGAAACCTCATGTGAGCCCATAATGCTGCTTGGCAATCACAAAACATTTTCCTGCTTCAGTTACTGTCCCACTCTCTTGGACTAGTGCTTCACATTCTGTATGTGGTAAAGTACCAGTTTTCCCTCCACGCACCTTGTCATGGTCAATAAAATACAATAAAGTGGATTGTTAAGAAAAAAAATGAAAATTAAAAAAAAAAAAAAACATAAAAATACAATCCCACTTCTGGGTATCTACCCAGAGGAAAAGAAGTCATTATATAAAAAGGATACTTGCACACACGTTTATAGCAGCACATGCGCCCTTGCAAAAATATGGAACCAGCCCAAATACCCATCAATCAAGAGGTGGATAAAGAAAATATAGTGTATGTATATACTGTGGAATACTACTCAGCCATAAAAAGAAATGAAATAATGGCATTTGAAGCAAACTGGATAAAACTGGAGACCATTATTCTAAGTGAAGTAACTTAGAAATGGAGTATGTTCTCACTCAAAAGTGGAAGCTGAGCTGAGGATGCAAAGGAATAAGAATGATACAACGGACTTTGGGGACTCATGGGAAAGGGTGGGAGGGAGGTAAGGGATAAAAGACTACACATTGGGCACAGTGTACACTGCTCAGGTGATGGGTGCATCAGAATCTCAGAAATCACCACTAAAAAACTTACCTATGTAACCAGGAACCACCTGTTCCCTCAAAAACCTATTGAAATAAATAATAATTAAAAATTTTAAAAATATATTAAGACCACATTTTTATTGGGCTTAACAGACATTAAATCACAATTCAGCAAGTATGTTCAGCATAATCATAACATAGGAAAAGAAGGAATAGAATGACAAAAATTATATATATTTGTGGAAAGTAGGCTGTACAAACCCACTGATCACACCAAGTGTGCTACTTCTCAGTTTCTATACTATTTACTTTATTGTGGACTAGTCACAATTTACAGAACAAGACAGGAGCTTGAACTACACTTTGAGTCGCACAGTCTAGAATGATTTATAAGGTGATCTTTTTCATACTTTCTCCTATCTCCTCATACTGCCAATCTCTTCTTTATTATCACCAATTAGAGCTGATTGCTTTGCTTATTACTTCACTGAGAAAATTGAAAAATTCACAAGAGAACTTCACTCCATTACTGTATCTGCGTAACAGCAACTGTTGCCTTCTACCCTGACATTTCTTTTTCTTTTTCTTTTTTTTTTTTTTTTTTTTTTTTTTTTTTTTTTTTTTTTTTGAGATGGAGTTTTGCTCTTGTCGCCCAGGCAATGGTGCCATCTCAGCTCACTGCAGCCTCCACCTCCTGGGTTCAAGGAACTCTCCTGCCTCAGCCTCGTGGGTAACTGGGATTACAGGCACCTGACACCAAGCCCAGCTAATTTTTTTGTATTTTTAGTAGAGATGGGGTTTCACCATGTTGGCCAGGCTGGTCTCAAACTCCTGACCTCAGGTGATCCGCCTGCCTCCCAAAGTGCTGGATGGATTACGGGCATGAGCCACCGTGTCTGGACGATTTTACTTTTTTAACTGTGGTTGAACTGTCCAGTATGGTCAGCCTTTCTGCATGTGTTCATTCCATTATTTCTAGCCTGTTCAAGGATATATCACTAGCAATTCTCCCCTACCTTTTTTTAAAAACATTTTAGTTTTTTGCTCTTTGTCATATCATTCCCATCAGCATGCTATTTTTTCTCTCTCTCTTTTTTTTTAAACAGAATTTTGCTGTCGCCCAGCCTGGAGTGCAATGGTGTGATCTCAGCTCACTGCAACCTCCACCTCCTGGGTTCAAGCAATTCTTTTGCCCCAGCCTCCCGAGTAGCTGGGGTTACAGACATGTGCCACCACATCCAGCTAATTTTTGTATTTTTAGTAGAGATGGGCTTTCACCATGTTGGCCAGGCTGGTCTCAAACTCCTGACCTCAGGTGATCCACCCACCTCAGCCTCCCAAATGTTGGGATTACAGTTATGAGACACCGCACCTGGCTCTTTTTCTAATCTGAAAAAAAATAAATACTGTATTAACCTCACTAGTATCTCCAGATACCACCTCTTTCTCTTCTCTCCTTTATAGCAAAAATTCTCAAAACATATATGCTCAATGTCTTTAATTCCTATTCTCTCTTACATCTATTCCAGTCGGACTCTTGCCCACATCACTGCCAGAATTGTGTTTGCTCAGTAGTGACCTTCACATTGCTAAATTCAGTAGTCAGCTCTCAGTTCTCATCTCTTTTTTTTTCTTTTATCTTTTTTTTTTTTTTTTTTGAGTCAGAGTCTTGCTCTATCACCCAGACTAGAGTGCAGTGTCACGATCTTGGCTCACTGTAACCACCACCTCTCTGATTCAAGCAATTCTCTGCCTCAGCCTTCTGCTGGCATTACAGGCACCTGCCACCACACCTGGCTAATTTTAGTATTTTTAGTAGAGACCATATTGGCCAGGCTGGTCTTGAACTCCTGACCTTGTGATCCACCCACCTCGGCCTCCCAAAGTGCTGGGATTACAGGCATGAGCCACTGTACCAGGCCATCTTTCTTCTCTAGACACATATATCCATCTGTGCATTACACATCTCTATTTGGCTATGTAAGTCATTTCCAGCATGCCCTACACTTCAGCCCTAATCTTTACTTCATAACTTACCAGAGGTTAGCCTGTCTCCATTAATAGCAACTCCGTCCTTCCAAATTTCAAAGGCCCAAAACTCCCCAACTTGCTACTTTCCAGACACACCGGCCTTGTCGCTATTTCATGAGAACAATCAAGCGTGTTCCACCCTAAGGCCTTAGTCTTGGCTTTTTCTTCTGCATGGAATATTCTTCCCTCTTATACTTCATGGCTCACTTTCTCACCTCCTTTATCTCTTTGCTTATATACCACATAGTTAGTAAGGCCAACACTGACTAACCTATTTTAAATTGCTACTTCTCCCCACATCACTATCCAAAACTTCTGATCTAATTACCAAGCTCTAATATTTTTTTCTGTAGCATTTGCCAGCTGCTAAAATGCTGTATAATTTATTTATTATGCTTACTGTCTCTCCTTCTGGAACATAAGCTTTGGAGCAAAGATTTTGTCTGTTTTGTTCTAGGATGTATCCACCAGTGCTTAGAACAGTTCCAGAAACATAGGAAACTGTCAATAAATATTTGTTGAATGAGTGTTGCGAGAGCCAAATTATAAACTTTTATTTCTGAATGTCCATTTCCTTAATATAAGTTGAAGAGAAGAGATCTTTTATCTTTTCTTTCCATGATATATCTACCCAGCACATGCAACTTAATTCTTTATTTTTCTAAAACTAATAAAAAGAGGAGAAAAATAATTGATGAGGTGCTTTTCTACAGTTGAATACATGATTCCATCTCTAATTACTGAGCACCTATCATTATGTTTAGTATTGTGGTCACAAATATGCAGTTTTGTTGAGACACACTGAGGTAAAATAAAGTTAAAACCATTTGGAATTAGATAGAGGTGGTAATTGCACAACATTGTGAACATACTAAATGCCACTGAATTATTCACTTTAAAACAGTACATTTTATGTAATACAAAGTTTGCCTCAATAACTTTATTTTTTAGTTGTAATATAACCATAAGAAAAAGATTAACTGAGGTATGGCCTAGGATGGATTACAGTATGGAGTGGAAAATGCCAAAAAAGTGTTTTACAGAGAAATTTATGCTTGGGCATAAATATATCCATATATATATAAGTATACAAAGTCAAGAAACATATGTCTTTAGTAAATTGCAAAATATTGAGAGTTAACATAGTTTGCAAGAGGAAAAGTGATAGCTAACAAGAACTAGGTAATGAAGAACCTTAAAGGCCATGATGAGGAATTTGGATTTTATTCTGGAAATGATCTGGACCAGGGAAAGGGTATTTAGCAAGGTAATGACATCATCGGATTTGCTTCTTAGAGAAGTAACTGTTGATTACATGGAAAATGGATGAAAGGGATTAGAAGCAAATAGATGAGTCAGAAGATTATTGCAGTAGACCAGCTGAGGAATAATGAAGGGATAAATTTACAAAACAGTTTACAAAAGCAGTTTAATGCCCTCAGGTGTTTATGTTCTGCCATTATAAAATTGGGAAAATTAAATTAAATATCTAGAAAAAAAATGTGAAGCCATTGATATACTTGCTACTTGAATAAGTTTAACTTTCTATTAATTTTATGACCTGAAAAGATTATAAATACATTTCTTGTGTAAGGACCAGAAGATGCTGTCACCCTTCTACTTTTCACCCACACTTAAGAATTATAAAGAATGTGGCGCTGGTGTAGTGGCTGACTCCTGTAATCCCAACACTTTGGGAGTCTGAGGCAGGTGGATCACGAGGTCAGGAGTTCAAGACCAGCCTGGCCAACATGGTGAAACCCCATCTCTACTAAAAATACAAAAATTCGCTGGGCATGGTGGCAGGCGACTGTAATCCCAGCTACTCAGGAGGCTGAGGCAGAAGAATGGTTTGAACCTGGGAGGCAGAGGTTTTAGTGAGCCAAGATCCTACCTTTGCACTCCAGCCTGGGCAACAGGGTGAGACTCCATCTCAAAAAAAAAAAAAAAAGACTGTAACTCTTATCCTCAGAATTTGGCAATGAATAGCTTAGAATTTCTTGAAATGAGTTAAGGAATTTCCTGCTAAAATTCTCTAAAAAGGTGGTTTAGAGAACCACCATTAATCAAGTCATCATGAGTGTGTTTATTGCTGTATTAAAAAGATGAATTAAAAGGATTCTCTAAGGATTTAAACTGAATCCTTAGCCAGGCACTGCTAGAATGTGGGAGGATTATATTAGTCTAGTATCACTCATATATGAAGTCAGTGTGTGGGATCTTTTAATGCTTTCTCTTAACTCTGCATGTTTCTTGTCAGAACTAGGGAAAAGTCTGTTGGAGGAGTATATATGGGAAGAGTGTCAAACATACCAATTACCAATCTGAGAATGTTGTAGAAGGGTAGATTGGGTCAGAATGCTGAAAGGGAAGCTTGCTGGGAGTGTCACCTTGAGAAATGACTTACTGGTTTAGTAAACTGCTTCATGCAAATTGTGTCAAATAGACATTGCTTATGTGCTATGAAATATATATTTCCTTGCCTGGGTGACAGGAAAGGCCCCAGCTGGCTTGATACCAATCCAGTTCAAAGAGGGCACAGGAGGCCATTTGACTTCCATTTTGCTTGCAAGAGATGAGACCAAGTAAACGTGAGATTAAGGAATCGAGGAAAATAGTAGAGAAGACAAACATGAACCCCTCTGAGGTACAGCCCCATTATAAAAATACAAAAGAAAGCTGAATTTTTGTTTATTTCTTTTGGCAATAACAGTCTATTAGGCAGGGTGCATTTGACTCCATTTTTCTTAATGCAGATTCTACTTTCTTTTTTTTTTTTTTTTTTTTTTTTGAGACGGAGTTTCGCTCTTGTTACTCAGGCTGGAGTGCAATGGCGCGATCTCGGCTCACCGCAACCTCCGCCTCCTGGGTTCAGGCAATTCTCCTGCCTCAGCCTCCTGAGTAGCTGGGATTACAGGCACATGCCACCATGCCAAGCTAATTTTTTGTATCTTTAGTAGAGATGGGGTTTCACCATGTTGACCAGGATGGCCTCGATCTCTTGACCTCGTGATCCACCCGCCTCGGCCTCCCAAAGTGCTGGGATTACAGGCTCGAGCCACCGCGCTCGGCCCTCTACTTTCTATATTTGGAATGTTTAAGGCTGGATGCTAGTGTTTAGGCAGCAATGCATTTACAATGACACTTTTAAAATATTTTAAACATTTTTCTTTTGAAAGGCAGTGTTTAAATATTTAAACATTTTTCTTTTGAAAGACTGTTTACACTCTTTGATGAAAATATGAAAATATTAGTCTTCGTGCAAATAGCTAAAAATTAACTTTTATTTATTCTGGGGTAAGCTACCTGTGGCATATTTCATTCAGAACCACTTTTAAGTTATTCAATAGATATATAATATGCCCTTATATGTTATTCAGTATGCTAGAAGTTACAAATAACAAGATAGATCTTTCCTCTCTCTCGCCCACAACAAGTTTAGTGGTAAAAATAAAACAATTTTAAAGTGACATTTGATAACACAAGTAAACTGGATAGAATAAGGTAAACTGGATAGAAAAAGAGAAAGAAATCCATTTATTATAAGGAACCTTGGCCTAAGTATGTCATTAAGATGCCACTGGCAATGGGAATTACCAAAGGAAAGCTTAATAAAAGAAGCAATTTGATCAAAGTTAGGTGTTATAAATATTAATCTTTAGGATGAATTGGAAGAACAAGACACAGAGACAGAACAATTAGGAGACTGCCATCCCTCAGATCTAAAAGTCTGAGTGGCTTCTCAGTGCTCCCCATGCATGGCCTGGTATTCCAGCCCTCTCAACATGTTCATAATATGTTTTGGTGTTTTATCCCTTTTCTCACGCTTAAGAGGCTCTAGCTAAATTGGCCTACTCCCTGTTCCAAAACAAAACAAAAAGTCTTATACTTACCATCTTCTTGGCTGATGTTATGCCTTTTCCTTTGCCTAAAATGGCCCCCATCTGTGCCTATCATTCATTCATTTATGAACTATTTTAAGGTTTGGGGATTTACTGGTAAAGTACAAGCTGTTAACTTACATGGAATTAGTTGCATAAATGAATAATTACAATTTAACACAATAAGTATAATGACAGAGAAAGATGTGTTACTGGAGGAACTAAATGGAAGTGTACATTAACCTTCCCTTAGGGGACTGGTAGAGGAGGAAGATTCCTGGAAAAGACAATGCCTAAGCTAAGCCTCAGGATGAATAAGCATTTACCTTGCAGATGTAGAACGGAAAAGAAAATGAGGGAAAACATTTTGGGATGAGAGAACAAACTAAGCCATGGCACTGAACTACAAAATAGGGAATGTGTTAAAGAACTGCAAGCAATTTCTAGAGTGGCTAGGTATTTCTAGAGTGAAGTCTAAAACTGAACACAAAGACAAAGACAGTGGCCAGATTGTGGAAGATCTGGTATACTATATTAGGGAGCTTTTACTTTATATGATAGTAGGTTTTAAACCCTTTTTAAAGCAGAAGGATACTTTGTTTGTAGAAAAGCTCATGCAGAAGCCCTGCACAACAGATACACTGAGAATTATGTTCAGGTTGAAGCAGAGATAACTTCCCCCATCCACACATACTTCCATACACAAACACACCACCACTCCTTTGAAAACCACTGCTAGAGGCAAAGAACTGCTGAAGGGCTTTAAACCTCAGAATGACATGACCATATTTGCATTTTGGAACTATTTTGATAACTTTGTAAAGGATAGTTTTAAGGGGCAGAATGTCCCAGGGAGATGCCAGTGAAGAAACTGTTGCAGGAGTTTGGTTAAGAGATAAATAGAGGCTTTTGGCACCAGTTATGACAGAATGGTACAACACTGGCCCTCCCACTGTAAGCAACAAAAAAATAGGATACCATCCCCCCATCAAATAGATATAGAGAGAAATCGCGTAAATGCAACTATTTTCGGCGATTGGACAATAGGCAGCCACTGCGGTGGTCACCATTGCCCAGGTGTCTGCTGCATACTATTTCCCGACTGTGGTGCTGTAATCTGGAGGCCAGGCCAGGCAGAGTTCAGTGGACTCACTGAGCCGATGAGTAACAGAACAGAATTTTGCATCTGAAAGGACTAGAATCTGCTGGTTAGGATACCACAGAGTCTTTGGCCAAGAGCTGGAATGCACATATCCAGGGAAAGACTACATAAGTTTTCCAGAGAGAAACTGAAGTATTGAAAACAGAATAGAGATACTAGTGGTCATGCTGAGCAATGACAGAGATGTGACCCTGACAGTGAGAAACCTGTTTAAAACCTGACCACTCCAGGAATACAGCTGAGAAATCAAAAGATCACACCTCAAAAATGTGGAAATTGAGGTTCACTAAGGCCAAATGATTTATTTATACCTTCACACGTAGTACCGGTGGCCAAGGACTAATAAGTGAATAATTAGAATTGAAGATACAGAGTATAGATCAGTGGTTCTCTACTTTGCATGTCTAGAATGTCTAGGAGTGGTCTAAGCGTTGATATATATTTTTTCTCCTAAGAAAAAAGATACATGTGCAGAATGTGCAGATTGTTACATAGGTATACATGTGCCATGATGGTTTGCTGCGCCTATTATCCATCCTCTAAATTCCCTCCCCTCACCCCCTACCCGGCAACAGGCCCTGGTGTTTATTGTTCCCCTCCCTGTGTCCATGTGTTCTCATTGTTCACCTCCCACTTTAGGAGTGAGAACAGCATTGGTATTTTTTAAAGCTCCCATAGGTGATTATAAGTTGCAGCCAAGGTTGAGAATATCTTTCATACATGACACTTCTAGATGCTTACCCATAATAAGGAAAGAGAGAAAACAAGACCTTAAGCCACCTTAGTGAGCATCAGAATCAATTGGAGGCTTGTTAAAACACAGATTGCCGAGCTCTACCCTGAGTTTCTGATGCAGTAGGTGGGGGTGGAGGCGGGACTGAGGATGTGGTTTTCTAACAAGTTCCTGGGTTATGCTGTTGCTGCTGGTACCTAGACCATGTGTTTTGAGAAACAGTGCCTTAAGGAGATAAGAAAGTTGAGGAATGTTTTTTTTTTCTTTAAGGTACTGAAAAATCCTCTTAAGCATATAGTAGTCCTAAGAATCTTTTTAGCATTCTTTAGGAAAAGAAATAGGAAGAGCTTTCTAATGCTAGTTAGCATAATCTTGATTTCCTGTATTTGACTTTCTAATCTGTATAAGTTCAGATTGAAATAAAAATTTCCATATGATTCTAAACAATATGAAAGGTAATTTTACAGAAAATGAAACTGTGTGTGTGTGTGTATGTATAAATAAAATATGTGCCACATTGCTTTTCTATTTTCATGGATGGTTTGGAATTAACAGAGAGGACAAGGAGCCAGAGATCTAGTTTGGCTTTGTTATTAATACATCTTAGATACCTGAGATGTCATTTACTCCTTTTCTTTTTTTTTTTGAGACAGAGTTTCGCTCTTGTTACCCAGGCTGGAGTGCAATGGCGCGATCTCGGCTCACCGCAACTTCTGCCTCCTGGGTTCAGGCAATTCTCCTGCCTCAGCCTCCTGAGTAGCTAGGATTACAGGCACGTGCCACCATGCCCAGCTAATTTTTTATAGTTTTAGTAGAGACGGTGTTTCACCATGTTGACCAGGATGGTCTCGATCTGTTGACCTCGTGATCCACCCGCCTCGGCCTCCCAAAGTGCTAGGATTACAGGCATTTACTCCTTTTCTACTTTTTTTGTCTAAAATGGAATGAAATTGAAGTGCTTGGTTTTGTTTGTTTGTTTGTTTTTGAGAGACAGGGTCTCTGTCACCCAGGCTGGAGTACAGTGATGTGTTCATAGCTCACGGCAGCCTTGGATTCCTGTGCTTAAGTGATCCTTCTGCTTCAGCCTTCCAAGTAGCTGGGACTACTGGTACACGCCACTACAGCTGGCTAATTTTTGTTTTTAATTTTTTTAGAGATGGGCATCTTACTATATCGCACAGGGTCTTGAAATTCTGGCCTCGAGATTCTCCCACCTCGGCCTCCCAAAGTGCTGAGATTACAGATGGGAGCCCCACCGTACCTTGGGTTTTTTTTTTTTTGGAGACAGTTTCACTTTTCTTGCCCATGCTGGAGTGTAATGGTGCAATCTCAGCACTCACTGCAACCTCCACCTCCCGGGTTCAAGTGATTCTTCTGCTTCAGCCTCCCAAGTAGCTAGGATTACAGGCATGTATCACCACGCCCAGCTAATGTTTTGTATTTAGTAGAGGCGGGGTTTTACCATGTTGCTCAGGCAGGTCTCTAACTCCTGACCTAAGGTGATCCACCACCCATCTTGGCCTCCCAAAGTGCTGGGATTACAGGCGTGAGCCACTACACTTGGACAATTTTTTTTTAATTGAGGTAAAAGAAGAAGAGAAGAAGCCTCATTATAAGGCTACAAGGCCAAGGAAGAAGGAAGGAAAAAAAGAAAATTTACTCTCATGTTATAGAACTTGGAAGATACATAATTTTTATGAGCAATTCAGTATAAACAAGTAAATATGAACTAGTAAACTAAATTAGGACAATCAGAATGGAGAAAATTGCTTGGGTGTAACTGATTCTCTTAGCTATATGCTAAGATTTGTGCATTTCAGCTTGGGTCATTTGAAAGTACTTGAAATAGGCTCTATCCAATTTTAAAGGAGTAGATCAATATCTTTTTAATATTTTAGCTAAGAAGCAATCTGTAGTGTGGCTCACAGCTTGTAATCCCAGCAGTTTGGGAGGCCGAGGTGGGTGGATCACCTGAGGTAAAGAGTTTGAGACCAGCCTGGCCAACATTGTGAAACCCCGTCTCTACTAAAAATAGAAAAAAATTAGTTGGGCATGGTGGCATGTGCCTGTAATCCCAGCTACTTGGGAGGCTGTAGCAGGAGAATCACTTGAACTTGGGAAACAGAGGTTGGAGTGAGCCAAGATCACACCATTGCACTCCAGCCTGAGTAACAAGAGCGAGGCTCCATTTCAAAAAAGAAGAAAAAAAGAAAGTAAAATATTCTTAAGAAAATGCAGTTTAGAATAAAAGTTACATCATGTTCCCTGTATCCTGGATGAGGAGTAAAATGGCCTAACCTTTAAAAGTGATACTTTGAATACAACCTTTGATCCTATTTTAAGCTTAAATATTGGGAATTACAGAGTCTACCTTAAAACTTGGAGAAAATTGAGTGAATTTTAGGCCCAAATAAGAAGTTTGCTATATTGTATTTATTCTCTCCTTTGATACTGCAGAGATAAAATATGTCCTCATAGAGGCCATTCTTACTTTTTCCTGGATATGACCTTTATAAATTTGCATAGAAAAAATATTTCCTCCTAAAACACCATAAAAAACTCCTGCTTTTTTTCTGCATGGTTTAGACCTTTATTATTTAAGATAATAGGCATTTTTAGAAGTATTATCAAATAGTTTATTTATTTAGATTCAACTATTTCTTCAAAGAACTAGACTATTTTTTCCAAATTTACTCTCATTCTTCCTACTTTTAAGGCAGATACAGGATATGTTTTGCCTTTTTTAATAGGAGATAGTCATTTAAACCTATCGGTGATACGCTTTTAATTATTTAGGTAGAGATAATAAAATTTCCATCCTGAAAGGGACAGATGACTTAGATTACTGTTTGTGAAGTTTTATATTACAGAGTACTTTTGGAAGAGTTCATGTCTTTATTGATGCTATTGTTTGGCCTTGGCTTAATTTTGTAATTTACATTTCTAAATTCTGCCCTTCTTGTTTCTCAGTGTGCAAAGAGTAACCATAGTTATGGTAATGAGGAAATGAGAGAATTGCAGGTTCTATAAGGAGTATGAAAATTTTAAGTGCTTATGGAGGCATTAGGAAATTGCTCCTCAGATTCTCAGTAACAGAGAGAGAGTTTTCCTTGCCATCATCTCCTTGACCTGAGTCATAGGAGTTGGATTACCGAAGCAAAGCAGAAGGCATGTACACTTAAGCCTATATCTGTCCCAGTTTTGCTGGATCAATTGATGTGATACGTGTCCATTATAATCATTTGGAGAAATAAATCATTCATTTCCCATCTCTTAAAAGGAGATAATAGCCAGGCGCGGTGGTACATTCCTGTAGTCCCAGCTACTCAGGAAGCTGAGGTGGGAGGTTTGCTTGAGCCCAGGAGTTCTAGGCTGTAGTGCGTTATGCTAATTGATTGTCTGCACTAAGTTCAGCATCAATATGGTAACCTCCTAGGAGTGGGTGTCTAACAGGTTGCCTAAGTAGGGGTGAACTGGCCCAGGTTAGAAACAGAGAAGGTCAAAACTCCTATGCTGATCAGTAGTGAGATTGCACCTGTGAATAGCCACTGCACTGTAGCCTGGGCAACATATCGAGACCCTGTCTCTAAAAAAAGATTTTAAAAAAAGGAGATAATAATAATGCCTCCCTCATAATGTCACACATATAAATTCATTAGACTTGCACATATAAGAACTCAGTATTTTATTACTGAAATTTATTGAAAGCAGTATTGGAGCCATAATAAATTAGGAATTATGATTAATTACTTTCTCAAACTATTTAAGATGTTACAATTTTTTTTTAATCTTTTTTTTTTTTTGAGTTGGAGTTTTGCTCTTATTACCCAGGCTGGAGTGCAGTGGTGTGATCTCAGCTCACCACAACCTCCACCTCCCAGGTTCAAGCCATTCTTCTGCCTCAGCCTCCCGAGTAGTTGGGATTACAGGCACCCACCATCATGCCTGGCCAATTTTTGTATTTTTAGTAGAAATGGAGTTTCGCCATGTTGGCCAGACTGATCTCGAATTCCTGACTTCCTGATCTGCCTGCCTCAGCTTCCTGAAGTGCTGGGATTACAGGCATGAGCCACCACGCCCTGCTCTAGGATGTCACACAGAACTTAATTCTGATAAAAGTTACTAGTAAAATCTCATTACTGAATACTTAGCATTACTAGGAAAAAAAACAAAGCCAAACCACAACTTTGAGCCATCCCATTACTCTACAATGATAACCTGCTTTGTAAGTTTTAAAGTGGTTATTGGCATTAGATTTTTTTTTTCACTATTCATAGTTCTCATTCCACATATGCACATAACCAGTTGATATGTTTCTGAAATTATGTCAGAAAAAATGCTTTTTAGGATTATAAAAACAGTCTGACATTTGGAAGAAAATGGTATCTGTACAAGTTTCCACTGAAAATGTGATTTATTAACTATGTCTATGTCCTCAGTTCTAAAATTGAAGAAAATTTGATTGGTTTTAATACCTTTATTTAATAAAATCTTTTAAGAGAATTTTGAAGCTTAATCTTTCTGGTCAACTTTTATTTCCATTTATTTTATTTAACACTGAACAAAATTGGAGCTTGTGAACCAGTTTCTGATATAGAAGAACCTTTTATTTGTGTGAGTGTTTTGTTTCCAGGAGCAAGTACACACCTGGTCATGATTTGTACATACTTTGTGTCATTTGCATACTCACCTTTCCTGATGTTTCAGTTTTCTTTTTAAAGGAAAGCTTCCTGTAAAGGAGTTGGTAATACCTTACCATTGTATATACTTTATATTTCTCCTGCCTTACTCTTTGTTACACACTTCTTTCTTCATTGACTAAAACCATTATTCAGTCAGAAGGTAGTTATGGTCAGTTCACTATTAAATTTCATCTTTTTCTTTTGGTTAACTAGATACCTGTGGAAGGGGGACAGGAGCAGCAGACAGATTCCACCAAAGGGCGATGCCTGAGGAGAACTGTCAGTGTCCCTTCCGAGGGTCAGTTTCCCGAGTACCCACCAGAGGGCTCCACTAAACTGGGTAAGCTACTATGAAAAGGAAATAAATTCCTAGCTTTTATCCTGTAATTTATGGACTTGTTACTGAGTAAAACAAAACATCCTGCATTTCCTGTTAAATAAATGCATTGAAATCAATGGCACATTGAGAGTTAGGGGCCATTAGAGAGTTCTGTTCTTTATAACTGATTGACAGCAAAGTTGTTTTAAAGAGATAGACTTCAGATGAGTACTAATAAGGTTGCCGTTTAGTCCTAGGCAGATGGGATAATGTGTTGCTTCTGGTTTTATTGCTTATCTGTAGATTTTGAGAGAGTATTTGGTGATCATGTTGAAGCACTGAGGTTCATAAGAGATCCAGTATGTGTTGGAACTTAGTGTTAAGGAGTTTAGATATATCTTCTTCAGGTGACTACTGGTGTTGTCTTGTACAGTGTAATATCAAATCAGGCTAATTTAGCTAAGTTAATTTTGCATGTCTCACAAAAGTAATATGCTGGACTATGGTTGGAGTAGGTGACAGAAGGGAGAAACCCTACTTCCATTTTTCCAGTAAGGTTACTAAAGAAACCTTACTTCCATTGTTATATACTCAAAGAGTTAATGTCAGTATCAAAGCAGCTAGCTCTTTCTCCATTCCCTACCAAATGTATTCTGTTAAATGTTTTCATTTTTAATAATTGATATTTAAATAATCAGACTGGTATGGTAATTTTAAAAGAACATAATTAAGATTAAATAGAATAATGAAGGAATTTGAAAAGTAGGATTTTTTTTGGTGCTTTACATTGTTGTGTTATTATTTGCTTAGTGACCCATAGACTTTTGACATTTGGTAAGTAGATGGAATCATTTATTTCTCTATGGTGATCAATATGGATAATTCTGTAATTTTGGTTATATTTTCTAAAATCAGGGTTTGGTTAGGGGTTTTGGAAGAGGTTGCCTTTTTCTTCATTTCTAAGTGGAACCCCAAACTTTTGGTCAGAATTTGAATCTGTTATTTTTCTTTTTATTCTGAAATAGTTGTTGCTTTCCTAGAAACTAGTTGAGTTAGCAAGTACTTCTTTCCAAGGAGTCACCTTGGAGAAGTCAGTTTTTCTCTCATCTTATTTCCACTGTACTTCTTTAACATGTTTTGTTGAAACCAGCTTAGGTGTGGGCCTAAATTCTACTAAAAACCTGTCTGGGTGTAACCATTTTATAGACTGTTTATATTTTACATCCAACTTCTTTGTGAGTTAAACTAGCTTAGAGTCACCTTCTTTCAATTCCTTTGCTTTAATTATTTGCAATGACGTGTTGACTATTGTCTTACTTTTTTTTTCTGAAACTGAGTCTTGCTCTGTTGACCAGGCTGGAGTGCAGTGGCGTGACCTCGATTCACTATAGCTTCCGCCTCCTGAGTTCAAGCAATTCTCCTGCCTCAGCCTCCCAAGTAGCTGGGACAACAGACATGCACCACCATGCCTGGCTAATTTTTGTATGTTTAGTAGAGACTAGGTTTCACCAAATTGTCCAGGCAGGTCTCGAACTTCTGGCCTCATGATCTACCTGCCTCAGCCTCCCAAAGTGCTGGGATTACAAGCGCGAGCCACTGCATTGGACCTGACTGTTGTACAACTATAGTCTCAAGAATTATTACAATGTTATGGAAGAGAGAACTATATAGGAAATTGTTAAATATCTACAGTGTTCAAGGTACTGGGCCCAAAGGCAAAGATAAGGTGACAAAAATGTCTACTCTAGAGCCAATACTTACCTTTTGTGTTTAACAAGTCTGGTAGCCATCCTGACTCATGACAGTCCATAATCATTTTCAGAGCGAATGTCCTAAGTTTGCACTAAAAGCTATCCTCATAAATATTATGTGGAAAAACACTACTTCTAGAGCTGTTCTTCCTTACATACCAGTCTAATCTTGAATTAGATAATTGTTCTGTTTTCCTGTTGTTATCTCCAAGTGATTTGTCTTTAGCCAAAATTTCTGCTGTCAAGTATTTCATTGAATAATTGCTGTATATGTAACATTCTATGCCAGTAGCTAAGAATGAAAAGAAATATAAAATTTCTGCTCTTAGAACATTTTTTAAGATAGTAAGATAGGATGAATACACATAGAAACTAAAATATAAGTTAGTGTACAAAGATTGATTGTATTTCTATATACTAGCAATAAACAGGAAACAAAAAAAATTTAAATATCCCATGGTGGGTGGCATGCGCCTGTGGTCCCAGCTACTCAGGAAGCTGAGGCAGGAGAATTGCTTGAACCCAGGGGGCGGAGGTTGCAGTCAGCCAATACTGCACTACTGCACTCTTGCCTGGGTGACAGAGAGACTTCATCTCAAAAAAAAAAAAAAAAAAAAAGGCTGAGTCCAGCGGCTCACGCCTTTAATCCCTGCACTTTGGGAGGTCGAGGTGGGTGGATCACAAGGTCAGGAGAACGAGACCATCCTGGCCAACATGGTGAAACCTCATCTCTACTAAAAATACAAAAAAAAAATTAACTGGGCATGGTGGCGCGTGCCTGTAATCCCAGCTACTCAGGAGGCTGAGGTAGGAGAATCACTTGAACAAGGGAGTTGGAGGTTGCAGTGAGCCGAGAACAGGCCACTGCACTCCAGCCTGGTGACAGAGCGAGACTCCATCTAAAAAAAAAAAAAAAGTATAATAGTGTGTTGGTGGAAGAATAAATAAATCATGAAATAGAATGGAGAGTCCTGAAGTGATCCCGTATATATAAGGACATTTGGTGTGACAAAGAGTGCCCTTGCAGGGCAGTAAGGGAAAAGATGATCTTTTCAGTCATTGGTGCTGGGTCAATAAGATATCTTTTTGGAGGGGTGTGGGGATGAGGAGGAATTAACCACTACCTTATTACCATACACAAAATCAATTCCAAGATCTGAACAAGAGAGGTAGTAATACAATAAAACTTCTAGAAATAATGTAGGATATTCTCATGATCTTGGATAAAGAAAGATTTCTTAAGCAAGTGATGTCCAATCTTTCGGCTTCCCTGGGCAACATCAGATGAAGAATTGTCTTGGGCCACACACAAAATGCACTAACACTAATGATAGCTGATGAGCTTAAAAAAAAAATAAATAAATAAAGTTAAAGAATTTGTGTTGGGTTGCATATACATCATTAAGAGAGTGAAAAGGCAAACCACAGAGTAGAATAATATATTTGCAACACCTGTAATGAACAAAGGGCTTTTATCTAGTGTATATAAGTGCTTCCCAGTAGAAAATGAACAAGAGGCTTAAACAGATATTTTATCAAAGAGTTCACTGAAGAACAGACACAAAATAGTACATACTATGTTATTCCATTTATATGAAGCTCCAGAACAGTTAAAACTAATCTATAGTGTTACATATTAGGATGGTGGTTACTTTTGGGGAGGAGGCATGAATAGTGATTGGGAGAAATATAGAAGTGAGTTCTGGAGTGCCAGTAGTGTTCTGTTTATTGACTTGAGTAGGACTTACACAAGTATATTCGCTTTGTGATAATCCATTGAGCATATGTGTGTTATGCTTAAAGAAAATTAAAATATAGAGAAGAAAAACAAGCTAAATTGTGCTGTCACGTAAGTGGTCTATACTATTACGAAGTACATAGTAAGGATGATTAAGAACTATATAGTCAACTCTGTTGTATGCTACCAAAAGGGCAACTAAGATGAGGACTAACAAAAATCGTTAGACCAGGTGTGATGGCTCACACCTGTAATCTTAGCACTTTGGGAGGCTGAAGCAGGAGGATCAGTTAAATCTAGAAGTATGAGACCAGCCTAGGCAACATAGTGAGACCCTGTCTCTACAAAATAAAAAAATTAACCAGGCGTGGTGCCTCATACCTGTAATACCAGCACTTTGGGAGGACAAGGTGTGTGGATCACAAAGTCAGGAGACCGACACCACTCTGGCTAACACAGTGAAACCCCATCTCTACTAAAAATACAAAAAATTAGCCTGGCATGGTGGCACATGCCTGTAATCCCAGCTATTCTACTAGGAAAGCTGAGACAGGAGAATCACTTGAACCCAGGAGGCGGAGGTTGCAGTGAGCCAAGATTGTGCCTGTGCACTGCAGCCTGGGCAACAGAGCAAGACTCCATCCCCCCCCAAAAAAAAATTAGCTAGGCTTGGTGGCACACGTCTGAAGTCTTAGCTACTCTGAAGGCTGAGGTGAGAGGATTGCTTGAACCTGGGAGATTGAGGCTACAGTGAGCTGAGATCACGTCACTGCACTCCAGCCTAGGTGACGGAGTGACACCTTGTCTCAAAAATGAAACAAAACAAATACCACACATTAGATTTAGCGACATTAAGGTATTTGGTAAGTTTAGGAACTGCAGTTTTAATGGTGTATGGCAGCACAACCCTGAAATGAGTTAAGATCGTGTTACAAGTAAGGAAATCAAAACAGCAATTGGAGACAGTTCTTTTTAAAAGTTTGCCTGTGGAAAAACTGAAAGCCTTTCCTCTTACATCTGGAACATAACAAGGATGTGTACTTTTACCACTCTTAACTTGTTATAGTACTGGAAGTCATAGCTAGAGCAGTCAGCCAAGACACGGAAATAAAGGACATCCAAATTAGAAAGGAAGATGCCAGTTTGTCCTTGTTTGCAGATGATATGATCTTCTGTTTGCAAAAACCTGAAGACTCCATCAAAAAACTATTAGGACTGGTAAATTCAGTAAAGTTGCAGGATACAAAATCAGCATACAAAAATCAGTAGCATTTCTATGTGTTAACAGTAAACAATATGAAAAAAGAAATGTAAAAAGTAATCTCATTTACAGGAGCCACAAGTAAAATTAAGTAACTAGGAATTAACCAAAGAAGTGAGCATCTCTACAATGAAAACTATAAAATACGGATGAAAGATATTGAAGAGGATGGCAAAAAATGGAAAGATATTTCATGTTCATGGGTTGGAAGAATCAATATTGTTATAATGTCCACAGTGCCCAAAACAGTCAACAAATTCAGTGCAATTCCTATCAAAATACTGATGACATTCTTCACATAAATAGAAAAAACAATCCTAAAATTTATGTGGAATCACAAAAGACCCAAAAGAGCCAAAGTCATTCTGAGCAAAAGGAACAAAACTAGAGGAATCACATTACCTGGGTTCAAATTACAGTACAGAGCTATAGTAACCAAAATAGCATGGCACAGGTACAAAAACAGACACATAGACCAATGGAACAGAATAGAGAACCCAGAAACAAATCCACACACCTACAATGAACTCATTTTCAACAAAGGTGCCAAGAACATACATTGGGGAAAACACAACCTCTCTAATAAATGGTGCTGGGAAAACTGGATATTTATATGCAGAAAAATGAAACTTGACCCCTGTCTCTCACCTTATAAAAAATCCAGTCAAAGTGGATTAAAGACTTAACTTTAAGACCGCAAACTATGAAACTATTACCAAAAAAAAAAAAAAAAAAAAATGGGGGGACTCTCTAGGAGATTGGTCTGGGCCAAAATTTCTTGTGTAATACCAAAGCAAAAAATGGACAAATGAGATCACATCAAGTTAAAAAGCTTCTGCACAGTCAACAAAGTAAAGAGACAACCCACAGAATGGGAGAGAATATTTGCTAACTAACTATCTGACAAGAGATTAATAACCAGAGTATATAAGTAGGTCAAATAATTCTATGGAAAAAAATCTAATCTCTTAAATTTAAAAGTGGACAAAATATTTGAATAGACATTTCTCAAATGAAGACAGACGATTGAAGATGGCATATGAGTAGATGCTCAACATCACTGATCATCAGAGAAATGCATATCAAACTAAAAAGTGATTGCAGTTTTTGCCATTGAAAAGTAATGGCAAAACCACAGTTACTTTTGCATCAACATAATACAGTAAGATAGCCTTTTACTCCAGTTAAAATGGCTTTTATCCAAAAGTCAGACAATAACACACACTGGTGAATATGTGAAGAAAACGGAACCCTCGTACACTGTTGGTGGGAATCTAAATTAGTATAACCACTATGGAGAACAGTTTGGAGGAACCTCAAAAAACTAAAAATACAGTTACCATGTGATCCAGCAATCCTGCTGGTTACGGTATATATACTATATACCCAAAAGAAAGGAAGTCAGTATATTGAAGAGATATCTGCATCCCCATGTTTATTGCAGCATTGTTCACAATAGCCAAGATTTGGAGTAACCTAACTATCCTCAACAGATGAATGGATAAAGAAAGTGTAGTATGTATACTCAATGGAATCCTATTCAGCCATAAAAAATAATGAGATTCAATTATTTGCCACAATATGGATGGAACTGGAGATCATTAAGTGAAATAAGCCAGGCATAGAAAAACAAACATGGCATGTTTGTTCTCACTTATTTGTGGGATCTAAAAATCAAAACAATTGAACTAATGGAGATAGAGAATAGAAGGATGATCACTTCTCGGCCTTTTGGCTAAGATCAAGTGTGGAGAATAGAAGGATGGGCCAGGTGTGGTGGCTCACACCTGTAATCCCAGTAATTTGGGAGGCCGAGGTGGGTGGATCATCTGAGGTCGGGAGTTAGAGACCAGCCTGACCAACATGGAGAAACCCCGTCTCTAAAAGAAAAAATAAAGAGAGAATAGAAGGATAGGCTGGCAAGAGTGGAGAGCAGTGGGGGTGATGGTAGGGTTGGGTAATGGGTACAAAAAGTAGAAAGAATGAGTAAGACCTAGTATTTGATAGCATAACAGAGGGACAATAATCAATATAATTGCACATTTAAAAATAACTGAATATAATTGGGTTGTTTGTAACACAAAGGATAAATGCTTGAGAGGATGGATTCTCCATGATGTGAATATTACGTATTGCATGCCTGTACCAAAATATCTAATGTACCCCATAAATATATATACCTAGTATGTACCCACAAAAATTAAAAAATAAAAATAAATAAAGTTTACCTATGAAGTGGTTGACAGGATGATAGACACCACAGATATTTGAGTGATTAAATGATTGAACAAGAGAAAAAAATGAATGAAAGGTGGGAAGATGAAGAAAGGAAAATGAAGAACAAAGTATCAACTAAGTTGATCAGTCATATAGTGACAGTAGTAGTAAACACAGTGATTGCTACTAGGCTACTTTAAGTCTTAAAACTTAAAGCAGTCTACTAACCAGTCCCCTCTATTTCTTCTCCCGCTGAGTTTGTTAGATACAATGCTAACAGGGTCACCAAGAAATAATCACATCAGGATACACCTATTTGAAAAGATGTAATCCTAAGACTAGGTGCTTCCTGCCTTATTTCTGTGGGAGTTTAATGACTAACCAGAATTTCATCCATCCCCAGGTTGGAGGAGGAGAGGACTTTTATGAGGCTGTAAGTTTCAAGCAGGTGATTTCTCCAATATACCTAAAAGTCTATTTTTTATTTTCCCTACCACATAAAAGCATTCTTCTACTAAAGTTTTTTCCCTTTTAAATCAATTATTAATGAAATTAATGATTGATTAATAGTATAAATGAGACAAGAGAGAGGCATTTTGCATTTACTATATAGCTTATATTGTCTGTTTGGAGTATTGTTTTTAGATGATTTCAAGAAAAATACTGGATTTTTACTTGTTGAATTCCCTACATCTACTTTCCCCAAACAGAATGTGCACATTGTGTTCATAACAAAGCAAATTTATTTTATTTTAATTTTTTTGAGACAGAGTTTTGCTCTATCGCCCGGCTGGAATGCAATGGTGTGATCTCGGCTTACTGCAAACTCTGCCTCAAGGTTGAAGCAATTCGCCTGCCTCAGCCTCCCAAGTAGCTGGGATTACAGGCGTGCACTACCATGGCCGGCGAATTTTTGTATTTTTAGTAGAGATGGGATTTCACCGTGTTGGCCAGGCTGGTCTTGAACTCCTGACTTCAGGTGATCTATCTGCCTCGGGCTCCCAAAGTGCTGGGATTACAGGCGTGAGCCACCAAACCTGGCCAAAGTAAATTTATTGATAGCTGTCCACAGAACATTTTATTATTGTCTTAGATTATATTGTGTGGCTTTTATTGATATTTTATTTATTTATTTATTTATTTATTTATTTATTTATTTTTGAGACAGAGTCTCGCTCTGTCACCAGGCTGGAGTGCAGTGTTACATCTCAGCTTACTGCAACCTCTGCCTCTTGGGTTCAAGCAATTCTCCTGCCTCAGCATCACTAGTAGCTGGGACTACAGGTGCATGCAACAATGCCGAGCTAATTTTTGTATTTTTAGTAGAGACACGGGGTTTTACCATATTGGTCATTATGGCCTTAATCTCTTGACCTCATGATCTGCCCACCTTGGCCTCCCAAAGTGCTGGGATTATAGGCGTAAGCCACCGTGCCCGGCCAGATGTTTTATTTTTCAAAAAGCTGTTCCTTTATGCAGCCAATAGTTACTGAGATCCAACTATGTGTCAGTTACTGCTTTAGGTACTCAGGATTAACAGTGAAAAAAAAAAATAGACAAAAATCTCTTCTTTCATGGATCCTACATCCTATTGAGAGGCAGTGGATAATAAGCAGTAGTAATAAGTATAATATGTACTGTGCTAGAATGGTGGTAAGTACAGAGAGAAAAATAAAGTTGGGAATGGGGATAGGAAGTGTCAAGGAATTATAATTTTAACTAAGGTGATTAAAGAAGGTCTCATTGACATTTGACTACAGATCTGACAAAAAGTGTAGGAGTAGGGCATGTGGATATCTGGGAGTGAGGGGTCCCACCCAGGGGAAACAGTTAGTATAAAGTGAGATTATGTTTGGAGTCTTTAAAGAACAACATAGATGCCAGTAAGGCTGGAGTAGAATGAACAAGGGTGGGGGTAGTAGGAAGTGGCGTCATTGAGCTCTTGGGTGACCAGATCATGAAGGTCATAGGTCATCAAAGGGCTTTGTCTTTTACTCTGTGAGATACGAAGCCACTGGCATTCATATTGAGAGAAGCAGTGGAAGAATGGGAGTTCAGAAACCAATTTGCAATTGCAATAATCTATACACAACCAACTTGGGCCAGAATGCTAATTGTGGACCAGTTGAGAAGTAACCAGATTCTAGATATATTTGAAAATAGAGCCATCAGAATTTTCTTAATGGATTGGATATGGAAAGTGAGAAAGAGAAGAGTCAAAAATGTTGACTAAAAGAGCTAGAAGGATGGAGTTACTATTTTTTAAAGTGGGGAAGACTGTAACAGAAACTAGTTTGAAAGTGTGATTGACCAGCAGCTCAATTTTTGGACACGTTAAGTTTGAGGGTATTGTTAGACATACAAGTAGAAATTTGTCAGATATATGAATTTGGAGATAAAGGGAGAGGTACGGACTGGAGATACAAATTGCAAGCCTTATCAAATAGATGGTATTTAAAGCCCTGAGATTTAGCGACATTCCTAGGAGAATGTATGACAGAAGAAATGCAAAGACTAAGCCCTGGGACAACATTTAGACGTTAGAAAGATGAGGAAGCACTAGCAAAGGAAGAACTAAAGAGGAAAGATGAAAATTTTGTTTCCAAATAAGCAAGTTGAGACAAATGTGTATGGGGAGGAAGAAAGGAGTGCTTAAGCACAGAATTTACTTCTTACTGACAAGTGTTCTCAGACTATTGCATTCAGGAGTTTACAGGTTTCCAGGGATACTAAAATTGACACAGATTTTGTTTCATCAAATTTTTTTCCACTGAAATGAGATGTTTTCTTAAGGCACATGAGCATCATGTCTAAAGTACCCACTTAAAGGTTTAGAAAACCTAGGAAAAAACTATTTTCCCCTAGTAACAATATCCAGATTTTAATTTAGTCATCAAAAGATTCTCTAAATTTAAACTATTCAGGGAAGAAAATTTATCCCTGCTAGTTCATATTGCTTACTGCTTGGCCGGTGAATAGCACAAGGCAAATTGGGAACTCTCTCCAGTGTTTTTGTTGTATTCCTTTGACATTCCAGTAAAGTTCATGTTTTCATGCCCAAAAGGGTAAACTACAGTATGAGCCTAAAATGAGCAAGAACACTTGTTTGCATGTAACCTCATAAACATGATCATAAAGCTGGTTTAATTAGAAAATGCCAAATACTCATAAGTCCAAGGCTTTCTTAGTCCTCAAACAGAAAGTGATGAACTGGTAAATTCAAAACTAAACATCTAGTATCTCAAGGCTGCAGAAATCTCATGCTTCTATTTTAGTATTTTATGATAAAATGTTAAAGTTATCCCATGGTCTTACTTACAGAATGTCTGGGTTTTTATAAAAACTGTGCCTGTGATAGTAAATTTGTTTTATTATCCTAGAGTCCTCAAAAACCCATAAACATTTGGTAAATATATTTAAAATTATAATTTAACATAATATGCCTCTGATATATTCTGGCAAGCCTTGAGACTATATCAAAAGCCTTTTAGAGTCAAAGCTAACTATCTAAAATTTTTTTGTTTATACATATACATGAAGACCAAGAAAGGAAATTAAGTTGGAAAACTGAGGAAAAGCCAACCTTTTACTGTATACCGTCTTTTCCTAAGTTTATTGACCTCTAAGCAACTAAAAACTTGAGGAAGCTTTGAGAGAAATTAATATTAAACTGGAATATGTTCTCTAGGGTATTTATAAAAATATTATAAAGGATAAAGCTTTTGATCAAAATTAATAAAAGATATTAATTAATCAAACATTAGCTTTTTTTCTTTATTTGAGAAAGGGTCTCATTCTGTTTTCCAGGCTAGATTACAGTGGCGTGGTGTAATCATGACTCACTGCAGCCTCAACTTCCCAGGCTCAACTGATTCTCCCACCTCCGCCTGCCAAGCGGCTGGTATTATAGGCACTTACCACCATGCCTGGCTTTTTTCGTTTTTTAATTTATTGTAGAGACAGGGTCTCACTATGTTGCTTAGGCTAGGAAACCTTGGTTTTAATCCTGGCCCTTTCTATTAAATTAAATTAGTGTCAGTTCTAATATCTCAAGGCTGCAGAAATCTCATGCTTCTATTTTAGTATTTTATGATAAAATGTTAAATTAGTGTCAGTTCTAATATCTCAAGGCTGCAGAAATCTCATGCTTCTATTTTAGTATTTCTCTATTTGTAAACTAGTGAGGACTCCTTTTTTATTCCCAAGATATTGTTAGAAATATCCAGATAATTTATGAAATAGTTTCCAGATGCTAGAATCTTCTATAAAACTACTGGATGGCAATAGCAATGGTAGATGGGATATGTGAGTAATGAAGATTTAATATAAGAGATGTATCATTCCCTTTTTAAAATAGAGTAAAAATGCTGATAAATAATGCCTGTATATGGCAGTAGTCAATATTTAGATTGGCTATTAATGTATGTATTTACTTAACCAACAGAAGGAGACCTTGAACTTTATGATGATACATTAATACATGTAAGTGATCAAAATCTTTATAAAAAATAATATCCTAGTATTATTATAATACTAGGATAATAATACTAGGATAAGGCAGCCATTGGTTTTCTTTGAAATTTCCTTAAAATGTCATGTCTTGTTCCTGTCCTACAAAATAAGATTATTTGACTACTGTCTATAAGAATGCTCACATTAAAACAGCTGCATAATATCTTGGTTTTATATTTGTATTCTGCATTAATAATTGTGATATGCAAGTAATTTGAGGAGAGCTCAAATGAGCTCAAGAATTATCAAAATCATTTTGAATAGTTAAGGTAGAAAACCCTGGAAAAATGTTCCTGAAGGTTTTGGTTGAATAGTTTGGGGTTTTCTTAAAAACCATGAGTAAATATATATTTGTTCTTTAAAATAAGATTCAGGAATATGTATGTGGTAATACTGATGATAATATTGTGGAAGAATTGGCTTAATTATGGGATAAAATAGCCAGCTACAGTCAGTTCTGTTATAATGTGACATACAGAGTCCTAAAAATCACTATCCTATGTAAATGGAGACAAAGTGGTTAGGGGCACTACTCTCAAAAACATGCTCGGTGACACACAAAAGGATGGTAAAACTAGGTTTCAACTACAGTAATGAATATAGCACTTTACCTTGAAAAAATCTTAAAGTTTTCTTGTGGTGGTGGGCAACAGACTAGTTTGTAAGTTTATTGTGAATTGATAGAAGGAGGGTTATTTAAAATCAGATAGAATGTTGTTACAACAGACATGTTTGAGTGTGGCTGATAACACTCATGCAGTGAACTTAGGCAGCTGGTAGATGTTTGAGGTGTATATGAATATGAGCATTTTGTATATTAGATTAAATTAGCATCAGTTCTAACTTTATGAGTTAGATGAACATGGCTTATTGAATAGAGTTTTCTTTGTTCATTTAGTGTTTATTACAGATGAAATTGTGCATAAGCAATCACAAATTTTGTGATATGTGCAAATTGTTCCCTAAAATAAATCAATTGTGGTGGAACATTAAAGTTTTCAAAGCAAACATTGTAACAGAACTGACCTTTCTGCCAATCCGATGTAGTCAAATTTGCCCATTAGAAAGAAGCTTGCATTATTAGCCAATTAAATGCAAAAACTTCATTTACATTTGAACACTTTCCTAATATTCTTTTGGAAGTTGTTATTTGGGTCTCAAAACTGATATGAATAAAATAAAAACAAGTACTTAAGTTCTCCAGCTAACCTACTAAAATAAATTTTTATGTTACTCTTATGAGCTAGATTTTGATTAGCAGTAACATTTTTTTCGTTTGGGAGATTAGTTATCAATTCCAAGTTGAAGTGCTAGACCACAATTCCTGCTGTAATTTGAAGTTGGGATTACTAATTTGATCTTTTCTCTTCCATATTCTAGCACAGTGGAGATTTGTTTACTTCTGTGAAGGTGGTTCCTAGGCAGTGCTGCCTCTTAGGTTTGTGCAAATTGTCTGTACCCAATTAATTCCTAGGTTTACCTGACTTGTTATGGTTGATCTGTAGTTATTTCATAAAATTTCCAGTAGATGGCAGTAAATTTCTTCAATAAGGGATTCCCTTTCTAATTTGTGCAAGTCATTTGTATAGGCAATTGTCACAGTTGCTGTTCCCAGTTTATACAGTCAGGTTCTGTGGAAATTGGTGCCCGAGAAGCCCAGAGTAGAGTATTCTAAAATGTAATATCCACGCTATAGGTTGATGTTAATCAGCCGTAAGGCCATGTTAGTCTTAGCACACCACTGTGGTGGTTGGACAATCGGATGGGAAGTAGGAATGATTTTTAGATTCAACCAGGACATCTGGAGAGATAAATGGCAGATTGAACACAAGCATCTAATTATACTCCTCCAGAAACTGTACTAAACTAGTAAAGGTATTTTATTTTAAAGACATGATCCTTCAAGGAGAATGAGAAAGAAGAAAACACTCATACACACACACAAACACAAATTGAAAGCTGAAAAGCAAATAGAGTGTGGCAAATGACATAGCTCACTTAAGAAAGCCAAATCTTAATCTGGCTATGAAGAAAGCTAAAAATGAAACCGATCTTTACCACAGAATCTTCAGCTCAGGAATTGAGCCAGACACATGTGGTAGTAGATCCCCAGGCCTCCTCTTCTTCCCCATTCCACTGAACAACTTTTTTTCCTACCTATACCTCCACCTTGGTATAAGACTCCAAGTGTACTCTTTGCAGGAAAAAAAAAGCCCAAGAATCTTTCAACTGGGAGATACTAGGCAAAATTGAGAACAGGGCATTTTACCGCATATGAGGGAATTAAGTGAATATGTGCACATAGAATGATGAGACTCCTCCACCTTTCTCCTCTCACTTGCCTTTACTTTACAGTCAAGGGATTAGAAGAATACCCTTTGGGTATTTAGCCCAAGAAGAAAGATCTAAGGATACCAACTTTCCCAAGAAAAACCTGAAAGAGAGAGACTAAAACACACACACACACACACATACACACACACACACACACACACACACACACACACACACGAGAAAGAAAAAGGAAAAAAAATAACTTGGAGTTATAGAGACTAGGCAGGGAACAGAAAACTTGTTAAAAATGATTAGTATCCTCAGAAAGATAGGATATTACATACATGAAACAAGAACAGAATGTTTTACAGAGTTGAGCTTTTATCAAAAAATTGCAATATAAAACTCAATAGAAGTGTTGGAAAATGGAAATGAGAAAATATCTCAGAAAGTAGAGAGAGAAAAAAAGATAAAATAAGGAGAGGACCAGTCTAGGAAGTTGAATATCAAAACAGTAATTCCAAAAAAAGTAAAAGAAAGGGAGCAAAACCCTGGCAAAATAATTTAAGGAAATTTCCCACCACTGAAACATATGTGATTCCAGATTGAAAGGCTTACTGAGTTCCCATGACAAGGCACATTTCGTGAAATTTTATTTTATTTTATTTTGAGACAGTCTCAGTCTGTCACCAGGCTAGAGTGCAATGGCACGATCTCAGCTCACTGCAACCTCCGCCTCCCAGATTCAAGCGATTCTCCTGCTCAGCCGCCCAAATAGCTGGGACTACAGGCTTGCACCACCATGCCCAGCCAATTTTTGTATTTTAGTAGAGATGGGTTTCACCATGTTGGCTAGAAGGGCCTTGATTTCTTAACCTTGTGATCTGCCCGCCTCGGCCTCCCAAAGTGCTGGGATTACAAGCATGAGCCAACATGCTCGTCCAGCCCGTGAAATTTCAAATTGTCTCTGGTGACAGAGAGACAATCATATAAACCTGCAAAAAAAAAAAAAAAAGTAGGGGGGAATTGAATTGTATACAAAATATCAGAAAGGCTTTGGACTTCCTATAAGCAATATCAGAAGCTAGAGAATGATGGGGAATGCCCTCAAAATTCTGAAGGAATTTTTTTTCAGCCCAAAGTTGTATATTTAGCTTTAAACCATTAGTCAAGTATGAGGATAGCATAAAGACATTTTCAGACATTCAAGACTTAAAAAAGATCACCTCCTACACATCATTTCTCTTGAAGCTAATGAAGGATGTTTTACTAAAATGAGGACAGGAGTTCCAGCACAGGAGAGAAAAAAAGGGAACTTTTAGTAGAATGCTATAGAGAGAACCAAGTTTAATGGCTGTGTACAAGATGTAGAATAAAGACAGCCAGTTCAGACTGCAGCAGCTGATAAGGCTGTAGGGAGACTTTACAAGAACACAAAATTGATAAACTAAGTCAATCAATTGAAAGAATGGGAAGTGCATTTGTGGTTGAATTAACAATAAGCACATAGGTATCTAAGCAAATGAATAATACAAGAGAACACTATAAGAGAAACAAGAAAGTAGTTCAGGACATAGAGAACACTTCTATAGCACTTTTTAACATATTGGGCTCTTTACATATATGAACTTTTTAATCCGTGGAAACCCAAGAGGTAGATAATGTTACAGTGAGTATTTTGTGGATAAGGAAACTGAGGCATAGAGAGGTGAAGTAACTTGCCTAAATAGCTAGATAGCCAGTAAGTGGCAAAGATAGGATATAAACCCTGAAAGTATGCCTTCAAGTCCATGCTCCTCACCACTATGCTGCAGTCTACATAGGTATGACTCTGTGACTGGAGTCTAAATAGCATATATAGTCATACTATTGTTTGCCCTTATGAAAATTACTATGTAACTTTATAGGGAGGGTGAGGGAGTAGGAGTATGTATGCACCTACTGGGTAGTGATGGAGGAGGAAGGATTCAGATTCTCCTATTTCATAGTAGAAAGTCAATAGATAATGTCTAAAATAGAAAAATTTTTAAATATCAGTAAAGCCATATTCTTCAATATTTGATTAACTACCAAAACAATTGGCTAAGAGAGATTAAAGTGGTTGCTTCTGCAGAAGGAAATATGTTAAAAGAGGAGGGCTGGGGATTGCTGTTTGTTTTAACAAGCTGTAGAACCAGTTGACTCTAAACTGTGTGCATATGTATATAGTTTCTTTTTTAAGACAGGGTGTCATTCTGTCACCCAGGCTGGAGTGCAGTGGCATGATCACAGCTCACTGCAGCCTCAAACTCCTGGCCTCAAGCAATCCTCCCATCTTACCCTCCCAGGCAGCCTTAATGCAGGTGCATACCACCACACCCAACCAATTAAGGGTGTTAAATCCCTAGATTTTAGGGAATTAAATGGAAGGGTATGTTACACTGATGACAGCAGGTGGGTTTCACACTACTAAAATATACCGTTTTCAAAATTAGCAAAGTCTCTTCTCATTCTATAGACACTTGTAGTAAGACATTAAGTTAGCTATTAAAACAGCTTAGTTTTTCCTTATCTAAAGTAAGGAAGATAAATTGAATCTGACAAAACAAGACTAAAAACTTCTTGACATTTTTAAGTTAAATTATTATAATCTAATAGACAATCGAAATAGCCTCTATTAGAAGCTTCAGGAATGTTTTCAAAAAAAAAAGGTATTTCCTTGTCTTTGCCTCTTTGTTAAATAAAAATTCCGCTGAAGTAACACTAAGGAACAAGATTTCTGTAATCATAAATGCTGTGGCTGTGATTTAATGTATCATTTTGATTGTTTGTATTTCTGCCAATGAATTCAAAACCCATAGACCATGATAGTAAAATACGTAAGATTTCCACATAGGTCTCTCATAGACTCACAGCAGTCTTTGCTCACATGAGAAGATCCAAAAATGCAATTTTTATACCTAGGGTAGGAATATTTTTATTGTGTTTCTTGCAATGTCATAAAATTAGAATTCAGAAAAAAGTGAGAAAAATTCTCTGTAAGTCATTTTATTTCACAATTTTCCAAGTAGTATTAGTGGTGAGCCTATCAAATATTAGGCTAACAAAATAATTCTCTTTCAGCTCTTAAAGTACTTTAGGTTACAGATTTGCCAGTGATCTGCATGAGAATAAAATAAATAAAATCTGAACTGCAGGGTTATTGGACAAGTTTTATATTTCAAACTGTTATTTTATGAATTCAGACTACTTTCTAATGTTCTATTATTTGGCCTTAAGATTTTCTTTATCTCTTCTTTCCCCCAAATGTTGGGGAAATTATTCTTCATTATGTTCACAATATTGTTTTTTTTAACTGAGGTTCCATATTTTTAGTGTTTCTCTGTAAAGTAAAGCGAGTTTCTGTGCTTGTTCAGTACTAGTTGTAACATTCTATTTTATTTGAAGTGATAGGCATCATAGATACTTTTATAACTAAAAACAGCTTCCTCTCACTTTATTATTATGACTATCCATAAAATTTACTCAATTTAGAAACTAAGTTAAAACCAAAACAGCACACTTGAGTTATTCCCAGTTATGCTCTCATTCACTATTTGGTTAACATCCTTCCCCAGTAACAAGCACATTCTAAGTTTTCAGTATATCAGCTGGTGTTTAGCACTGACCAAAAGTTTTGACACTTTAGTGGCTATCTCCATTCTTTACCAACCTTTTCTAAAAAGTAGTTTATATGTGCTCAATAATTTTTTATTTCATTTTTTTTTTTTTTTTTTTGAGACAGCCTCTTCTCTGTCACACAGGCTAGAGTGCAGTGGCTCCATCTCGGCTCACTGCAATCTCTACCTCCTGGGTTCAGGCAATTCTTCTGTCTCAGCCTCCCAAGTAAATGGCATTACAGACATGTACCACCACACCTGGCTAATTTTTGTATTTTTAGTAGAGACAGGATTTCACCATGTTGACCAAGCTGGTCTCGAACTCCTGACCTCAGGTGATCCATCTGCCTCAGCCTCCCAAAGTGCTGGAATAACAGGTGTGAACCACTATACCTGGCCTCAATAATTTTTTAAATTACCCTGAAATCTGGTTTTATCTGCCACTGAAATTACCCCCAGGTACCAGAGATTTGATAAGTTTCAGAACTTTCATTTCTTTTTTCTTTTTTTTAGATGGGGTCTTGCTTTGTGGCTAGGCTAGAGTACAGTGGCACATGACATGATCATAGCTTACTGCAGCCTTGACCCCCGGGGCTCAAGTGATCCTCCCCCACCTCAGCGTCCCAAGTAGCTGGGACTACAGGCATGTGTCACCACAGCCAGATACTTTTTTTAATTAACTTTTTTGTGGAGATGGGGTCTCACTCTGTTGCCCAGGCTGGTCTCAAATGCCTTACCTTAAGTGATGTTCCCACCTCGGCCTCCCAGAGTGCTGAGAATACAGGTAAAAGCCATCGCATCTGGCCAAGTTTTGTAACTTTAGTCCTCGTCACCTTCTAACTCTCTTCATGGCTTTCAGTGATTGACTTCCCTTTAAAACTTCTCTTTTTTGACTTCTGTGACATTTTTTCCTCTATTGCTTATGTTCTGCCTTACTGTACTTTTTAAAGTATTTCCCACTTTTTAAATGGAGATGTCTAAAGGTCTTACCCTTACCCTTCTTTTTCTTTGTCCTTTCTCTGTAGTTGACTTCACTTTTATTCATGTTTTCAAATGTCATCCCTGTGCCACTACCTTTTAAATCTCTATTTTTGGCTTCCACTTCTCTTCTCAGTTCCAGACCATAATTCACAATCGGTCATCTGAACAGCTGTACTAGAATGTTCAAAACTGAAGCCATTATCTTTGATTAGTTTCCCTTCTTTGTTCCTTCCCTCCCCAGCAACATATTCTCATGTGATGGCTGCTTCTGTTAATATGACCACCATCCTTCTAGTCTTTCTAACTTTACATTGCTCCTTTGTTTCTACCTAAATATATTAATAGCTACTCATCTATCTCTTCCTGTTTCCATTTTTATCCATCTGTATTAACTCAATTCACTGCTTATTTGGCATTATCTTCGATCACTAATTGAATCATACTACTTTCCTTGTTTAAACACTTTTACTGGATCTCCATTGTCTATAAGATGAGGTTCAAATTTGCAGTGGCACTAAAGATCCTATATATTCAAACCCAGATTTAGCTCGTTAAGATTGTTTTTTTTTTTTTTTTTTTTTTTTTTTACCTACGACAGGTATGTATTCTAGGTTCTGGTCATGCAAGACTGCTTCAGATTCCCTAGGCATTCTTATAAACATGGGCTTTTGTTCACATAAGGCAAAAACCTGGAATATCTTTCTCTATACTTCCATCTTCATTTCCACCTTCCATATGTAGAAATCCCATTTATCCTAAGGGCC
This sequence comes from Sapajus apella, assembly GCF_009761245.1. Classification (NCBI taxonomy): domain Eukaryota; kingdom Metazoa; phylum Chordata; class Mammalia; order Primates; family Cebidae; genus Sapajus; species Sapajus apella. The sequence continues at coordinate 12,270,710 of NW_022436965.1, read as the reverse complement.
CAATTAGATATCACCTCTTGGCAATCTTTTTCTTTATTCACTAATCAGAATTCATTAGCATTTTTATCTGTGATAAACAGTACTTTTTGTACTTCTAATATTTGGATGGATGTCCTTATGTTTTCAGTTAGTTGCTGGTATGTGTCATCTTTACTAGATTGGAACCTTTTAGATGGTAGGATTGTTTCTTACCTTGTTATCACCATAGCAGGTTGTTTTGTGCATAATTGCAGGCTGTGTGAGTGACTGGTAGTTGAGCAAATGACTGATACTAGACATCTAAAATGCATTAGAGAAACGCTTTCTTGACTCTTTCAGGTGAAGCATGTCGAAATGAAAAATAATCTTAGATGTGGGTAGTATTTTTTTATCCTGAAAGGAAAACCATACCCACTTCAGAGAAAATCACTTAGTAATGAAATTAGAGAATTACTAAATATCATTGCATAGCCACAGGGCTATAAGCAGTATAGTCACAACTGTTGGTTTTGATAAATACAAAGTTGGTAAATGCCATTGTCCAAGTTAACAAGTCACAGTATCAAGTGTGCATGGTTGTGAATGTCAGATCTGAACTCTGTGCTGTTGGTTGATATCGTAACCATAGTTGTGTTAGTAAGGTATTTGTGTTTAAGATTTTATTACTAGTAAATCACTTTTGTTAAATATTTTCTTATATCTATAGAGAATGGAAAGAGAAATTATCTTAGTGAAAGGAAATGACCATTTTGTTCTTTTTGCTGCATTTCACAAAATGAATATTAGGTTATTTATAGCAAAAGCATGCATTAAGTTATTAAGAGATTAATTAGTATATAAAAACCACACAAGAAGATTTAGCAGTTATTTCACAGAAAGAGGGTTTACTATTTCAGGAAAGAAAATGGGTACCCATAACTAGAACACATTCTGTCTGGAAGGATACCTTTACCAGTGACAGTGCTGGGTAGTGGAAATGGCACCAGCTTTGAAGTTGTCTTAACCTGGATTCAAATTCCATATCCTGTCATCATGAACCTTGAACCTCAGCTTCTTTGTCAGGTGAGATTTTTATTGTGATTCAAAAGAAGAATAGAGGTACAATAACATAAACTTTTATTTGAGGCAGAGTTCAGTTTGCTCTGACTCATAAAATCATGGAACCAATAAGATAATAGAGTAGGTATTATGCTTCTCATCTTGCTTGGACAGGTTTAAGTCAGCCTATTAAAGAAATTTGAAGCTGGGCATAGTAGCTCACTTCTGTAATCCCTGCTACTTGGGAGGCTCAGGTGGGAGGATTGCTTTGGTCCAGGAGTTCAAGGTTGCAGATCATACCACCGCACTCCAGCCCAGGTAACAGAGCAAGACCCAATCTCTAGAAAAAAAAAGAAGAAGAAATTTGAGGTGTGACATCTCCGAAAGCATTCTATCTCTGTATCTTGTGACTTTGTTGATTAGTTTTTCTCCATTTTCACTTGCCACTTCCTGTCTTCTTAAGTATAGTCATAATTCACCAGTCTGTTATGTAATGAAGGTAGAAGGATGGGGGTGGGCTTGTTTATAATGCATCTTAAAATATATTTTGGAGACTTGTCCTAGGCCCTTGACTACCCAGAACCTTTTCTGAAAGGAAAAATAAATAATTCAAATAAATTGATCAAAATTAGCTAAATATTTAGTTGCATATGTGCATGTGCTCTCTTTTTTGGTAGCCCAAGATTGGCTCTGCTGTTTATCAAAACCTTTTAAGTTTACATTTCAAGCGGAAGGATTTATAAATCAGATTGGTGGAAAATCTGGTTTAATTTTGTGTGGAAAACACTGTAGCTGCCTCGAGGGATGAAGTATTTGTTTTGTTATACCCCCCCTTGGCACCCACCTGCCAACTGGTCTCTATAGTAACAGTGCTTAACCAAGAATGCTCCCTAGTTTCTCATAAAGCTGTTGTGTTCATTTGATCATTCTGGTTATTTTTATTTATTTTTATTTTTTTTGGTGAGACAGACTCTCACTTTGTCACCAGGCTGCAGTGCAGTGGCGCCATCTCAGCTCACTGCAACCTCTGCCTCGCAGGTTCAAGCAATTCTCCTGCCTCAGCCTCCCGAGTAGCTGGGACTACAGGCACGTGCCACCACACCCAGCTAATTTTTATGTTTTTTGTAAAGACGGGGTTTCACCATGTTGGCCAGGATAGTCTCAATCTCTTGACTTCGTGATCCACCTGCCTCGGCCTCCCAAAGTGCTGGGATTACAGGTGTGAGCCACCACACCTGGCCCGTGGTTACTTTTGTTTCTGTAAAATTTAAAGCCTATTTTCTTTCCTGTTGTTTTCAGATATTTGCATGTTAATAGTTTTCATCATTTCAATTGATTTTTTATATAGCATAACAGTAAACCTCCATTCATTTCACTTTTAAAAAATTCTCCTTACAACATTCCTATTTTGTCTGTGTTTAACATGTTCTAACTCTGAAGAGTAGGGAATAACATAGGAAAAATTCAAGGTAGAAAAAAGTACGTAGAACATAAATTCATAGGATGAGAAGGAAGTAAAAGTGGCTGAATTAAAAAGAGAATTGATAATAGAAGAAAGATAATTATCAGTTAATTTTTTTCCAGTTAAAGGCCTTTAGGTTTCTTTCTCACTTTAATCAGATTAGTGCCACCAAAGAGTCAAAAAGGTATTTAAACAAATATTTTATAATTAATTTTTGAAGGTAGGAATTATAAAAGAAGTATTCATTCAGATATATGTATTAGGAACCAGATGAGCTAGGGATAGAGCTAATGAGATAATACATTAGATGTGCCTTAAGTGGAGAAAAAAATACATTTAAAAGCAGAATATCATTAGCAGTGCATGTAACAGTTGGCTAGAAATAGCCTTGGAGTAGCCACTAAAAGCTAGAAAGTTTCACAGTGGTAGATAGGCTCCCTGAAAGAAACTGTATGCCAAATAGGAGAATGGAGAAAATTTGGCCTCTTTTAATAGGTTTTGACATAAGTGATATAGTTTAGAAAAGAGATACAATAAAATACAGTAAAAGATGAGCTTTTATAACTGTGTTACTCAAGTTAATAAGTTAGAATTAGCTGGGTACCATGGCTCATGACTGTAATCCCAGCACTTTAGGAGGCCAAGGCAGGATTGCTTGAGGTCAGGCGTTCAAGATCAGCCTGTGCAACGTAATGAGACCCACTCTCTACAAAAAATAAAAAAACTAGCCAGGCATGGTGGTGTGTGCCTGCAGTCCCAGCTACTTGGGAGGCAGAGGCAGGAGGATCACTTGAGCCCAGGAGTTTGATTCAACATATAGCTATGATTATATAGTCGACACTAGCTGTGATTGTGCTGCTGCACTCCAACATGGGTGACAGAGTGAGCAAGATCCTGCCTTTAAAAATAAATGAATTAATAAATAATAATTTTTAACTTTCCCAAGAAAAATTAATTTTGCAGAATCTCATGTACTCACGTAAAAGGCTGGCTTACATGTTTTTCACATTCAAAAGAATGAATCACAGATCAAGCAAAGGTATGTGGTATCAGTTCCCATTAGGGAATAAAAGAATAAGTTCAAAATTTAATTAGCAGAAATCTACTTCCCTTCTAATTATTGCTAATAAGAGTAATAAGTGGATTTTCAAAAGAAATGTTATTAGACTCTGAGATATCATCTTTTAGTATATATTTATCTTTCAGAATTTATTGTATACTATTTCCATGTTATTGATAATGCTCTGCCATTTCAGAATTGGTTACTGTACTAAAAGTTTATGTCTCAGAAAAAAATATCTAATTAATTTTATTTTTCTTTCTACAACCCCTTGTTTCTCCTATTTTACCGATGTTATTTTCTCTTAAAGACTTTCGATCACGTTTTAGGTGATGATTCGTTCTTTCAGGAGACACTCAAAAATAGCATTATTTCTATGGTTTAAACCATGCTGCCATATAAATATTGAAAGGCTCTTACTAAAGGACAAGTTTCATGTACTAATATTGTCCAGGTAAATAGAACAATCTCATTTTAACTTAGCATTTCTTTTCTATTTTGAATAAAATTAAAAATTACCAAACTCTTTAAAAAATTTCAGTATGTGTATATATCCAAATTTAGTTGCTGCTTTGGAGGTCCTCTTAAGTAGCTTTTTAAAACTATAGTATTTCCTAGTATTCATTTAGATTATAAGTAACATTCTTCAAGCTAGAAAATATTTTTAAGTTAGAATCTTAGATATTGGAAAATTATTAACTTACCAGGGAAAATATAATAAAAAGCTGTTTATTTTATTTTTATTTTTTTATTTATATTTTGAGAAAGGGTCTTACTCTGTCACCTAGGCTGGAGTGCAGTGGCATGACCTTGACTCACTGCAGCCTCAACCTCTTAAGCTCAAGTGAACCTCCCACTTCAGCCTCCTGAGTAGCTGGGACTGTAGGCACACACCACCATACCTAGATAATTTTTTGTATTTTTTTTTGTAGCTACAGCACTTCACCACATTGGCCAGGCTGTTCTCAAATTCCTGGCTCAAGCGATCCACCCACATTGGCCTTCCAGAGTTCTAGGATTACAGACATGAGCCACCGTGCCTGTCCACAGTTCTTTGTTGAATCAGAAACCACAACTGGCAGAAAGACAACCTTGTTGATTCTTGTTCCTAGAAAAACAGTATAGAAATGGCAAGTCCTAAGAGTGACCCTATTTAGAGAAAAGGTCTTTGTAGATATAATTAAATTTAAAATCTCTAGATAAGAACGTTCTGGATATCTAGGTGGGCCCTAATCCAATAACAAATGTCCTCGTAAGAGACAGAAGAGGGGAAGACATAGACATGGAGGAGAAGGCCTTGTGACGATGGAGCCAATGATTGGAATAAGGCAGACACAAGCCAGGGAATGCCTGGAGTCACTAGAAACTGGAAGAGGCAAGCAAGTCTTTTCTCCTGCAGACTTCCAAGGAAGGGTGGCTTTGCCTATTAGAAGTCCTTGATTTTGGACTTCTGACTTCCAGAAAATTATGAGAGAATAAATTTCCATTGTTTTAAGTGACTCTGTTGGTGGTAGTTTTTTTATGGCAGCACTAGGGAACTGATACATCTGTTTATTTTTTCTGCTATACAAACTATCATACATCTCCTATCACATTTTTAGTACATAGTACCATGAATCAGCTACTTTTGTGAGTCTCTTATTCCTATTTCTTTTTTTTAAAAAAACTTATTTTTAATTTGTATGAGTATGTAGTAGGTATATATATTTATGGGGCACATGAGATATTTTGATACAGACATATAATGTATAATAGTCACATCAGGATAAGTGGTATCTGTCACCTCAAGCATTCATTATTTCTTTTTTTTTTTTTTTTTTTTGAGACGGAGTTTCGCTCTTGTTACCCAGGCTGGAGTGCAATGGCGCGATCTCGGCTCACCGCAACCTCCGCCTCCTGGGTTCAGGCAATTCTCCTGCCTCAGCCTCCTGAGTAGCTGGGACTACAGGCACGCGCCACCATGCCCAGCTAATTTTTTGTAGTTTTAGTAGAGACGGGGTTTCACCATATTGACCAGGATGGTCTCGATCTCTTGACCTTGTGATCCACCCGCCTCGGCCTCCCAAAGTGCTGGGATTACAGGCTTGAGCCACCGCGCCCGGCACATTCATTATTTCTTTGTGTTACGAACATTCCAATTTTACTCCTTCAGTTATTCTAAAATGTACAACAAATTATTGCTGACTGTAGTTACTTTGTTGTGCTATCAAATGCTAGATCTTACTTGTTCTGCAATTCTTCTTATTTCTTAGTATCACCAATTGCCACCTCAAATTCACCTCTTTATGTTTTTAGAATAAAAATAAAGAATAGTTATGAATGTGAAGAAACAATAAGTGATGTAGCTAGGTAGACATAATTATGATAAAACAGTGACAATGCTAAATTCTGGATGTATATCATCTCATTTATTCCTGGCAGTAGTCCAGTAAAACAAGTATTATTAGTACCCTTATTTTGTAGGCAAGAATAGTGATAGTGATGCCAAATAAGTGGCAGAACCAGAATTTAAACCCAGGTCTATATGACCTTCAATTCACCTTATCATGGTATTTCCCTACTGCTTTACCGATAGGGTATTTCTGGTTATGAGTGCCTTATAAATACTAACACAATTACCAATAGGGTATTTCTGGTTATGAGTGCCTTATAAATACTAACAGGCAGCTGTGAGACCTTGTCTCATTTCTCTTCCTCTCCCCAACGATATTTTTTCCCTGATTCAGAGCCCTGCAGAGTAAGTAACTTAGTAAATTGCCTAACCTAGGGAGTATAGTCTTTCATTCCTCAAATACATTTTTTAAAATTCCTATTACATACCACACACTGTCCTGGCCTGTTGAACAAAGCATTCAAAAATAGCCAACAGTACAGACAAAAGCCCCTGCCTTCAAGGAACTTACATTCTGGTGGGACTAGACTGGCAAAGCAAACACCTTTACAATATACCCCATGGTGACAAATGCAGTGGAGAAAAAATGAGGTAAGGTAAAGGATGTAGGGAGTGCTATGGGTGGAGAAGGGAGAAAAGGAATGTTATTTTTATATGAGATCATCAGAAATAGCCTCACTGATTAAGGAACATTTGGTGAAGATCTGAAAGAAAATGTCCTGATCTGAAAGAAAAAAAGAACTCAACTGACATTTGAGTTCATTGAATTTTCAGTTTAATAGGCCTGTGAAGCACTCAGTATGGTTAATAAATATAGACCCACTTGAAGACACATCTTCAGGAAATTTCAGAACATCTGCAATGAGAGAGACCCTTCTGAAAATTTTTCAGGGATTTCAAGCAGAAACAAAAAATACTCTATAAAGGATTTGAGTAAGAGCAGCCTCTGACTTCTTGATAGTGATAACAGAGCCTGAGACCTTGGAGCAGTACCCTTAAAATTCCAAGTGAACACGATATCTAAACTGAGATTATATTCCAAGCTAATGTATCTGTCAAGTGTACTCTTAGTAAAGGACAAGACTAAAGTCCCAGCTACTCAGGAGGATTGCTTAAGCCCGCACCACTGTGCTCCAGCATAGGTGACAGAGAGAGACCCTGTCTCTTAAAAAGGGAACAAGAAGAGAAAGACAAAAGTTATCCCCAGAATCTTGGTAAAAGGAAGCCTCTAGATGGTGCTATGTAGCTGACTGAGTGAACATCCAGTCCAAACTGGGGTAAAAGGATGCAAGGCTGTGGTATATATTAGTACTATACATTAATATTTATATTCTGTAAACTTCAGTTAATTATATTATTGACTAAATTGCTTTAATCAGAGTCATTAGTGAGGGTAGGGGAAGGATAAATATTATTGAATGCTCAAGTTAAGGCACTAGTTTGTTACAGTTCCACTGTGTTACAGCAGTGTTATCAGTGACTAGTAAGCCCAAATCTTTTCTCAAAGTTGTTTGATTGGATAAATTCAGAAGATTAGGCTAATGCTAGACCATAATATGAGTAACATAAGTAATGTATTATTTTGTCTTAATGTTTCTGCTTGCAATATATGTCTAAGGTTCTGCAAGCTACTGTCCTGCATACCTGAGAAATTATTTCACAAATGTATTCTATTTACATCTCTCCTTGGGTGATTTATGATGTCTGCATTTTTTTTAACCAAGGAATCTATTATTACAACATAGAGTATGTAGCATCTTATTTCTAATAAATATTCTTTGTGGATTGAACAAGCTTGAACTATACTCTTGGTAAAATGGAGTTCTTTTTGACAAAGTTGTAGACTTTTTCGTATAATTGGAGTTGCAGTGGGCTGTACTCTGGGCCATGAAATAACGTTAAAAGTGTTCCCTGGTAAAAGAATTAAACATTTCTGTAAATAGAAAGAAAAGAAAAAGATTTCAGAGAATCTGATCAATAATAGCTTCTGGGTCCTAGTGAATGGAGAAATCTGTAAAGAGGTAAGGAGGGAAAGAATACCATGTCAAATGAGGGGTGAAAAAAATTTCTCTCATTTTCCTTTTATTCACCTTTCATCTTCATTTATAGAATTTCTATACAGTCAATATGTTTGGCATTTAATAACAGCACCCCTCTCCCAGAATACTGTTTTCATTTTATTTTACTTAACAAATATTTATGTAATGGTTTGTGCCAAGTACTGTTTGTGCCAAGTAGTGTTTGTTTGCCAGCACTTAATGAAACTGAGACAGTGCTTGTCCAAGACACCCTAAGTAGTAAATGACATAGCTGGTATTTGAACCTAGGAATTTGGCCCTAAAGTCAGTCCTCTTAACCACTGTGCTCTATCTGCTAATGTAGTACCTTAGAAGTGGTGAGCAAAAGAGGCAGAGTTCTGATTGATTGACTGATTGATTGATTGACCGATTGACTGATTGATTTGACACAGGGTTTTGCTCTGTCACCTAGGCCAGAATACAGTGCTACAAACTGCAGCCTCAACCTCCTGTGCTCAAGTAGTTCACCTGCCTCAGCCTCCCGAGTAGCTGGCAGCACAGGTGCACACCACCACACCTGGCTAAGAGGCAGAGTTTTATACTCCCATGTCCTATGACATTGTCAGTGGTTGAATTCCCTATTCCCTTATAAAAATAAATTTATTCATCGTGTTGTCTCTTTTACTTATTTAGTGGAGGAAAAAAATGTGTAGTCTTCCATTTAAAAATATTAAAAGAGACTATATGGGGTTTTTGTTGCTATCAGTAGTCATTGAACAAACTGTGATGAGTGAAATCCTATTTACTAGACATGTAACTTCATGTATCATTTAAAGAATTTCTATACAAAGAACATTTTTGGCATTTAATAGCAATCAATAAATATTGAGTTCAATTAAATGTCAAATAAGAGTGTACAATATACTTTCAGCATTTTTCAATTGATTATATTCTTATTAACTTCATGTTTATATGTATAGATATGACATAAAATTTAAAACATGCATCATAAAAATTTTAGTAAATTTTAAATGTTTTGTGGATGGTGATTTTAATTATGCAATACATGATGGTATGGGATAAATCATAGCCCATTAATAATTGAATGAATGAATGAATGAATGAATAAGTTTTTTAATTCAAGCCTAGATTTTCTCTACAGAAAACCTATATTCTTGACCGGGAATTGTGGCTTATGCCTATAATCCCAGCAGTTTGGGAGGCCAAGGTAGACGGATCACCTGAGGTCAGGAGTTCAAGACCAGCCTGGCCAACAAGGTGAAACCCCGTCTCTACTAAAAACACACACAAAATTAGCTGGGCATGGTGGCAGGCACCTGTAATCCCAGCTACTCAGGAGCTGGAGGCAGGATAATCGCTTGAGCCCAGGAGGTGGAGGTTGCAGTGAGCAGAGATTGTGCCTCTGAACTCCAGCCTGGGCAATAAGAGCAAGACTCTGTCTCAAAAAAAAAAAAAAAAAAAAAAAAACAACTATATTCTCAAAATCAGTGTTGTGGGCTGTCACATTACCAATCAGATGGAAACCACTTTATTTCCTTATATGAGGGAGAAAAAGGTACCTCCAATTCTTAAACAGATATCCCTGTGTAATTTCTCTCTGTGGCCTTGAGAAATGTCATAGTGGTTGTGTGAATTTGCCTTTAGTTACTAATGAATGTTTCCTTATCAGATTTATTAATCTCTTTTTATTCTCTCAATTTTTTTCATCCATAAAATATCACTCAAATATTAGACTTTACTGAGATGAAGCTATTTTTCACCTATTTTTGTTTTTTGTCAATATGACATTTTAACTCATTTATGCCTAATGTTATATTATTGGAATGGTAAGTTTGTGGGACTTATTTATATCCTATTGCTCAAGGTCATCTCCAAAGTCTGATTTTTCGCAAAAGAAATTGCAACTTCCAGCATAAATAGGTTAAGATCAGCATGTCAGATACATTATTTAGTTTTAAATGAGTTCAAAAACCCAAGTTTACTTTACCTGTGGGGCACACTTACCTGTTGATAGTAACTACTGTTGAAGATAGGTTACAAAATAGTATATAATCATAATTCTTGACTATATTCAAAACCAGATTATTTATCTTTTCTGAGAATTACTTTTCTACTCACTGAAACAAACTTCTCCTAGAGGATTTTTAAGTTTTTCATTAGTAGTAAATTTTTCTCTGTAGTTTCAGCAGTGATACATTTAGATAACATATTTTACTGCCAAGAGAAAATATGTTAACCCTTGTGATAGAGAAAAAAACTTAGCTTGTTTTTAAGCAACGGTAAATCCATCTTTGAATGTAGTATTTGTGCTGCTGAACTATATTATGTTTTCTTTGTGGGATCATTGTTTTGGAATTGATCATGAATTGATTAAAGACCTTGCATAATTCCATGCCTTTTATAACATTGCTTTTGCCTTTTCTGGGTATAATATCTAATTCATTTCTTATGGTGTTGAATTGTTTTAATAATAGTAATAATTTTTTACTGCATGTGCAGTAATTTAAAGGGAAGTTTTAACCTCTTGAAAGTTATTTTTCTTATTTAATGACATTTTCAAAAACTAAACATGATTATTTATGGGTTTTTCATGTCCACAATGTTTTACACTTGGTAAAAGATAATTCATTTATTGTAACTTTTTCTTTTTTTGAGACGGAGTTTTGCTCTTGTCACGCAGGCCAGAGCACAATAACACTATCTCGGCTCACTGCAACCTCCGCCTCCTGGCTTCAAGCCATTCTCCTGCCTCAGCCTCCCAAGTAGTAGCTCGGATTACAAGCATACACTGCCACTCCCAGATAATTTTTGTAGTTTTGGTGGAGTCAGAGTTTCACAGTGTTGGCCAGGCTGGCCTAAACTACTGACCTCAAGTGATGTGACTGCCTCTGTCTCCCAAAGTATTGGAATTACAGGCGTGAGCCACTGCACCCGGCTGCAACTTTTAAAAGATAAAAAAAAATACATGTCATCACATAGGAACTTTAAAAAATAATCCTTCTAAAAAATATAGGCAGGCCAGGCAAGGTGACTCACGCCTGTAATCCCAGCACTTTGGGAGGCCGAGGCAGGCGGATCACGAGGTCAAGAGATCGAGACCATCCTGAACAGCATGGTGAAACCTCATCTCTACTAATAATGCAAAAATTAGCTGGGCATGGCAGAGCATGCCTGTAGTCCCAGCTACTTGGGACGCTGAGGCAGGAGAATTGCTTGAACCTGTGAGGCAGAGGTTGCAGTAAGCCAAGATCACGCCCCTGCACTCCAGCCTGGCAACAGAGCAAGACTCTGTCTCAAAAAAAAAAAAGGCAATATATTTTAAAATATAATATTTGAAATAAAAATGTAATATAACCAGCATCATAAAATGAAACAAGATTGTCCTTTTGGAGCCTAGAAAATAATTAAGAGTCTTATTTTTGTCACTGTCACTATCCTAATGGTTCAGAAGCAATAAGTAGAAGTACCACAGATTATTATTATTTTATTTATTTATTTTGCTTAAGAACTTACATTTTCCTTTGCAGCATTTATTTTCTTTTTAAAAAATAATCACCATAAGTTTCAAACGTTTGGCTAAAGGATAATATTCTGCAGAAAATCAATACGGCATACCTACAAACCAAGCACTGTATATACACACACACACACACACATGTGTGTATATATATATATATTTGTAATGCTGGTTTTTCTACTTTATTTCTTTATATAAAAGATAGGGCCTGATTAAATTCATTGGCCTATTTAATATTAAATATGTTAAGAAATGGAGGAGGAAAATAAGTAGCCATTGAACTGAGAAAAAGGGGCCCCTCGTTTTCTCTTGAATTTGATTTATTCCAAACAACACAAAAGTTGGGGGTAGACTACTGATACTGTGAATATGTTTCTTCTCCTTTCCTTACTCAGTCTGTTCCCTTCTCCCTTAAAACACACACACACACACACACACACTCTCCCTCCCTCCCTCCCTCTCCACACACACACACACACACACACACACACACACACACACACACTCACACACTCTCTCTCTCTCTCTCTCTCTCTCTCTCCCTCCCTCCCTCCCTCCCTCTCCCCTGGCCCGTCCATGTCCTAGGACACAGATGTTTCGAAACTGCTCACACATCCCATAGAGTGATCATTTTCAAGTCGGAAGCTGTGTCTCAGATTCTGAGTGATACAGCTCTCTCCAGTTGCTGAAACAAAGGAAAAAGCACATAAGTGGAATGTTCTTTTGAAAATTCAGTGTATTTTTCCAAGAAATATATACATTGTTGCATCTGGATTAATACACACTGAAGAAAGGAGCAATAGCTTCTGATAAACCTAATTTGGAACAATATGCAAGCTCCTTTATAAAATTAATTATATTATAGAAAATTTGGAAAGTATAGAAAGCTATGAAGAGGAAAATAATCCCCAAAATGACAATTAAAGATAAATTTGGAGTAGTTTAGTGTACCTTAGTGGTTAAGGGAAAGCAATCCAGGAGCCAGCTAAAGCATGAATTCTGGCTCTACCACTTTGTGACTTTGGGCAAGTTACTCACTTAACCTGTGTCTCCATTTTCTCATCTGTAAAATAGGCAAAATAATATAATTTGCTTCTTAGGTTGTATATTTTAGAACTCTTGTTTCCGTAGGAAATATACTGTTAGAATTTTTCTTTTTCCTTTTCTTTTTTTAAATGCTTGTTGACAATCCTTTAGAGTTCTACTGGATTTTGGTGTGCTTGTTAGTTGTAAGGAAATAATGGAAATTGAATGACGTCAACTGCCTGCAGTAGTATTTTGAATTACATAGTACATATATGTGTCTTTGTATCAGTGGTATGCCAAAGAGTGATTGTAACATAAGATCTATGGTTTTTCTAAATATATTTTATAAAAACGGTAGCCCATAGTTGCAAATGTTCTTTAAAATGAAGACAAAAACAAATGCCTAATGACCGTTATTTCTACTGAAACTGAGTGTTATCTGCATTATATGAGAAAAATGGACTTCTGTGTTAGTTGTGACAGCACATTAGCTTAATAAGAAATCCATAAGCCTAATAGATAAGTATGTGTGTGTGTTTATGTATATATATATAATTATGTATGTGTATATATGTAAAAATGTATGTATATGTATATAAATAAATATATAAATATGTATTTAAAACCACTGAAGAAAATGAGTTTGTTTAAATTCCGTTTTTAAGTGAGGAATTCCAATATCACAGGCATGTCCTTGGCTCTATGAGCACATTAAGAGGTAGTATCCAGTAATATCCAACAGTATCCCAAAATACTTTTAGTTGCTTTTCATTGTTTATTAATGAACTTTTGTAGAAATAGAAGTGTTGCTTTTGTTCTTGTAGTATAATCTTTTTCATATGATGAAGTAAAAGTAGGAAAGGATTTCATTGTATTTTCCCATTTGGATTTTGCTTATTTTTCTTTGACCTGTAGTCTTATTCACATGAAAGCTTGAGTTTCTCAACTCAATATCAGGAGACTGATATTTGATTTTGCCTACTCCTTAAAATACTTCCTCCTAGACAATTGCCATTCCAGAAAAAAAAAAAAAAAAAAAAAAAAGCAGTCTACTAAGTCATCTTAGTGGGAAGAGCAAAGTAAAACTCTAGTGATTAACCAGAAGTTTTAAAAATATTTTGTGGCTATCATAATTGTTACTTATTTGACATGGCCCTTTCTAAACACTTGTAAGTACTTTGCTAACTATATGAATTAATACTTCTTTATCAGAGAGCAGAAGTGTGTATGTTATGTGTGTCTGTGTATTGTGCTGGCATCCCGTCTTTATAAAAATGAAATTAAATAAAATTTTAATGGCATTTCTGAATAAGTGGGTGACTTTGGTGTTTGTCATTCAGATTATAAACAATGGTTTCCTTTTTAAATATGAATTCTAAAAAGAATGCAGTGGGAAGACCCACATATCAGAATGCCAATCTTGTTTATGGGGAAACCTGAAAAGACACTGTTTATGATTAGAAGAAGCTGAGTTTTTATATGATCATCTGGTGTTCAAAAGAGGAAACACACTAACAGCATAGTGTAACCTGAGTTAGTTTGCTTTGAGATGTGTTTTCTGCTTGGAAGAGGAGAATATGGGTATTAACAGGGTGGCTTGTTCATTAATTTATTTGATAAGGAATAAAATTGATATGCAAGTTTTTTGTTTTTTGTTTTGTTTTGTTTTTAAGATGGAGTTTTACTCTTGCCGCACTGGAATGCAATAGTGCAATCTTGGCTCACCTTAACCTCCTTCTCTCGGGTTCAAGCAATTCTCCTGCCTCAGCCTCCCAAGTAGCTGTGATTACAGGTGCCCCCCACCACCACACCTGGCTAATTTTTGTATTTTTAGTAGAGATGGGGTTTCACCGTGTTGGCCAGGCTGGTTTTAATCTCCTCACCTCAGGTGATCCACCTGCCTCGGTCTCCCAAACTGCTGGGATTACAGGCGTGAGCCACCGCACCTGGATGTAATTTTTAATTATATACCACTAGCTTATTTTTGTGCCCATTGATTTGCAAAAAGATCATGCATTTATGGTTTCAGGATTTCTTAATGGCTAGCATATTGAATTGTATACCTGTACCAAAGTCAGAATCCCATAATATTACTTTTTTATGGGATGGAGGGAAATACATTATCTGCATTCTTCAAAATTCAGAAAGTATACTATTTGGTTGATTCATAACTAGGAAAGAAGAATTTCACAGCCTTTTAGAAACACAATATTTGTCGATATTGAATTTTGAAACTATCATAGGTATAGCTTCCGGGAGTTCACTTATCCCTGTTTTCAGACCATTTATTTATTCAACAGATACTTAGTAAGCACTCACTATGTGGCAGACAGTATACTTAGCGTTGCAGGTACAGCAGCGAACAAGGCAGTATAGTCTCTGCCACTGCCCAGATTCCGAGTGATACAGTTCTCTCCAGTTGCTGAAACAAATGAAAAAAGCACGTAAGTGGAATGTCCTTTTGAAAATTCAGTATATTGTTCCAATAATATGTACATGGTAAGGGTACGGTGGCAGCAGGGACTTTGTCTTATTTCCCACTTATCCCCAGAGTTTAGGAAAATGCCCGACATTAGTCAGTACTTAACATTATGCCTGACATTAGTCAGTACTTAAATGGTGGTTGGATGGATGAATATATTTCACTCATCAAACCTTTTTAAAGTATTTAGAGTTAGGAGGACTTTAGCTTAACTTAAGGACAGGGGTCATAGGATATCTATTTTCTGACGCCAGAGCCTAGCACTGTGTATGTTATGTGCTGAAATAAGAACATTAAGGAATTCATCTCCATCTTGTGCAGTTTCAAGTAACTTACTGAAGCCAATAGAATTAAATGCCAAGGAAAGATAGTCCTTTCATCATTTACCCAGTTAGGACCTACTTCTACTGGTGGGATCGTGGTCAGTAGAAGTTGCTTCTCAGAGTAATTTCCACTTAACCTTCAGTGTCTATGAACCTAAAGCCATGTGCAGGAAGGAAAATGCAGCTTTTGGGATAGAGACTGAAGTGACTGATAAAATTTTAATCTTCTCCTGCAGCATGAGTGAGTTTTGCAAGAAGCTGGAGAAGCACGAGTAAATGCTGCACTATTTAGCCATGAGTTCAAGCTAGAAAGTGGCTGAAATCCATGTCTATGCAGTGAATTGGCTTCTTGGCTAGGAATAGCCTCTTAGAGTTTGACAGAGTTTTGAACTGATGCATTAGATCACACAATTTGACCATTCAACTCAGCACCAAGCCTGTTCATTTTGGATAGGTGAGGCCACTTCAGCCATTTTATTTCTACAAATAATCACTATGTTATGATTATTTGGTTTTACATTTCTCCCCTGTATAAAGAGTTGGGTAGGGTTGTCTTGACTAATCCATCTTATGTGGTCCTTACCCAGCACTAAACTTAATAAAAGTTTGTATTAGGTTGAACTACATAAAAATGCTGTGTTTTTAAGTAAAAAAATAGTCAAATACCAGCATTGAACAAATGAATAATAAGAAAAATTCAAGCAGTGAATGAGTTGTTGGACTAGATGATTTTAAAGATCTCTTCCAGTACTGGGATTCCATACCTTATAATTCAAACACAAGTAACATCATCAATCAATTCCAATACTTAGTTACCAACTTATTAAACCATGATCCTCATATTATACACAAACATAGCACCGTGTTCTTGTCCTTCTTGGAACTTATCACAATGATTTAGTTATTTTTTATACTAGATGATTATGTGTTCCTCATCTTAATGTGTATAATATGTATCTAATATGTAAGATATATAATACATATATATGTAAATATAAATGGGTAGATAGATGTTAGATACAGTGTATGTGTTTCCATCAGCTATTTGTTAAAAGGTAGATGATAGATTAATACTACTGTATTGTTTTCATTTCTCTTCTGTTCCACTGCTTTAAAGTGACAGGTAGAGTCCACTATGAATTTTTTCATTGGTCACTTCTGACCTGCTAACCTCAGCAACTGAGCACCTGCATAATGTGTTAGGTCATCATATTAATAATGAAGATTACATAGTTGATCTGCCTTTTTATGGGGACAATATATAAATAAAACTCTAGAAATATGACTGATTTTAAAACAAACTAAAGTGATGACTGAGAACAGTAATGCCATCTATAATTTCATTGCATCTAGTAGAAAATTAGTTTTGCAAAGCCACTCAATATATAAAATTGTTTTGATTATTCTTTATTTTTAAAATGAAGTTCTCAGATTTAATCTCAATACGAAATCTCTTGATTACAGCAAAGCAGATTTTTATCTGTCAGTAAGTTAAAAAAAAAAATGAGGGGGAAAAGCAAGCATCAACTTCCAGGGGTCTAATAACTTCCTAACTTCATGGGACTTGCCTAACAGTAGATAGACTTTTCATTTTAAAACTTTGCCCTTAGTAGTCAACACTACCCTCAACACAGCTACAGACTATATAACATAGAGTCTGCATAATACAAGACATTTCTGTATGAGTAAAGTATTAAATATTTCTAAAAATAATTTTTAAGAAATGAAGTTCTGGCTTAAGACCTGAATAAAGGGTTTTAGGGAAATAAAAACTTTGTTCTTTTTCTAAATTTTAGACTTTTCCATTATGGTAAGTTAAATTGATCTGTTTAATAAAGTAGTTTAAGATAGTAATGTATGTGTGCTAACAGACTTCTATCTCCGCATCAGCTGTGAGATTTACCTGGTTTTTGTACTCTGAAGAGTTTATATTTAAATTCAACATAATAACTTTTAAAATAAGAATCTCTGAACTTAGTTTTATTTTAGACTGCTTATGACAAAATCACTTCTTAAAGTGCACAGATGCACACATCCGCCCTCCCATCCTTTGTGATAGAAAAAATGAATTACTTAGCTTGGTAAATCACATTGCTTCTCCTGAAGTATACTGCCTGCACCCAGTGCTGTGAAAGAAAGCCGAGTGAGTGAGTAAGGAAGGGTGGCTATTGTTTAGTACTCTATAGTGAAAGAACGAAAGAACAGGATTGGGGGTGGGGTGGGGTTGGGGCCAGGATTGAGTTTAACTGGCATTGGCTCTTGCTTTTCTGCATTCCAAACCGTCTGAGGCACGGAGTGAGAGCAAAAAGGGAGAGAGCAGGAAAGCGAGCACAGGCGAGTACAGTATACAAAGTGTTTTGAGTTTCTGACTGGCTTGCTGGAAAGATCATGTTAGCACTCACAGAAACTTCACAGGATGCCGACCCCAGGTAAGAGTTCCTAGAGTGTGAGACTGAAATGAAAAGTCATGTATTTAAGGGGAATCTGTTTTTTTTAAAAATTACACAAATACAGTGACTATTTACCTTTATGATTATTGGCTTTAAAAAAAAAATAGGTTGGTTTTTATTACTGTGAGTTCCAGAAATACTTTGTGGAAGCTCTCTGTTAGCATTCCAGTAGAAAATCCAGCACAAGAGTAACCATCTGAGAAACTCAGATTAATTAAAAGAATAATGACCATAGCAAAATTATTAACACTGCAGCATTTACTTGTTCTGTCAATAATATGAAATGGATCCTTATTCTGGATCTTTCCTGAAATTCTTTATGAAATATAAAGACACCTGGGAACAGGTAAAGCTCATTTCTCTCTGAGCGAGATGAAGTATATTGACCATCAACAAGATGTTAACAGCCTTGCTTGAATCTCAGTAACACATAATCAATCTGTGTCGTTCAAAAGTTCAACAGGTTTGATCCATAGACAACAGTAAGAGCATTCAAATGAGAACTTTGCTTGTTATTTTTGCCCAAGGTAGGCTTTTAATATCCTCTGCCAAGATGACAAGTAAGAAAATTTATTGACTTATTGAAAGTTAAATCTGAAAGAGACTTGGAGATGATCTAGTCTAGTCTCCATTTTCAGTGAAAATTTTGTGGCCTAAGGTTGCCCAAGGTCAGAATTAGGAACAGAATTGAAATGAAAACCTAGATCTCCTTATTCTCTGTTTAACATGTTTTTCATAGAACCAATTATATTTAGGGTTATATCTTATCTATACTACATCTGCTAGCCCCAACTACAATGAATTATTGCCTAAATAGACCATGTCCATCGTAAACCTAGATTGAAATCATATGGGGAGGAGATACTAAGGATAGGATGTCATCAAATCACTATTGATACATGCTCTTGACCAAAAGCAAAAATATATAACAAAATATTTATCAAGAGGAGAAAGTGGCTTTCACTAAAGGAAAATGATTATAGTTTCTATGCTGCTTTTATGTAAAGAATTACATGGCTGTGGCATATTCTGAATTACAAAACTCTTTCAAATTGATTTTAACTTTTAAAAGACTTTAGAACTTCTCAGTTTTCTGTATAAATATGTTAGTAAACTTTTTTCTGTATGCAAATATCTATTTTTGTAACGTATCTATTTTACTGAAAACAAATTATATTCGCTGCCTTTCTTACATTTACTCAAAGAAAAATATGAGTAACATTTTTTTAATTATCTAGCTATTTTGACCAATTGTTTTCTTATCCAAGGTCCAGTTCTGTTTCTCTCTGCTTTATTATAAGGCTCCTCTGTCACTTCATCTCGTGAATTATGTGTTAGAGGATAATTTAAGTGAAGGATCTTGAGAGCCACAACAGACAGTGAACATCTGTCTTCATACATTTTCATTTAGTTCCTAAAAAAGGTTGCTGCCCTTTCCATTTTTCTGGAGACCATTGTGGGGATGAGAGGCCACACTATTCTAGTGAGCTAAATAGTAAAGATAGCTACTGTCAACAGAATCTGTTATGGCCCTTTACAACTCCTGGGAACAAGTTAGCTTGATTTGGCTATAAGCACAGTAAAGGGATGTTGTCCTTTTGTATTAAAGCCTGACCTGCTCATTCCAGTTTTTGGCTGGGTCTGTGTAAGTGCAGCACTGATTTACAAGTCTGTGTGGGATGGGCAGTAAGTTGTAAGGAATAGTTTCATTACTCCTCTCAGCTATATCAGAAACCAAATTACAAAGTGAATTCTCCACCCACTGGGAAAGAAGAGACTGTTTGTCTTACTGGAGAATCCATTATTGAAGCACATTGTTTTTAAGAGGACTGATGGCTGTGAAAATGAGAGCATAAATGCTCTGTCCAACTTAACAGTTTTACACAAAGTGTAGATTCTTCTCTCAGCTTTTATCCTGCTTTGAATATGTGAAAGGACTGCCATGCTATATCTATGTATATTATGTTGTGTGTGTATATTATATGATAGTAAGAATGAGAGAGTAAAATGGGCCTTTGGCCTGAGTATGTTTCTGATGCGAGAAATAATCAGAAGTCATTAATCTATTGCTGGTATTTTGCTAAGTTAAAAGAAACTATTTTATTAACCAAGCTAATCATTGTAAAACTCACTACCATGCACTACAAAGAGAAAAATACTCAAAAGAAGCACACTTCTTTTTTTCTTCTGAAAACAAATGTCAGATTATGCAGGGTCATTCTTTCCATGCTACAAAAAGACAATAAAAAGGTGCCCACTTTGTAGCTAAAGACAAATTTTATTTTTAAACAAGTTTTTATTGATGTATAATGCATGTGTATAGTTATGGGGTTCTTGTGATAATTTAATATGCTTATACATTTTGTAAAGATCTAATCAGTATACTTGGGATACCCATCACCTTAAATAAAGACAAATTTTAACTGGGAATAGAGTGGGTAGAGTGAAATGAGTAACATGAAAAAGAAACTCTCATATGTATGTGAAATAATTTTCTTTTGACCAGTGTTTTCTTGAAGGCAGACCTATTTTCACTATTCATGATTTCCTCCTTGATACTGTTTTAAAATTTTTTTCCCATGAACAATCTATACATAAACATCATTTGTGTATTAAATTTTCAAAGAAGGTAAAGGGCTCTGCTATATAGCAACAACATTTTCTGAAAAAGATTGGCTATATTTGATCAAAACTTTTGACTCATTCAAAGGAGCTCCTCTCTTTGTTGTTGCAATTTCTCTTTATCTCTTGGGCATAATTCTGTGTTATGCATCCCAGTTAAATCCCAAGAATGAAATATCTTCAAACAAAAATGAAGGCAAAAGATAGGGGCCAGGGGCAGGGACTTGAAGCTGGACATGTAAATTATTCTGAGCTTTCAAATTAATTCTTTACTCATGAAAGTTACCCAGTTATCCACCCAAAACTCTGAGAATCCTTTTATGTAGACAACATGCTTGCGTTTCCCCTTCTGCTCCAGTCTTGACCTTCAGCAGTCTCTAAAGAGGAAAAGTGTTTGTTACACTTTTTGTTCTCTTTTGTTCTTTCATGCTCCCTTGTGGTTGTTCATTGTTGTTCTTGTTTTCACTTCCCTGTATATCAGTTTTAGTGAGAAGCAGGTGACTATTGTATTGCAAAATAAGGTTCACTGGATTCTTACATTCGAGTTGCATAAGCTTTCTTAAAATATGTGACTCTTATGTGCAGAAACAGAAACAAAAATTTTTGTCCTGTTGTTCCTAGTGAACAATGATTCAAGAAAATGAGTCATGACTCAGCGATATGAATTCTCTTTTAGCTGTGGTTATTTTTAAGTGCTGATGGGAATTCCATCTATCAAAATTCCACATTTAATTCTGGGTATGATCTCAGCTTGTGTTTGGAAGCCTTAAGCATTGCCACTCAGAATACTTTCTTTGTACATACTTGACAAGTAAGAGAGACTTACTGAGTCAGTGATTAAAATTCAGATGAAGGCCTTTGTCCTCTCTGGTACCCTTCTTGCCCCTACTCAAACTGTGTCATTAAGCTGAATTGTAAGTACTGTTAACTCAGGCACATGAAGAGGGAACCAATGAGGAGATTCTGTTAACAATATGATCCTGTTAATAATATGACTCTATAGAACTCCACATTTTGTCATTCTCAAGTTTGCAGTATTTTTTGAGTAAATGAGTTGCTGAAAAGCACCTTGAAAAATTAGTTTAGGTTTGTGCAGCCCTGTTCTTTGAAGAAGAAAAGATATATGGTTCTGCTCGCTCTTTCTAATGTCAGATCTTGGAAAGTAAGCAACTTGAGCTGCTGGAATAAAGCAGGTGTCGTTCAGGATTAAGTGTTGCCTAGGATAGCCAGCCTGTTGGACAGGTTGCTGACTGATGTCCTGAATCCAATTCCAGAGATTACGGGGTAACTTGAAAAATGTTATAACAGCACTGTTGTGTAACTATTCATAAATACTACTTTTAGGTTATATGAAGATTAGTAAAACTGGGTATTCTTTCCATTTTTAAGATTCTGGTTTGTAACTTTTTACTAAAATAGTTCAAATGGGTTGTGTGTGCCTCTTGAGTCAGATAGGAGAAGGTAATATGTCTGGGTCCCTACTTCAATCACTCTTCCTTCCAGGAACACCTGAAATATGAAGTTTCTGGTAAATAAGTGAAATGAAATAAAAAAGAGAAGTGATTTGTCAAAATGAGTACAAGAAGAACCACCAGAAACTTAGCTTGTGTGATTACATAGAATTGAGTTTGTTCGGTCAAAGGACAAGGGAAGATGTGATAAGTCTATTAACAGGGAAGGATCATCATCTCCTGTGTACTGATAGCTCATTTCTAAGAGTTTGCCGAGCATGGTTATAGAATATTTCTTATCAGCGTTTTCTCAAAGTATGGGAAACTGGTCACTCAAACAAAGGGGAAATAGATTATTTAAAAGCTTTCAGCATGTGGTAGAGGAATTGCATTATGCAGTATTTGGCCTGCTTTTTTTTTTTTGAATCTCTATTGTACAACTGAAATTTAAGGAGATTTTTTATTAATTAAAGTATATTATCTTTCATATAATTTACTACTTCAGCCAGGTCAGGTGGCTCACACCTGTAATCTCAACACTTTAGGAGGCTGAGTCAGGAGGATTGCCTGAGGCCAGCCCTGGCAACATAGTGAGACATCCTTTCTACAGAAAATTTAAAAATCAGCCAGGCATTGTGGCATGCACCTGTAGTCCCAGCTACTCAGAAGGCTGAGGCAAGAGAATTGCTTGAGCTCAGGAATCAAGGCTGCAGAGAGCTATGATCATATCACTGCACTCCAGCCTAGGCGACACAGCAAAACCTTGTATCTTTAAAAAAAAAGAAAAGAAAAGAAAAGAAATTGCTATATACATCCTGGTATTTTCCTTGAAGCATTTTTCCTCCACCTGAAGTCCAGTGAAATGTCAGTGTAGTTTCCTGAAACAGTAAATATGCTGTTTTATGAACAACATCATTTACTTGCCTGGGTACAATTGCTAAAATTTTGAAATATGCTTTTAGTATGTTTAGCTTTATTTATTTCCTTCCCCTATAAAAACCGCACTTGGAAAATAATTGATGATCAACTTTTAAAGTTAAGTTTTTAAAGTAGCTTTTTAAAATTAATTAAAATTAACTAAAGCCCTTACCATTCTCTTCTCATCTCTGAGAAATGGTATAGACCATTTTTATTAAACAAAAATGTAGTATAAAGAAGAAACCCTGGAAGTTACTGCTATCATTACAAGGAATGAAAACTAGTCTCTCTTGGAAACATTTTTTAGCTTATACAAGATCAAAATGTACTAGGCAGAGGACATTTATTGTAATACAAAAGGTAGAAGTCTAGTGGAGGTATAGCTGTTTGTCCCCATTGCCTCAGTAAATCTGTTTAGGCCAACACTTGATGACACTGCTTTATTTTGGTTTCGTTTGGTTTTTTTAATGGAAGGGTATTTAAAACCAGAAGCCAGGCTTTCAGCTGGTCTTTATTTATTTATTTATTTTTAAATTTTTATTATTTTTTTTAAGACAGAGTCTCACTCTGTCACCCAGGCTGGAGTACAGTAGCTTGATTTCTGCTCACAGCAACCTTTGCCTCCCAGTTCAAGTGATTCTCCTGCCTCAGCCTCCTGAGTAGCTGGGATTACAGATGCCTGCCACCACGTCTGATTAATTTTTGTATTTTTTTTTTTTTGTAGGGATGGGGTTTCACCATGTTGGGCAGGCTGGTCTCGAACTCCTGACCTTGTGATCCACCTGCGTCAGCCTCCCAAAGTGCTGGGATTATAGGCAAAAACCACCTCATCCAGCCTCAGCTGGTCTTTTTTAAAAGGAATAGCCAATCAATTATTTACCTGTTTTTCTCAGAATCTATCTTTGCAGAACAAACTGCAAAATGTTTTTGACAATGAAATTTTAATTTTCAAGAAATAGTGAGCTTGAAGGGTGTGACTATTGCTGTCAAGTGCTATGATTTATGACAGCTTCCCAGTGGGTTTCTCCCAGTGTCAGAATTATAAACCTATTTTCATTTTACTTTGCTCCTGAATTAAATATTTAAAGGTAGACTTTTGTTTCTCTTTTCCCCATCAAACCTGTGTTATGGGAGAACAGAAACTGTTTTAAGGCTTTTCAGATTTAGTTCAGATGTTGCTTATGTTACATTTTCTCTGATGGTCTGAAAAAAGAAATTTTTAAATTTTAACATTTGATCATAATATATAACAGACTCTTACTCATCAGTGAGAAAAAAGCAAGACTGGAATGCTCATTTTACAAAAGAGGCAATCCAGATGACCATTTAGTATATGACAAGGTACGCAGTTATTGTTAGTCATCAGGGAAATGCAAATTTAAACCAAAATAGGATCACACAATCATCAAAATGTCTAAAATGAGAATAAAAGAAAATACCAAATGCTGATAGGTGTCTGGAACAAAAATAATTTTCATACCGTATTGACCTGTACAATTCCTTTGAAGAACTAGTTGGCATTATCTCCTAAAGCTGAACAATGCTCAGTGACCCGGCAGTTACTCTCCTATTTATGTACCCAATAGAAATGTATACCTAGGTTCATCAGAAGACCTGTACAAAAATGCTTATAACAGCACTATATTTAACAGCTAAAAATTGGAAACTTCCCAAATGCTCATCAGCAGTAGAATGAATAAGTTGTGGTTTGCTTATAAAATTGAATTCTATACAGCAATGAAAAAGAACAAACTACTGCTTCATGTGATAGAATGCATGAACCTCACAAATGTATGTTGAGCATGAAAAATCTCAAAAGAATACTTACTGAATGATTCCATTTATATAGAGTTCAGACTGATCTAGAATGATGAAAATCATGATACTGATTATCCTTATGGGGGTAATGACTGCAAAGGATATATAAGAGAGGCCTCTGGCTGCTGGTAATGTTCTGTGGTGGTGTCTTTTCTCATTCAGATGCTGGGTACTATGATGAATTCCATTTGTGAAAACTTACTGACCTGTGCATATGTTATTGTACACTTTTCTTTTTTCTTTCTTTCTTTTTCTTTTTCTCTTGAGGCAGGGTCTTGCTCTGTCATCCAGGTTGGAGTGCAGTGGCCCAACTGATTGTAGCTCACTGTGACCTCAAACTCGTTGACTCAAATAATCCTCCCGCCTCTCAGCCTTCTGAGTAGCTGGGAGTATAGGTACACACGACTATGCCTGGCTAATGTTTAAAAATTTTTTTTTATAGAGATGGGGTCTTGCTGTCTTGCCCAAACTGGTCTTAAATTCCTAGCCTCAAGCAATCCTCCCATCTTGGCCTCCCAAAGAGCTAGTATTACAGGCATGAGCTACCATACCCAACACATACATTTTTCTGCATGTATGTTATGCTTCAGTAAAAAGTTCAAGAAAAATATTCCTACTATAAGCTCTCTGTTTTGTAAAGAAACAAAACAAAGACAAAAAACTCTAGGCAACTTCCATATTGATGGAAGTAATGTTCTGTAAAAGTCCTTTTGTTTACACAGTCCTTTTTGTGTGAACAGGATACCAGGTTTATTTTCATATTGTAAGTTTTCCAGTTTGACTAGGCACAGTGGCTGACACCTGTAATCCCAGCACTTTGGGAGGCCGAGGCGGGTGGATCCATGAGGTTAGGAGATTGAGACCATCCTGGCCAACATGGTGAAGCCCCGTCTCTACTTAAAAAAATAAAAAATAAAAATTAGCTGGGTGTGGTGGTGTACCCCTTGCCTAGCCTCCTGTAGTGCCAGCTACTCAGGAGGCTGAGGCAAGGGAATCATTTGAACCTGGGAGGCAGAGGTTGCAGTGAGCTGAGTTTGCATCACTGCACTGCAGTCTGGCAACAGAGTGAGACTCCATCTCACAAAAAAAGAAGGAAAAAGAGAAAGTTTTCCAGTCTGTGTGTGCCATCAAGGACTTTACATTTGGGGTCATTGAATAGGTTAGATGAGGAGAGCATTTGGAAACCAGGCTTGTATATGTATCCTCAAAATAAAATTTCATTATGTAAATAATAGAAGACTTTGTAAAGCTCTGAGCTTACTGTATAAAAACACTAATCTTGTAGTCATACCTTAATTGAAAATATTTTATAGTAGTAATATATATAAAAAGATATATATATATATATATGTACTCAACACATTAACTTTTATATATAGTTACTAAAGAGTTGACGATACAAATTTAGTAAGAATTTTCTATATTTTTGGTTTTAATATAATTTTGCTTTAAAAACATGTATCTGGACTTACAAAGGATATGTGATTCCTTGTTATATTGGAAGAAAAATAACAGCTTTTTCATCACTGCGAAATGTGAAAATATCCAATACAACAAATGGAAGATGCCTAATAAATGTTAATATCCTTCTTTGTCTTTACAAAACTACAAACATGACATACTCTTTACCTTCTCAGATTAAGCTCTGCCACCCATGCTGTTCTTCCTGTTCAGAACCACTAAAACACATGTGTTTAGTTTTATTTCTGGATTCTTGTATAGCAGTCTTCTTCACTAGTTCTTTCATATCACCTGTTTTACTCAAACTTCATGTTTTAATGTTAGCATATTATTTATTTGTTGCTATGTAAAAAGTTACCACAAACTTAGCAAGTTAAAACAACATTCATTTTCCGTCTCCGTGTGCTTGCCCCCTTCACCCCCGCTTTCTTTCTCTCTCTCTCTCCCCCCGCCCCCAAGACAGGGTCTCACTTTGTTACCCAGGCTGGAGTGCAATGGCATGATCACAGCTCACTGCACCCTCAGCCTCCTGCGCTCAAGCAATCCTCCCATCTCAGCCACCTGAGCAGCTGGGACTATGTCACCACACCTGGCTAACATTTTTGTATATATTTATATTTTTTGTAGAGACAGGGTTTCACCATTGTTGCTCATCTTGGTCTTAAACTCCTGAATTCAGGCAATCCACCCGCCTTGGCCTCCCAAAGTGCTGGGATTTCAGGTGTGAGCCACTGCTCCCAGCCTATTTCAGTTTCTATACATCAGAAGTCTAGGCAGACTGTAGCTGGTTTTCTGCTCTGGGTGTTACAAGGCCAAAACAGACATATCAGCCAGACCGCATTCTCATCTGGAGCTCGGAGTCCTCTTTCAAACGTTCAGGTTGTCAGCAGAATTCAGTTCTTCGCAGTGGTAGGACTGAGATCCCTGTTTTTTGGCTTGCTGTTGGCAAGGAGTCACTCCCAGCTTCTAGAGGCCACTGTTATGTCCCATTCCCATGGCCCTCTGACTACATGGCAGCTTGATTCTTAAAAGCCAGTGAGAGAATCTTACTCTGGTTGGCTTTATTAGTTCACTCTCATATTGCTAAAAAGAAATACCTGAAACTGGGTAATTTATAAAGAAAAGATACCTAATTGGCTCATGGTTCTGCAGGCTATACAGGAAGCATGACAGCATCTGCTTCTGGGGAAGCCTCAGGGAGCTTTTACTCATGGCAGAAGGCAAAATGAGATCAGGCTTTTTACATGTAGGCAGGAGCAAGACTTGGGGGAGGAAGGTGTACACACTTTAAAACAACCAGAGCTCATGAGAACTCACTATCCTGATGACAGGACCAAGGGGGCATGGTGTTAAACCATGAGAAACTGACCCTCATGATCCAGTCGCCTACAACCAGGCTCCACCTCCCACATCGAGGATTTTTTTTTTTTTTTTTTTGAGATGGGGCCTCGTTCTGTCGCCAGGCTGGAGTGCAATGGCGTGATCTTGGCTAACTGCAACCTTCGCCTCCTGGGTTTAAGCAATTCTCTTGCCTCAGCCTCCCGAGTAGCTGGGACTACAGGTGCATGTCACCACACCTGGCTAATTTTTTGTATTTTTAGTAGAGATGGGGTTCCACCGTGTTACCCAGGGTTGATCTCCTGACCTCATGATCTGCCCATCTTGGCCTCCCAAAGTGCTGGGATTATAGGCATGAGCCACCGCATCCTCCTGGGGATTATAATTCAACATGAGGTTTGGACAGGGACACAGATCCAAACCATATCATTCCACCCCTAGCCCTTCCCAAATCTCATGTTCTTCTCACATTTCAAAATATAGTCATGCCTTCCCAACAATCTTCAAAGTCTGAACTCATTCCAGTGTTAACTCAAAAGTCCAAAGCCCAAAGTCTCATCTTAGACAAGTCTAGTCCCTTTTGCCTATGAGCCTGTAAAATCAAACACAAGTTAGTTACTTCCAAGATACAATGAAAGTATAGGCATTGGGTAAATTGTCCCATTCCAAAAGGGAGAAAGTGGCCAAAAGAAAGGGCTACAGTCTGAAATCCTGCAAGTCTGAAACCCAGCAGGGCAGCCATTAACCCTTTTCCCATTTAGAAAACAAAAAGTGCAGATTGCTGCCAGTGCTCCTTTAATTTTACATAAACATGCTCTTGAGGCTGAAGCAAATCTGACTGATTTTCAATGTGAAAACAAAATATAAAAACTGTTCTTGGAGTTATTTCTAAGTAGAACTAACATCAGAATCATCTGAATCATCAGAATTGTCTATTTCAGAAAAATTGGATTCATCTAATGAATCTTTGGCCAACTATTCCAGAGTGATGTTAACATCACACATAGAAATGCTGCATTTTCTAGGATTTGACATTTTTAGCAATCGAGAATTACTGTATTTTCTAAGTGGAAATACCACTACTAAAAACAGAGTATTATAAATAGAATGATGTCTTTTGTTTTCAAAGTTAATATACTAGAGCGATTCAAAATTAATAATAAAAATGAGATGTTTCATAGCAAAGTTATCTTGGGGTAAATGCTGAAACTGCAGGCTCTGCCAGCAAGTGTTCTCAGAGCAAACAGGAGAAGAATTAAATCTTAAAGCTCCGAAATAGTCTCCTTTGATTCCATTTCCTACATCTTGGACACACTGATGTAAGAGGTGGGCTCCCAAGGCCTTGGGCAGTCTGCTCCAGTGGCCTTGGAGGGGTCAGCCCCTGCACTGTCCTCATGGGCTGTTGTTGAGTCCTGTGGTTTTTCCAGGTGCAGGGTGCAAGCTCTTGGTGGCCCCACCATTCCAGAGTCTGGAGGATGGTGGCCGTCTTCTCATAGCTCTACTAGGCAGTGCCCCAATGGGAATTTTGTGTGGGGGCTCCAACCCCACATTTATCCTCTGCACTGCCCTAGGAGAGGTTCTCCATTAGGGCTCTGCCCCTACATTAGGCTTCTTTCTGCCTGGACATCCAGGCTTTTCCATACATTCTCTGAAATCTAGGTGGAGGCTCCCAACCCTCAGCTCTTACACTCTGTGTACCCACAGGCTTAACACCACATTGTTAAGGCTCTCGGCTTGCACTCTCTGAAGCAGCGGCCTGAGTTGTACATGGGTCCCTTTGAGCCATGGATGGAGTTAAACAGCTGGGACATAGAGAGCAGTGTCCTGATGCTGCAGTGGGCAGCAGGCCCTGGACCTTGCCCACAGAACCATTCTTTCCTCTTAGACTTACAGTGATGGGAGGGGCTGCTAACAAGGTCTCAGAAATGCCTTCAAGGCCTTTTCCCTAGTGTCTTGGCTATGAGTATTTGGCTTCTTTTCACTTATGTAAATTTCTGCAACCTGTTTGAATTCCTCCCCTGAAAATGGGCTTTTCTTTTCTGCCACATGTCCAGGGTGTAAATTTTCAAGATTTTACTCTCTGTTTCCCCTTTAAATATAGGTTCCAGTTTTACATTACGTCTTTGCTCACGCATATGAGCGTAGGTTGTAGAAGCAACCAGGCCACATCTTGATTGTTTTGATGCTTAGAAATTTCTTCTGCTAAATATACTACATCATCATGCTCAAGTTCAAAGTTCCACAGATCCCTAGGGCAGGAGCAGAAGCCACCAGGTTCTTTGCTAATGCATAACAAAAGTGACCTTTGCTTCAGTACCCATTAAGTTCCTCATCTCCATCCTCTTCAGCCTGTACTTCACTGTTTATATCACTATCAGTATTTTGGTTACAACCGTTTAACCAGTCTCTAGGGAGTTCCAAATTTTTCCTAATCTTCCTGTCTTCTTCTGAACTGTCCACATTCTTCCAGCTCCTACTAGTTACCCAATTCCAAAACTTCTTACACATTTTAAGGTATCTTTATAGCAATGCCCCACTCTGTAATCATGATAGTGACTATACCATTACCCTGGCCATATAATATAACCTAATCAATAGAGTGGTTATTCCATCATATTACAGATTCCAGGCCCTGAGGGTAGAAAATTATACAAGGGTGTAGTGGCTCACGCCTGTAGTCCCAGCTACTCAGGAGGCTGAGGTGGGTACATCACTGGAGCCCAGGAGGTCCAGGCAACAGTGTGAGCCAAGATTGCACTCCAGCTTGGGTGATAAATGAAACCCTGTTAAAAAAAATAAAAAAATAAAGAAGGAAGATACATTTTCAAATCACAAAATTTTTTCAGTAAAAGAGACTACACACATCAGGTACTTCTATACCACCTGACCATGACACATCATGAAAGGACAGTTACACGGAGTATTACTCATTAATATAGTTGCAGAAATCCTAAACAAAATATCAGCAAATGGAATAATACATTATGACTAAAGTTAGGTTTATAACACAAATGCAAAGTAGATTTAATATTAGAAAGTTTGAATAGTTCACCATTAATGAACTAAAGGAGAAATTTTTTTAAATCATCTCAATTGCACAAAAATGACATTTGATAAAATTTAACAACTATTCATAAGAACTCTTAGCAAAACAAGAATAGAAAAGAACTTCTTTACTCTGATTAGTGGTATCCACAAAAACCCCTCAACAAATATACATAATGGTGAAAAGCTTTCCCTTTTAGATAAGGACCAAGGCTAGTATGTCCATTATTATCCTTGCTGTTCCACATTTTATTAGAGGTCTTAATCAATACAGTAAGGCAAGAAAATACGTAAGGATTGGAAAATTAGAAAAGTTACAAGTGATGTGATTGTTTGGAAATTCTAGTAAAAACTTTAAAGGCATTGAGTTTAGCAATTTGGTAGATAACAAAATCCGTAAACAAAACCTAATTGCATTTCTATAGATGAACAATAAGCTGAAAGGGAATTTTAAAACATTATTTACAGTAACAAAATGTCAATAACCTAGGAGTAAAAGATGTGTAAGACATCTTAAAAGTAAACTATAAAGCTTTATTAGAAGAAATCTAAGAATAATCAAAAATAGATACATGTTTCTGGAGTTGGAAAACTGGTTTGTGTGTTAGCTTTTTCCCTGAATTCCTTTATAGATTCAGTGCAATTCCAGTGTAAAAAATCATATGAAGCCTGGGCAACATGACGAGACTCCATCTGTACAAAAAATTTGAAAATTAGCTGGGTGTGATGGCACATGCCTGTGGTCCGAGCTACTCAGGAGACTGAAACAGGAGGATCACTGGAGCCAGGAATTCTAGATTACAGTGAGCTGTGATCACACCCCTGTACTCCAGCCTGGGTGACAGAGCAAGACCCTGTCTGTCTGTCTTTCTTTCTGTCTCTCTAGCTGTCTATATATTTGTATCTATTAGAATAGCCATAAATTAGGAGTACTTGCTCTGTCAGCTATTAAGGCTTTTTATAAAACTAGATTAATTGAGACAAAGTGGTATTCGTGTTAGAAATAGACCAGTGGAACAGAATACAGAGTCCAGAAAGGTACATATATGTACATTTTACTTATGATAAAATTGACACTGTAGAGTGGTGGGGAAATTAAGGTCTTTTCAATAAATGATCCTGGCTCAACTGGAGATCCATATGGAAAAATAAAGTGGAAGTGGATTATTTCTTAACGATTTATGTAAAAATCAATTCCATCTAAATTGTAGACTTACATATAAATTACCAAATAATAATAATACCATTTTTACAATATATTATAGCATCTTCATGACTTCATGATATATCCTACTTCGTAGGATAGAGAAGTAATTGTTAAACAGAAAAAGCACTAATTATGAAGAAGAAAAAGGTGATAATGTTTACTAATATTAATAACTTCTGTTCATCAAAAGGCACTACTGAAAGGGAAAAAGTCAAGCTACATAAACCAACAAAGACATTATACCAGAATATTTTAAGCATTCCAACAAATAAATAAGGCAAAGCCCTACAAAAAATGGACAGAGACTTAATAGGCACTTCACAAAAGAATATAACCAAATGGCTGTATACATGTAAAGAGGTGCTCAGCCTTATCAAGGAATCCCAAGTTAAAACCACAACAAGTTACCCCCACATTGTCTCCAGATTGGCTGAAATTTAAAATCTGATGATATTAAAGTTGTCAAGCATATGGAGCGATGGGAACTCCTATGTTGCTTTAGCATTATCTAATAAATTAATGTTAACCTAACATAAATACATGCTTATATAACATATATACATGCTTATGTACATGAGGGTACCTGTACAAGAATAAACAAGCATCCATAATGACCCCAAAATGGAAAAAACCTGGGAAAAAAATCAGTAAAATTGGTTTTTAAAAAGTAACATTACCGTGTAGTAGAATACAATAGTAAAATGAACAAACTACAGTGACACACAGCAACATTAATCTTTATAATATTGAGTAAATCAAACTCAAAAATATATCTTATACTATTTATATAAAATTCAAGAAAAGGAAAAAGAAACCATATGTTGAGATATGCACATTTCAGTGCTAAAACTAAATAAAAGCAAGGAATGTTTACCCCAGAAAAAGCTATAGTGGTTATCTATAGAGTGGAGGGAATTGGGATCAGGATGGAGTATTTGGGGAATTATTTGTTGCTGACGGTGTTCTAATTCTTGCTATGGCATTATTATAATTCATTAAACTCTACATTTATATTCTCTGTAGAGTATCATATTTCACAATAAAGGCATATATTGAAGACATATTTTTATTTCATCATATCTATACTTGTTATCCTTAAAGGCTGCATCTTATTCCACTGTAGATTTATCTGTTCTCCTCCTTTTGAATACTTGGAGTGTTTTTGTTTCTTGCAATTGTCAACTTTGAGTTAAGCGTCTTTGTACATATTTTGTTCATTTGTTTGCGCCGGTATTTCTGTAGGATTGCTTTCTAGAAATAGAATCAAAAGATAATTTGCATTTCATATTTTGATAGATGCTGTTAAATAGCCTTGCAGATTTGTTCAGCCTGTCTTTTGCTATTTGAAGCTTTTAATTTTTTATTGTTTAAACTGTCTCTCTTTTCCATTGTAATTTCTGGCTTTTGTGAAAGCCAGAAAGGCCTTTTAGAACTTCAGTTTATGTCTTGTCTGGAATTTATTTTTGGTTATGTGAAATTAAATTTTTTTTCAACCATGTAGCCAGTTGTCTCAATGCTTTTTTTTGAGTGGTCACTTGTTTCCACAGTGATGTAAAAGGTACCCTTTATCATCAGCTAAATGTCTATATGTCCTTTTCTGTTCTACTGATCTATTTCTACATCAGTGTCACAGTGTTTTAATGATTATAGATTTTAATGTTTTTCTCTTACTGACACAGGAAATTCTCTCTAATTTAGTTCTTCCTTTTAAAAGGTATTTGGCTTTTTATTTACTTTTCCATGTATTTACTTTTCCAGATGTATGGTAGTATCAAGTCCCTCTGTACCCCCAGCCAAAAAAAAAAACATGTGTTGACATTTCCATTGGAATTACAATGAATGTATTAGATTATTTGGGAGGGAATTTACTTTCATACACATTTCTAAATTTTAGTCATTTTTAACTTTATATAAAGAGCATCTTTCCTATATTCTTTTGAACTTTTTCCATTTAAATATTGTATTACTTATATCTTTCCATATTTTTGCTATAGTTTACCTATTTCACTACTGTGTAATTTTTACATTGTTGGACTACAACAAATTTAGATTAAGAGTTGGGATTGGGGATGGTATTCAGGTTCAGTCTCTTATCGAAGTATATTGTATTTCCTTGGTTAAGAGTTTTGCTATTGGTGACAGTGCTGCTGTGAACATCCTTGCAAATATATTCTTTTTTCCTTGGCAGGAATTCCTCTTTGGTATATACGTAGGAGTAGAATCTCTAAGCTTAGGGTATATAAATGTTCAACTTCAGCAATGTCAAACTGTTTCCCACCAATGATATATATGAAATCCTGAGTCATCTACATTCTGCCCAATATTAATACTTGGTATTGTCAGAATTTTTAGTTTTTCTTATAGAATGAAGATAAGATGGTTGATTCGCATATCCTACCAGTAATACTGAACATCTTTCATAAGTCTATGGCTATATATGTTATGCTTTTGTGAAACTCTTCTATATATCTCTTGCCCATATTTCTATTGAGTTGATCATAGTCATCCTATTAATAGATAACAGTTCTTTATATGTTCTTGATAGTAATCCTGTGAAAAGTTGTGGGTCTTGTGAATATCATTTCTCAATTTCTAACTGGTCTTTTTACTTTATTTAAGGTCTACAGATGGCCAGAAGTTTATAATTTGAATATAATAGCCAACCCCACCAATCTTTTATAAGTCAATACTTCTTGTTTGTTTTTATTTTGTTTTGTTTTTGAGACAGTCTCACTCTGTCACCCAGGCTGGAGTCGTAGCTCACCTGCAACCTCCACCTACCAGGTTCAAGAAATTCTTGTGCCTCAGCCTCTTGACTAGCTGGAATTACAGGCACATGCCATCACGCCTGGCTAATTTTCATATTTTTAGTAGGGACAGGGTTTTGCCATGTTAGCCATGCTGGTCTTGAACTCCTGACCTCAAGTGATCTGCCTTCCTCAACCTCCCGAAGTGCTGGGATTACAGGTGTGAGGCACCACACCTGGCCTTGTTTCTCGTTTAAGGAATCATTTCATATTCTCAGTGTCTCCAGATATTTTTTGTTAATTTTAAATTTTTGTTCTTGACATTTAACTCTGTAATCCATCAGAAGTTGGTTTATATACTTTTTTCATATTGATAACTCTTTCCTGTTATGTTTATTGAACAATCCTTCTTTTCCTTCAGTGATCTAACAGTACCCTTTCTGTTATCTATAGTTTCATAGTGTTCTGCAAATGTCTTAATTTTTCTAATGAAGCTTGTCCCTAGTTTGTGGTGCTTGTTGCTTTTTTGGATGGAATCTTTTCTCCCATTACTTTTTCCTAAATGATAATTACTTCCATACAGGAAGACTCTTAATTTCTGTATATTCATATTTATTCTAGTCATCTTAATAAATCCCTTTATTAATTGTTTTTCAGTTGTTTCTCTTGTCCCCCTCTGTTATCTCCACTTAGGGGTACACCTTATTTTCTGCAAATAATTATAATTTGCTTCCTTCTTTCTGATATCCGTATCTCTTACTCTTTATCTTGTCTTACCACCTTGGCTAGGACCTCCTACCAGTAACATATAACCCTGGTGAACCCACATCTTGTTGAAAAATAGTGGTGAGTTGGATATCTTTATGTTACTCCTAACTTTAATAAAAATGTTTTTAGTGTTTTATGTCTACATATAATATTGCTATTGATTTCTGGTCTATATTCTTTTTTAAGCTGAGAAAGTTTGATATAGTCAAGGCAATGAGAATATGCCTCCACCCCTACTCCACCCTGGAGTGGGAGATATCCAGCCAGTTTTTCCACCGCTGTGGAAAAACTCTTCTGATCTAACCCTCTTCTGATCTAACCCGTATTGCTTCTAGGCTACATACTGGTACTGCATGTTACTATATTGAATACAGTAGACAATTACAATGCAATGATACGTATTTGTGAATGAAAACATAGAAAAGGTACAGTAAAAATATGGTATTATAATCTTATGTAACTACCATCATATTACCATGTATTATACCACATATGCCTAGATTCTAAGATTTCTTTTTTTAATTTTAATTTTATTTTTAAATTGACATGTAATAATTGTACCTATTTACTGGGTGCATAGTGATGTTTTGTTACATAAAATGTATAGTGATCAGATCAGGGTAATTAACATATCCATCATTTCAAACATTTATGATTTCTTCCACTTAGGAACATTGAATATCCTCCTTCTAGCTATTTGGAACTATACATTATATTTTTGTTAACTATAGTCATCCTACAGTGTTATATAGCACTAGAAATTATCTTATCTAGCTGTAATTTTGGATCCTTTACAAATCTTCCTGCATTCTGAGATTTCTTATCAGAAGGGGTACAGGATGTTGTCAGCCTTTTCAGCATGTATTGATATAATAATTTTGTTTTTATCTTTTAATCTCTTAATACAGTGTCATAGTATTATATTAAAATGTTTATTTCTCCCAAGTCACAAAAGTAAAGCCAGGAAACTTAAATATATCAGGTCATTGAAAGTAGAAATTTGTTCTTTGCAATATTTTCAAAGCCTTAGAATTTTTGTGTTTTGTCATCCAGCATACTCACCTTGCCCTTATCTGCTTATCTACTTTCATTTTACAAAACATCGTTGTGGAATTTCCCAAGAGATTTGTATTTTTATTATTTATTAACTATGTGCAGAAAAACTTGAGGTCTCTCTTCATACCAACTAAATACATGACTGTTGAAAAATGAAGATGCAATTAAGGAAAGCAAGGCAGCATCTTGCTACCATTTATTCTATGCCGTAGTCAGATGATGGTGGTGAACTTTGATTTTGTTACAAATGACTGTAGATCTTTGATAAACCTTTCATGTCACTGTTGTTGATTTAATTTCTTTTCTCTGTCTCACGGCAGCCTCTGTTGACCCCACACCTTAAGATCTTTTTAGCCTATGAGACCTTAATAAATGATAGAAGAAAAAAAAAGATTTGTATTTGCAATTTTGTGTTTTTTTAAAAATATGGACTCACAAATTATATAAGCTTCAGGCCCCACAACATGAGTCTGCCTCTGGGTGTAAGGGGTTAAGGGTGGGGGCTTCATTTTCCCCAATTCTCACCCACAATTGTGCTATTGCTGCTAGGAAAAGCTGATCTCTATGATGGGGAACCAGTAGTTTTTTACTTTACCTTAGTAGTTAAACAGTTAATTTAATCTACTTGATTAAAATTTTATCTCATATCCTATTTAACCCCACCCCTCACCCTCACCATGGAGTGGGAAATATCCAGCCAGTTCTTTCGCTCCTCCACCTCTGCTCTACCCTCTTCAACTTCTAACCCCTCTGGCATCGGAGTAGGGAGACAGGACTGGAGAAAAGGCATTCTGGTCTGACGCCACAGTTTTTACTTAGCCAGACATGCAACTACAAGCCTCTGTTGGTTATTGCTGCGTCTCTAGCTAACATTGGCCATGAATTTGAGTGCCTTCTGCCTGTGTTCCAGTGCTGATTCTCTTATAGGTAGAAGGGTTCAGACTCTTCAGAGGGGCCCATAGGGAATTCCCCACTGCAGTTCTTTGGTGTTGGAGATCCAGCATCCATGATTCTCTTTTTTGGTGTCTACTTAGCTCATAGTAATCAATCAACTATATCTTCGTCAGCAAGGTTACAGGCTGCTCCACTGCAGTACCTTGGTCAGGGTTTTATTTTACCAGGGCTGCTATAACAAAGAACCACTGACGGAGTGGCTTAGACAACAGAAATGTATTGTTTCATGGTTATGGAAGTTAGAAGGTGTCAACGGGGTTATTTCCTTCTGAGGGCTGTGAGAAAAAATCTGTTGCATGCCTTGTCACCCTGCTTCCAATGGGTTGCTGGCATTGTTTGGTGTTCCTTGATTTGTAAGTATGGGTGGGAAGAAAATAATGGAGCTTTTATCCCTTTGGTTTTTAATCTAAAATAAGGAAAAGTATACTTCACTAATATTTACTTTATAGATTTGCTACCCATGTATATCATTTATGAATAAATATACTAGAGATATAAAGTTAAATTTTCTATTGATATAATATTAAGTATAGACCATGAGCTTCTTGAGAACAAATCTTTTTCTAATTTGTCTCTATAATCCACAAATGTTATGTGTTCATTGTAATGTTAATGAATTTCTTAGGTAGATAATAATGTAGTTCTGTAAAATAGTTCTGCCATTTAAACTCATTTAAGATAAAATGGAGCATGTTTTACATATCTGTTGATGCAACTGTTTTGTCCAACTACAGCCCAACTTACAACAGATTCAAATACTAACTAGGAGGAACTAAATGAGTTGATTGTGGTATTTGTTTTTCAATCAAAGGTGTTTTCTGGGTACACCTAGATACAGTGTTATAACAATCCAGATGATAAATATATTGAACATTTTTGATAGTTGTGGTTTTTAATGTAAAAAAAAAATGTATGGAAATCCTTTACTTTTTTTGATTTGTCAAAACATTTCTGTACTACTTACTGTATACATTCTCCATACCTATTAGTACCCGTTAGCTTTTGCTAATTAAACAGTTCGCCCTTCACATCTGTAGGTTCTACATATGTGGATTCAACCAACCACGGATCAAAAATATGTTTAAAAAATTTGCATCTGTACTGAACATGTACAGACTTTTGTTCTCATCACTATCCCTTAAACCAGTGGTCCCCAACCTTTTTGGCACCAGGGACTGGTTTCATGGAAGACAATTTTTCCATGGACAGGAGGGAATGGGGGGGGTGATTTTGGCATGATTTAAGCACATTACATTTATTGTGCACTTTATTTCTATTATTATTACGTTGTAATATATAGTGACATAATAATACAACTCACTATAATGTAGAATCAGTGGGAGCCTGAGCTCATTTTCCTGCAACTAGATAGTTCCGTCTGGGGTGATAGGAGATTCTCATAAGGAACACACAACCTAGATCCCTCACATGCACAGGTCACAATATGGTATGTGCTTCTATGAGAATCTAATGCCACCACTGATCTAACAGGAGGTGGAACTCCGGCCGTAATGCTTGTTCACCTGCCACTCACCTCCTGCTATGCAGCCTACTTCCTAACAGGCCACAAACCAGTACTGGTCCATGGCCTGGGGGTTGGAGACCCCTGCCCTAAATAATACAGTATAATAACTATTTACATATCATTTACATCATATTAGGTATTACAAGTAATCTAGAGATGATTTAAAGTACATGGAAGGTTGTACATAGGTTATGTACAAATACTGTGCTGTCTTTTATCAGGGATTTAAGTATCCATGGATTTGGTGTCTGTAGAAGGTCCTGGAACCAATCCCCCAGCGATACAGAGGGATTACTGTATATGACTTAAGGTCTGTAACATGAGTTGTGATGTACATAGTGAAATGATTACTTAAGTCCAGCAAATTAACATATCTATCTCATGTAATTCCCTCCCTTTCTTCCTCCCTCCATTCCTCTCTTCCTCTCTCTTTTCCTTTGTGGTAAGAGTGTCTAAAATCTACTCCCATGGAAATTTCCAGTATACAATATTGTTAACCATAGTCATCAGGTTGTACACTAGATCTCTAGCTTTAGCCTGCATAGCTGCAACTTCATACCTTTTGACCTAATTCTTCCCATTTTCTCTGCGCCAGGTAACCGCTGTTCTGCTCTTTGTTTCTGTGTACTTGTTGTTTTGTTTTTTTGGTTTTTCATTATGGATTTTTTTTTTTCGAGACAAAGTCTCACTCTGTCACCCAGGCTGGAGGGCAGTGGCACTATCCTGGCACATTGCACCCTTCCACCCCACCAGGTTCAAGCAATTCTCCTGCCCCAGCCTCCCAAATAGCTGGTATTACAGGTGCCTGCCACTGCATCCAGCTGATTTTGTATTTTCAGTAGAGACGGGTTTTCACCATCTTGGCCAGGCTGCTCTTGAACTCCTGACCTCGTGATCCACCCGCCTTGGCTTCCCAAAGTGCTGGGATTACAGGCGTGAGCACCACGCCTGGCAGTTATTTTTTTTTTAATTCCACATATAAGTGAGATAATACAGTGTTTTTCTCTGTATGCCTGGCATATTTCACTTAGCATAATGTTCTCTAGGTTCGTTCGTGTTTTTGCAAATGGCAAGATCTCTCTCTTTTTAAAGGATAAATAATATTTCATTACACATGCACACACACACACACACACACACACACACACACACACACACCCAACCATAGTTTCTTTATTCGTCAATAGGCATTTCAATTGCTTCCATAACTTGTATTATGAATAATGGTGCAATGAATTTGGGAATGCAGATATTTTTATAAGATTGTGATTTCATTTCCTTTGGGTAGATACTCAGAAGAGGGGGGATTGCTGGGTCATATGTTAGTTCTATTTTTAATTCCTTAAG
This sequence comes from Sapajus apella, assembly GCF_009761245.1. Lineage (NCBI taxonomy): Eukaryota > Metazoa > Chordata > Mammalia > Primates > Cebidae > Sapajus > Sapajus apella. The sequence goes on along the minus strand of NW_022436965.1, from coordinate 12,230,685 downwards.
AAACCTCTATACTGTTTTCCACAGTGGCTGCACAAATCTACATTTCTACCAACAGTGTACAGGGGTTCCCTTTTCCTCACACTCTTACTAACACTTGTTATCTCTTGTCTTTGTGATAATAGCCATCCTAAAAGGTGTGAGGTGATATCACATTGTGCTTTTGATTTGCATTTCCCTGATGATTAGTGATGTTGAGAATCTTTACATATACCTTTTGGCCATTTTTATGTCTTTTGAGAAATGTTTATTCAGGTTCTTTTCTTCTTTGCCCATTTTTAAATTAGGTTATTCAGTTTTTTGGCATTGAGTTGTTATATATTTTGGATATTAACCCCCATGAGATACATGGTTTGCAAATATTTTCTCCTAATCTGTAGGCCTCCTTTTCATTTTGTTGATTGTTTTCTTTGCTGTGCAAAAAGCTATTAACTTTTATCCGGTACCACATGTCCAATGTTAGATTTTTCTCTTAAAACCACCAAATGTTGTATTTCCCCCTGTAAACATGTTGCATTCCCTTACTTTAAAGACGCCACTTAAAACGACGGATAAAAATTAACATAGTTTTCATTGTAAAATTAGCAATGGTAAATTTGTCAAAGCATTAAACAGCCTCATTAAATGTTCATAGAAGCAAATAACCATGTCAGATGCCCTGATCAGGTATGGAAATTTTTCGTTCATTTAACAAATATTAAGCACTTACTATGTGCCCAGGATTGACTCAAGTTCAGTGAAATCTTTTCTTTTTTTTTTTTTGAGACGGAGTTTCGCTGTTGTTGCCCAGACTGGAGTGCAATGGCACGATCTCGGCTCACCGCAACCTCCGCCTCCTGGGTTCAAGCAATTCTCCTGCCTCAGCCTCCCGAGTAGCTGGGACTACAGGCACGCACCATCATGCCCAGCTAATTTTTGTATTTTTAGTAGAGATGAAGTTTCACCTTGTTGACCAGGATGGTCTCGATATCTTGACCTCATGATCCACCCGCCTTGGCCTCCCAAAGTGCTGGGATTATAGGCATGAGCCACTGCGCCCGGCCTGGTGAAATCTTTTCAAGAGATACTTGTGAAAAACAATCAGACTATAAACATTATTTATTGGTGAAAGGAGTAAAACAAACATCCATATGCTATAAAATTCAACTTGACTTTTCCATTTCTTCACATTAGAAGCTATGGGGTCTGGCCTTTTTATTTTGCCACTGACTCTCTAGATTCTTACACAATTTACTTAACTCTGTTGTAGTGTCTCAAATCACTGATCAAGGAACAGAGTTTTACTTCTCATTAAATAACTGTTCACCTTCACCCTTCATACCTCACCCAAAATATCTAAAAATGTTATACAAGAAATTCCAATACGGAATGTGGTTCTGAATGTCAGCTCTGGAATAAGAATATCTAAGTCCTCCACCCAACCTCCAGTACTGACTGTATGCCTTTGTCACTTCTCTAAACCTTCATTTTCTCTAAACCTTAGTTTTCACACCCGTAAAATGGGAAAAATGTTACTACAACCATATAGGGTTGCTATGAGGAGTAAATGAGAGGTTAATAGCACTTCACGCACTACCTAGTACATTGTAAATGCAGAATACATTTGATCTATTATTGTTGATACAAGTATTCAAATTATTGCTAGGCCTAGAGATAAATTGCAGGAGATGTTACCCTAATGATTTTCAGTTTACTTACAGAGCAGTGCTAATCATAGATATATTGGGTTTATATGTACATCTATGCATCTACTTAATAAATATTAGGTAGCTACTATTTGCTTGATTTTTTTAGATGCTAAAAGTGATAGACTCTAAGAATTATATATACTATGAGTAAAATGTAAATTTTAACTTTATATTAGAGAAAAAATATTTCAAGAATAGTTATACGTTAGCTACTTTCTCAGTCTTTTGGAGAAGGAGTTATCTGTTGTTCATTAACAACAGCTGTCACTTTATTTACATTTTTTTCCTTAGAAGAATAGCTTTAGTGTTTAAAGAATCTGATTATCTTTAATTCTGGATAGTCATTAACATCTTTAAACAGAATCTGCCTTTAGCTTTGAATGGCATATTTCTGTTGAGCACATGTTTTATGATACTGTTGACTACCTTGCTTGTTTTATTACTTTATATCTTGATACCCTTTTTCGTTGAAATCAAAGCATCTTCTATGTATATATTAAATATTCATATGAAGGGAATACCTCTTCTGATATTAACATCCTTGTTACTCTGTGGCTTTGCATGTTTAAAGTATTGCTTCCTAAATCTAGATAAATGAAAATTCATCTTAGCTTCATTAGTTTCATCAGCTCTAATCATATAATACCTTAGATGATCATGTAAAACTATATCTCCTAAAATACAAGGAACATTATAGTTTGATATATACTTTAAACTTCTTTGAGGAGAAATATTTTACATGTACAAAGGAGTATCAAGATAGAAATGCAATCATTGTATCTATCCTCTAGTTGCCTTTTATTTTATTTTATTGAGATGGAGTCTCACTCTTGTTGCCCAGGCCGGAGTGCAATGGCATGATCTCGGCTCACTGCCACCTCACTGCAACCTCAGCCTCCAGGAGAATTGCTCCTGGGTTCAAGCAATTCTCCTGCCTCAACCTCCCGAGTAGCTGGGATTACAGGCATGCACCACCATGCCCAGCTAATTTTTTGTATTTTTAGTACAGACAGGGTTTCATTATGTCAGCTAGACTGGTCTTGAACTCCTGACCTCAGGTGATCCACCTGCCTTGGTCTACCAAAGTGCTGGGATTACAAGCATAAGCCACTGCGCCCCGCCACCTCCAGTTCATTATCACAATAGTATATTGAATGTCTGTAAGTTCAGTAGAAATCCTCCAAAAATTTGAGGCATTATTTTAATATGATATAGATTATTACTTTGAATTATATTTGCAATCAGTACATATGATTTCTCAGTCACCATTGCTTGAAGACACTGTTTTTCAAATAAATGCTTTTTTTATGATATTGAAATAGAATTTGTATAGTAGATTATGCATAGAGTAGCATACTTAATTTTATCCTTAAAACGTCAAACAACATCAATGTTAAGTTTTCTGATTTTAATCATTGTTTTTGGTTTTATAAGAGAATGTCCTTTGTTTTAGAAAATACACACTGAAACAGTTGCTGGTAAAGGGCACAGTGTCTCCAGCTTCCTCAAATGAGTCAAGAAAAATGCATACATAAAAATATACACAGAGTGATTCAGCAAAGGTGGTAAAATATGAACAGTTGATAAATCTAGAAAAAATGATATTTAGGAGTTTCTTATACTGTTTATATAAAGTACTAAAAAATCTCCACCGACTTTAGCTATCAGTTTAGGAAAAGATCATTTATTACTTGCCTTTGTTCATTCTTGAATATTTAGCATCTTTTCCTACGTGCAAGAATACTAGAGCAGGAGGAAAGAGACTGAGTCAGTGGTTTTGGTTTCTTCAAGAAGGGTGGAAATCTCAGAGGAATTAGGAAGAAAATATGGTGATTGTAAAATTAGAAGATAACACTCATCTGCTATCACATTTTAAAATTACTTGGTACCCCCCCCAAAAAAAACACCCCAGATTTGGATATCCTTTTAAAGTATAAGGCTTCCACACAAAATCTTGTATACAAGTTGTTCATGGCAGGATTCTTATAATACCAAAAGGTAGAAACAACCCAAATGTCCATTAACGGAATATTTTCAGCCATAAAAAGGAATGAAGTACTCGATAAAACTTGGATGAACCTAAGTAAAAGAAACCAAGCATAAAAGACCACATATTATATGATTCAATTGCATAAAATGTTCAGAATAGGCAAATGCACAGAGTCAAAACTTACATGAGTAATTGTTAGATTAGGGCTGGGGAGTATACAGAGTGATTGCTAATGGACACAGAGTTTCTTTTATGGGCCATGAAAATATTCTGTAATTAAATAGTAGTAATGGCTACATAACTGTGAATGTATTAAAAATCACTTTAAAATGATGAATTTTATAGTTTGTGAATTACACACTAAAGCTCTTATTTTTAAAAAGTAAAACCTTGCCCATCACTCTTGCCTTGGAGTCTTCCTATCTAATTAAAGGTAAGCCAAAGACTTTAACATTACATGATCCAGCTTCCTATTACTCCACAGTCTGATCTCCTTTTATTTTTTCCCCTCCTCATTCCAGTCTAGCTGCACTGCCTTCTGGCTGTTTTTGCCTCTAGCCCTTTTATTGGTAGTTCCCTCTTCCTAAAACTCACCACCTTTAACCATTTAGTCAAATGTCAACCTCTCAGCAAGGCTTTCTGTGGCTACCCTCTCTGAAACTGTAAACCTCCCCCAAATTACCTGTCTCCCTTTTCTGCTTTACTCTTCTCCTTGGCATTATTTACCATCTAATACAATATATATTTTACTTTTTTATCTTACGATTTCTCTTCCCCATAAAATATAAGCTCCATGAGGGCAGAGATTTTGTTGCTTTTGTTCACAACTGTATGCTGGGGCTTAAAATAGTGCTTGGCACATATTAGCACTTATATTGTTGAATGAATGAATGTGAAAGTGTAAGTACAGGCAGCTATAACAAAAATCAGGAATACTAAGTAATGGAAGAAGGGGCTACATATTTTATGCCCCTTTATCACAATAAAAATTAAATATCGGCTGGGCGCGGTGGCTCACGTCTGTAATCCCAGCACTTTGGGAGGCCAAGGTAGGCAGATCACAAGTTCGAGAGATTGAGACCATCCTGGCCAACATGGTGAAACCGTGTCTCTACTAAGAAATGCAAAAATTAGCTGGGTGTGGTGGTGCGCACCTGTAGTCCCAGCTACTTGGGCAGGCTGAGGCAGGAGAATTGCTTGAACCCAGGAGGCAGAGGTTGCAGTGAGGTGAGATCACGCCACTGCCCTCCAGCCTGGCACCTGGCCACAGAGCAAGACTCTGTCTCAAAAAAAAAAAAAACAAATTAAATACCTCGTGGGACCATGAAACTAAAGGAGAAGGAAAGCAATAGTTTGTGTCTCGAAATTAAAATAGTAAAGACAATTATTCAGTTATTAAAATGAAAATAAAAAATGTTTTGGCCCAGGCAGATAATAATTATTTTACTTTTCAATGATTAGGACTTGGTAGATATCCAGGCATACATTAAGTACTGAAAATATGTTGCCTGAATGGATAGTGCTGACCTAAAGCATTTAAGTATGGCCACGGTCTTTGTAAATAAATTTGTATTGAAACACAGCCATGCCCATTAGTCTGCGTATTTTCTTTGGTTGCTTTTGTGCTGTAACAGCAGAGTTAAAGTAGTTGCAACAGATTATATGACCCACAAAACTCAAAATATTTACCATCTGGCTCTCCACAGAAAAAGTGCGTTTACTGACCCCTGCCTAAATTGGTCTTTGTGGAATATGGAATAGTATAGTAGAGAACCATGAGCAAACCTTCAGAAGTTTAAATTTCATTTCCTGGACTGGCTGTGTTCTGTTGGACAGGTTGAGTTCTATGATTTACGGTTTCTCATCTGGAAAATGAATATTACACTTATCTCACGTGGTTGTTGATGAAGGATTTTAACTGAGATAACGTGTATAAAGCACTTAGTGAAGTGCCTAGTAAACAGTAAATCGCAGCCCAGAAAATAGCACATGCATATATACACATATGTACAGACACATGCATATACACAAGAAATGCAAATGCTCTCAAATGGGAACTCGGTCAGTCACCAAGCATTCTCCAGATACTTTCTATATTTTTGAGTAAATAATGAATAAATAGTAAGTACTTAATACACATAAGGCATCATAATAAACTTCCAAAATGCATGGGATTTTGTATTTTATGTAGAAAATTATAGTCAAGCATTTTTTCTTTTTTTCCCCCATAGAAACAGGACCCCACTCTGTCACCCAGGCTTCAGCCCAGTGGCACAGTCATAGCTCACTGCAGCCTCAAACTCCTGGGCTCAAGCAATCCTCCTGCCTCAGACTCCCAAGTGGCTGAGACTATAGGCATGTGTCACCACACCCGGTGAAACCCCAACTCTACAAAAAATACAAAAATTAGCCTCCCGGTTTCAAGTGATTCTCCTGCCTCAGTCTCCGAAGTAGCTGGGATTACAGGCGTGTGCCATCACGCCTGGCTAGTTTTTTTTTTTGTATTTTTAGTAGAAGCAGTGTTTCACCATGTTGGCCAGGCTCATCTTGAATTCCTGACCTCAAGTGATCTGCCTGCCTCAGTCCCCCAGAGTTCTGGGATTACAGACATGGGCCACAGCAGCTGGCCTGGGTGCCTTATTTTCAACTCTTAGTATATAGAGGACAAATTTGCAGGGCTGGATTATGTTGATAACCTTTCTAACTATACAGTGTTTTCTTTGTTAAAATAAATAAGATTTAATTTTTCCTTAACAAAAGTATTTTGATTGTTAAATGTGAAGATCAATGATATGAATCCTTAAATCAGGAATATGTGAGGTTCTTTAGTATTAAAATATCTGCAATACATGGAATTATAATAATTCAGTAAACAGTTATAAATCTATATGCTGAGTGTTAAAATTTGTTAAAACTTGGTAGAATGAAAATTTTGTTTTTGTGAAAAAACATTATGTAAACAAGTAATTTCAATAAAATAATAGTAATAGCAATGAAAATGCAGAGATGAGAGCCATTAATTCTACCTTAAGATATCAGGGAAGACTGGAAAGGTGACATTTGAGCTGAGTGTCAATAGAACAGTTCAATATTGTCAGATGTATATGGTAGAGTGATACCACACAAGAGGTACCAAAGATATTCAACAAAAATCTTTGAGCTTCTACTGTGTGTCAGAGAATATTTTAGACAGCTGAACAAAACAAAACAGTTGTCTAGTTGTTCTAGACAAATGAACAAATGACTTTTTTCCTGCCACTTGCAGTGGAACATGTAAAGGCATGGAAGTGAGGTAAATAATACAGAATGGCTGAGCCTAGAGGAGGCTGGGGGTCCCTGATGAGAAAAAAGCAGAAGCATTGTCACATCAGGAAGTTTGAATGTAATCCTGTAGGCTACTGATTTCCAATCCCAGAGTTCCAGAGATACTGATGTGTCATGAAGTCATTACAAAGGAATTATCAGTCTATGCTTAGATATTAAGCATGCATAGCCTGTGGATTTCAATAAAATGTCTTTTACACTGATTTTCTATACTACTTTTCAATTTTTTATAGTTATTATGAGTAATAGAAACTCATTTAAACATATGAATTCATAATACCTTTTTGGATAATTTTTATTTTCTCAAGTGTGTGGTACTGTTACTGTTAACTTCTTTTAATTGTCAAAATGGTTAATTTTTAAATGAGGTCCTAAAATATTTAGCCTGGCATCTCCTGCCAGTATTGGACCTGTTAAAACTTCTACAGCAGGCCGGGCGCAGTGGCTCACGCCTGTAATCCCAACACTTTGGGAGGCCGAGGCGGGTGGATCACGAGGTCAAGAGATCGAGACCATCCTGGTCAACACGGTGAAACCCCGTCTCTACTAAAACTACAAAAAATTAGCTGGGCATGGTGGCGCGTGCCTGTAATCCCAGCTACTCAGGAGGCTGAGGCAGGAGAATTGCCTGAACCCAGGAGGCGGAGGCTGCGGTGAGCTGAGATCGCGCCATTGCACTCCAGCCTGGGTAACAAGAGCGAAACTCCGTCTCAAAAAAAAAGAAACTTCTAGAGCAGCCATCTAAAACTTCAGTTAATATTTGATGAGCTCCATCTAAATGCCAAGCACTTGTTCTCGCCATTAGGATTATAAAGATTAATCTAAAACAAGGTCCATGTCCTCATGGAACTTACAGTCAGAATGAACTCAAGTGTAGATTAAAAATAATAAAGACTGAAGTAAACATGGAGAGAAGGTTATAGATTCAGGATATGTTAAGGAGGTAGTAACTCTTAAGCAATGAGAATCTCTCACTAAAAGCAGACTACAAGAACAGAAGCAAAGACCAGTTTCTTAGGAAAAGAGCTAACGTTTTGCTAATGCAGGAGAAAAAAAGCTCTATCTTTTATTAAGAGTATTGTTTTCTCCTAGCAACAAGCCTAATCAATCTCCAGAGAACAAGGATATTAATGATTTATGGATCTGTGAACATACCTCTTCTGCTTGATTTTTCTCTGCCTGTTAGTAAGGTGTAAACCTGTGAAATAATCTTAAGTCAAACCATGTAAATATGTAATGTAAGTGATGTAAAAAATTTATCTGGATCTGACTCCTTCACAATGACAGTGTATGACGGGAGTTGCAGAACATTCATTCTCTATGTTGATCTCTGTACCTTCAGCCCAACAAGCTTACTTGTCTTACTTCTTTCAGATTTCAGCCTTCTTTCTTCACACACACACACACACACACACACACACACACACACACACACACACACACGCTTCCTTTTTTTCCTCGCAAAGAAAGACAGCTATTGACTAGAAGCCCAGAATTGCCCCAAGTTCCGACCACCAGCTCGAATTCTTATGAAGTGGACTTGTAATATCCTTAATGCTGCTGTTGGCAGTCAGTTACAGATTCCATTATTGTCGATCTGTGCAGTCGCCATGCGAGGTGGGGGGAGGAATGGAGGAGGAGGAGAAGAAAGGAGGGATGAGAGCTTCCTATTCACAGATTTATCAACCTGCCTTTTCTTGCAGGAAATCTTCGTAAAGGAGGCTGTTGAAATAGCTAAAGCAGGAAGGGTTGGGGGGCTGGAGTTCTTGCAGAGGACTGAAAGGATATTTGAAAACCTTTCTCCTCAAAACAAAACAAAATGCTGAATTTGTTCTTTTGTCTTTGTTTTTGTTTGATATGCTTTACTTAACTGATTAGCTATTGTGCTGTCTGGTTATCTAAGCTGCTTCCAGTGTAGGAACCTGTTTCTTTTTCTTTGAGTGTCTTTATTCTATATTTTTCCTATGCTTTTTCCTGTCATTAAACACACTTCATTATCCAGTGTTATCCTGGCTTTCTCTTTCAGACTAAAGCATAACACCAAGAGACAGAAGGACAAATCTCCCTTTTCCTCTCTTCTACCACCTTCTTTTAACCCTATTTCTTTCCCCCTCCCCCTGGTTGTATTAGATTGATGTCACAGAGACAGAATTCAGAGTGGAGGGAGGATCACATTTTCTCTTTCATCATTACTGCCTAGCCAGCAATTTAAGTGTTGGACCCCCAAGAATTTAGACTCTGTATCCTTTTTTTCTCACTTCATCATTCAGTAATTGTGCTCTGTATGGAAAAGTTTTCTGGCTGGAGAATGAGTCTCCTTTCCCCCGGTGATGTGGCGGAGTGGTTGGATAGTAGCACCGAAGAAGAGAAGAGCCTTCTGTCATTTCTGGGTACGGTAGGGCTTGCTTGTTCTTTTAACCCTTTATTCTCCGAACTTTTCTTACTTTTGGGAATAGGACCCCAAATTCTCTAAATCCACTTATGTATATTTAAAAGGAGCAAAGGAATTAAGGGAATATGTTTAAGTCATTTGCTTTTCAAATTTTGTTTATGTCTATAGAAATAGTGCCACCAACACTAGCTATGAGAAGTAAGAGAGAGATTGCTTTGCCTTAACAAAGAGTGCTAGCTCCATTCAGGGCTTACCATGTCATCTGGCCAGCTGTTCGTGGTATTTAGACAACTTCTGCCAACCAAAATAATATTATTGTTTTACCTTACTCTCAATACAGTGGTGAAGCATGCTGTGTAAGAGTGGGAGTAGGCTTTGTGTGCATGAAAAGCCAAAGTACAAATTGAGAAGTAGCTTTCATGCAAGGTGTGAAATATTTGTAATATTCATACATGATTTCTACTGATTGTATAAAATAGGACACATGGACCTCCCATTATTTTAACTTTGCATTTATGAATGCTTTCTAATAAATTTTTAAGTAAAGCAATTGTTTATCATGAGGTTATTGATACAATAAATTCTTAGGAAAGTTAGATTGTAAATCCAATCATACCTTAAATGTGATAGAAGAGGTTGATACTAATTTAAAAACCTATTTGTGAATACTTCTGTTAGATTAGTTATAGCCTCCAAATTTATCTTTTCTATAAATTTATATCCTTTTTCCTAGATATAAGTATGCCTTTATTATAAATGGACAAAATTCAGTTGATGTTCTAATTTTCTAATTTATTCCTCATGAATATTCTATATGACCTGTGGATAGTCTTCTGCCAGTCCAAAAGATATCTCTACTATTGTTTGAAATCTTTCTTATAGTTAGCCTAAGTTTATTTTTCAATTCTGTTTGGGTTTTTTTGTTGTTTCTTTTTTTGTTTTTGTTTTCTTGCAGTTTCGATGTAAAGAGTCACTGTAATCAGGTCTTCCTAGGTACTTATGTTTAGGTATTAACCCGACTCTTAATTTGTTTGCCATGGCCTTATTTTTCTTGGGCATTTGGATGATTTTAAGAAATATGTGTTAAGCCTTCATTTCTCTGAAGCCTATCTCATTCTAGTTGCTTCCCATTCCCCTCCCCTGACACATGCATACATACACACAGAGAAACATCAGTGAAGAAAACAAATACAAATATCCCAAGTAAAACCAACCACTTAGACCCTACTGCATTATGGAAAAGGAAGGTAGAGTTATCATTAAACATATTTTCTGTGCTCTGGCATTCCTTTATGAATTCTAATTATCTATCCTCAAGATTAATGTTTTTATCTCTCAGTTTTTTGTGGGGAGGGCATTATCCCACTGTCCCTGAAATGAATTTGATTAATAAAGATGAGTAAATAAAAAGTGCTACAGTAGTGTCCCCACCCATCCCTGCCCCATCCTCTGATTACGGGAATTAGCAAATTCCTGTTTATCCACAGATGGATAAATGGAGATAATAAAGACAAAGAATGTTAGAACTTGCTTAGAAGAAAAAATGCAAATTTCCATAAATTATGACGTTGACTTCTGGGTAGTCAATTCCCAATTATTCACCTAATGGAACCTTTAGATTATAGATAAAAACATAGGTAAGTCAGAGTCCTGATTCTGCTCAAGGGCTATAATAAGTTTAGTTGCTGAGTGAATAGACAGTAATGTATCCCATGCTCGGCTGTGGCAGTGCTAAGCTCTGAAAGTCAGCAAATCTTATTTTTAGGATTGAACCTCTCTCCTGACCGTAGGTAGCAAACAATTCTATCTGTGGATAAACAGAAATTTTACTAATCTCCTCCACAGAAATGAGGAACAAAACTATCTGAGATATAGCTTGTGATAGTTATCTCTAATGTAATTTCCATTAATGACAACATGCTTTTCCCAATGAAGATGCCAAGAGAAAGACAAGAAAACTAAATCTGCTTTGTGGTGAATGTAGGATGAGTAGAACCAAGAGATGCTGTCTCTTGGTACCTATCAAATTATGCTTTCTTTGCCTAAGGAATTTTAAGGCAGATTTCCCTCTAGAAGGGGAGATGCAAGAAAAGTACTTTGTGCTGGCTGGGATCTGCTACTTGACTTCTGTACAGTAACACTTAACTGATGTTCAGGCCTTCCCATTAACACAGCTCACTCCTGGTTTGATGAAACTTCATACAACTGTGCATTGTTACTAATCTGTTCAAAAACCTTCCATGGTTTCTTCATCACCTATCAGATAAATTTAAAACACCTTACTATGGAACTTAATTTGTCCGTTCACACCTGACATTCTATTATTCATTTTAGAGGAGAAAACCCCCATGCCTCCATTCCAACCAAATTGGTTTACTGCCTGTCTCTGGAACAAGTACTGCCCTTTCCTACCATGTTTCTTCTGTCAGCAGTGTTCAAGCTCAGCTTTCTAAATTCAGGTTTTTAAAACTCTGCCGTTGTTTCAAAACTTTCTTATAAAAAAAGACAGTGTTCTAGACGCTGCTAGGTGCTGTGGCTGGATGCAGACAAGTACAAAAGATAAAGATGCTTGTGAGAGGTATAGAGTTTGGCTGGGGAGAAAACATGAACGATGCACAAATTAAATAAGAAAAATTAAATGGTAATTCAGACAACAACGAAGAAAACAAAAATAAGGCAGTTTCTAATTGTGAAATTATCCAGGTAAAAATTGCTTTAGGAGTTTGAAGAAGGGACATCAATTTTGATTTAAAAACATTGAAGATTACCTTACAGAGATAGGATTTAGTCTGAAGCCTAAAAGATTTTTATGGAAATGGTGGGGTTTTCTGTATGACAGCAGTGTCACAAGGAATATTAAATAATTTCACATCCATGAGCAAACTGTCTTGAAAAGAATGCAGAGTTCATGTAAAGAAGTAACGAGAGATAATATTTGAAGGGTATTTGGAAGGTGACTGTGTAGGACCTTTTATGACAGGATAATGAGTGACAATTTTATCCTGAAAGCCATAGAGAAGAATGAAATATCCTTGAGCAAGAAGATATGATCAAATAGTTTTTTAGAAAGACATCTGAAAGTGACGCCAAAGAGGAAGAGACTGGAAGCAGTTAAATCAGTTTGAAAGCTATTGCAGTAGTCCAGGTATGAAATCAGTGCCTCTACTTTTTTATCCCTGTGTATTATAATTGTTGGTTTGTTTATTAGAACTAAACTGTAAATGCCTCCACAAGAAAGGCTTAATCCCCTTTTCAGCACCTGGAATACTCCATGTGTGGATGAATGTTTGTGTAGCTCAGATGAATAACAGATTAAAATAGAGAGATTACAAAGGATCTATCAGCAGAATTGGTGACAGATTAGGGGATGGGGAACAAAATGAATCAAAGATAATTTTTGGACTTGGAAGAATGGTGGTACTAGTAACAGAAATAAGTTGAGAAAGGGAGCCCAATTTTTGAGGAAGATGGTGAGTTCTGTTTACATATTTTGAGTTTTAGAAGACTAATCCACATCCAGACAGAAAAACAGGTCTGGTAATTGGAAACGAAGTCACAGGTGGGAGCTGTTCATCTAAAGAAGAAAGTTGATAATCTAAGCATCTGTAGGTCATCTACTATTGATAAAGCTTGTCAAGAAAAAGAGAGGGCAGCAGCTGAAACTTGAAGAATATCAACATTTGGGGGTGGGTGGGGAGAAAGAGGAGACACAGAGTGAATGAACATAAATGTAGGAGGAAAGCCAGGATGGTATGGTGTCACAGGTGTTAAGGTAGAAAATGTTATCAATGTGGCCAGTAGTATCAGTGGCTACAAAAGCCAAAGAGAAGTAAGAAGAAAACACTAGGTTTGACAGTGTAGGCGACTGTTGATAACCTATGAAAGTGTTAATACTATTTGAGTAAAGTTGACGAGGGAGAAGTCAGCTTTTATAATGTTGAGAATAAGGGTAGGAGATGAAATGGTGGAAACCACAGGTTAAGCCTTTTGCCTGAATAAATTTGTGACTGACAGAAACATGTACCCTTTTAGTGACTAAATTGAGGAGACTTGTACATATTTTTAAGTGGAGGAGAGAGCAAGATCTTGAACTTACAAAAAGACTAAGAAAACAAAATATTTTATAGGTGAGGGTAGAATTAAAAGCATTAGGATTAACATTTTGAAGGGAGAAAGGAGAAACTCATACAGGAACCAAATATGCATGACGAGATTTAGCAATGGAATATAGGGAAGATGGAGAGATAACAGCTACTGTATTAATCTTATGCCATTTATCACGCCCAGTCTTGCATAGTTAGCTATGTGTGTACCCATTTATGTTATTTGTGTGCCCGTCTAATACTTCCCTGCTACTGCCAGTTAAGGATTTTCTCTTAATATTTTGGCATCTTCCAGAATAGCACTGAATAGGTGCGTAATAGATACTTTTTGAATGAATGAATGCTATCCAGACACCCAAAAATTTGAGACTCAGCCCTTTTTTTAAATTATTGAAATTATTCTGGAAGATCCACCTTTTCTTCCACTCTTATTCTACTGCTATTCTCCAGTCCCATATCTACAATTACCATTTCAGGTACTTTGATAGCATTTGAAGTTATTTTTCAGTAGATTATGATTGGGTTTTCCAAATTCTAGAATAAAAAGGAAAATACTCAATGTACACTTTTTTCCACTTTGCCTTTTCTAAATGGAATTTAAATTATTTCATTCACTTCATTAAGTCAAGTGATTTATATGATAATATAGTTCAATGAAAGAAGAATATAATTTTGACAAATCCTAAACATTTTAAGTTTCTAAATGACTGTTGACTATAGTTAATTATTTGGCATTGGCAACTATTATTTGATTCCCAAAATTATACCTAACATCAAGGGAGAAACATATTCAAAAACTGAAACTCTAATTTCTGGTAACATTTAAGACTAGATACCCACAAAAATAATATAGAGACAATTAGAAATGTCACATTGCCGGGCGCGGTGGCTCAAGCCTGTAATCCCAGCACTGTGGGAGGCCGAGGCGGGTGGATCACGAGGTCAAAAGATCGAGACCATCCTGGTCAACATGGTGAAACCCCGTCTCTACTAAAAATACAAAAAATCAGCTGGGCATGGTGGTACATGCCTGTAATCCCAGCGATTCAGGAGGCTGAGGCAGGAGAATTGCCTGAACCCGGGAGGCGGAGGTTGCGGTGAGCCGAGATCGTGCCATTGCACTCCAGCCTGGGTACCAAGAGCGAAACTCCGTCTCAAAAAAAAAAAAAAAAAAAAAAAAAAGAAATGTCACATTAATGTAACAAATACCTTTAACTAAATGACTGAACTCTCAGGAAGGAAAGGAAATCCCCAGGAAGAGGAAAAAAAAAAAAAAAAAAACTCAAAATCTAGATAGTAAACTCTCCTGGGGGCATTTTACCAATTTTAGAATTCCAGAGAGTTAAGTTTAAATGGCTGTAATATAAGAGATGGGCCAAGGGTCTAAACAAAGTGAGGAATTAGAACTGAAAGGCCTATCTCATTCTTCCCCGTAGGACTGAGCCTCTGAATGAGTTACACCTTCAGTGAAAGTGAAATTTAGAAAAAAAATCTTCTCACTGACAAAAATAGACAAATCTTATTTATCTTAACCTCAACTGGTAGGTGACATAAGCGGGGAAAAACACCCTGAGAATTCATAATCACAGTCCTGATAAGGTAGAACTGAAATAGTGGACAACATTAATATGTCAGAGATAGGAAGTGGGTAATTAGAATTGAAATATTTTAAGAGTGTTGAATTATTCAAGAGAAGGATAGAAATCGTGATTAACTTTAGGCTTTAAGTATATGTGTTAAAATATTAAAGACAACTACTAAAAGAATAGAAATAGAGTATGTATTTTCAAAAGCAATAGAGAAGAAAATGGAATTTTTTTAACCTGGTTAACCTGATTTAAAAAAAGAAAATCAGAAAAAGTGGGAAAAAATAAATAGAAAATACAGTAAGATGGTAAAAATAAAATCCAATTATATCAAAAATTTATATGAAAATGTTAAAAGATAAATATTTTCAGGCTGGATATTTTTAATGCTGTTAATGAGAGAGAAATCTAAAACACAGGGGCCTACGATAGTTAAAAGTAAAGACTTGGGAAAAGAAAGCTGGTATAGCCAGTGAAATAGAACGAGACTGTCAAAAATGTTACTGGAATAAAGGAGGTCCCTAAATAATGATAAAATATAAAAATCACTAGGAAGACATAAGTTACTGGAATAAAGGAGGTCCCTAAATAATGATAAAATATAAAAATCACTAAGAAGACATAACAATCTTACATGTACCCAATAATAAAACCTCAAAACTTATATGCCAAAAAAAAAAATGGGCAGATATATAAAAAGAAATGGATAATTCTACAGTCCTATTTATAAAAATTAGTAAGGATATAGAGGATATTCAAAAACACAGTAAGCTTGACATACACAACTATTAGTCTTCTCAAGCACATATGGAATCTTTATAAAACCTGGCAAGAGACTAGGTCATAAAACAAATCTCAACAAATTTCAAAGTTATACAGATTCCATTATCTAATAACAGTTGAACTAAGTTAGAAGTTGGTAACAAAAATTTACTTTAAAAATCTTTAATTTTGGAATCTTTTATAGTTACTTGCAAATAACTTGTTAGTCAAAAAAGAAAACATAATGGAAATTATAAAATACCGAGCAATACTGAAAATAGTACATATTCCACAATATTCTTGTGGAATATTACTAAAATAATTCTATAGTCTTTTACATTGAGAAAGGTAAAAGCTGCAAATTAATGAGCTAAGCATTTAACTCCACAAGTTAGAAAAATAATAAACGCGAAGAAAGTTTAGGGAAAAAAATAATGAAAACAAGAGTAGATAATTAAATGGAAAATAGAAATAAACAGAATCAATAGCACCAAGAGTTGTCCCTTTAAAAAGTCTAATGAAAATAGATGAAACTGACAAGATTTGCTAAGAAGAGAAAGTATAAACAATGTTAGAAATGAAAAAGGGTGTAACTATAGAAAATTAGATAACTGAAAAATAGGCTATTACAAAAAACTTTTTGATTATATATTTGGAAATTTAGACAAGTGGACATTGTAAGAAAAATGTAACTTATTAAAACTGTAGAAGCGATAAAAAATGTAATTAGGCCTGTTATCTGTAACCATTACAGAAATAAGAGGCTAGACACAGTGGAGCATACCTGTAGTCCCAGCTACTTGGGAGGCTGAGTTGGGAGGATCACTTGAGACCAGGAGTCTGAGGCAATGAGCTGTCATCCTGCCACTGCACTCTCCAGCTGGAGTGACAGAGCAAGACCCTGTCTCAAAAAAAAAAAAAAGAAAAGAAAAAGAAAAATGGAATCAGTGGTTTAAAATCTGCCACTGATTATGTTTTAATTTCTCATACAGCTCGACTTCAGAAAAATAATGTCAAAGCATACTTGGGTTAATATTTTCAATCAGTGATAATTCAGTTTTTCATAGCAAGTGAATAAATTAGCATTCTGGTGTCTAAATTTAAAAGCAAAAAAAATACCTAAGTATGGCTATTGGCTCTATATTTAGTCTCACAGGCAGACATGGTTCCTTTAGAATTTTAAAGTCTTACATCCTTTGTTTAGGGGATTTCCTTAGAACAGAAGATGTTCTTGCAAAAATTTTCCTTATGGGGATGTATAATTTAAAAACTAAAGGCAATTAAGCTGAACAGATATCTAAAGAAAACGAAAATGAGTAAGATATCAAGACTTAAATGTAATTATGTTTAAGTGTGCTTCGAAATAAAATTTGGAAATTTGTTACTTTTTTTTTCAGACAAGGTTTCACTGTCATTCAAGCCCTGCCCCTTCCACCTAAGCGCCCTGCCCCCAAACCTCAGCGTACCCTGCCGGCAGTAGCTGGGACTACAGGTGCAGGTGCAGGCCACCATGCCCAGCTAATGTTTGTATTTATTGTAGAGATAGGGTTTCTCACCATGTTGCCCAGGCTGGTCTCAAATTCCTGAACTCAAGTGATGCCCCCACCTCAGCTTGCCAAAGTGCTGAGATTATAGGTGTGAGTCACCACGCCTAGCCAATTTGTGACTTTTTTTTTT